>NC_083844.1:72699-153160 GCF_015708825.2 Lethenteron reissneri | reverse complement strand
ACCCCATCCCCTACCAGCCCCTCCTCCCCACCCAGCCCCACCCTCCCCACCCAGCCCCTCCCTCCCCCCTCCCCCACCCAGCCCCACCCTCCCCACCCAGCCCCTCCCTCCCCACCCAGCCCCACCCCACCCAGCCCCACCCTCCCCACCCAGCCCCACCCTCCCCACCCAGCCCCTCCCCTCCCCAACCATCCCCACCCTCCCCACCCAGCCCCTCCCTCCCACCCAGCCCCTCCCTCCCCACCCAGCCCCTCCCTACACGACGGACGGACGGACACAATAATCCCCTGGGCTGGTGTAACCAGGAGGTTCCTACCAGTAGTCAAGTGAGGATTCTATCTCACGCGAATTTTAAATCGTGTAAGATTTACGCTACGAGACGACTTCACGTTACGATTACAGCTACACATCTCGTACAGTGTTGACACGAGCGACTAATTAATTGTACAAGATTTACTTTGCACTGAATGAGAATGTCGCGGTGAAGATTACCTTATAATATAACGTGATTTGATACGGATTGCATCACATTCTGATTACCTTACCCTCAGTGCCGGATAAAGTTAGTTCGGGGCCTGTAGCATGTGCTAGAAAGGGGCCCAATAATTTTTTTTAAAACGTAAACATTAAAACACTTTTTTACTTGCACAGTAAAGTATTTGTATTTTTTCATTTGCTATACAGCCGGATAATACGACTAATCGCTAACCTTAAACACCCAGTCGTTCATAAAAAAAAAAGTTGAAGTCTGTATAGTACTATAGTAATAGAGCAAGTGCAGAATCAATTAACCCGAATTGATATCTTGAAAGCATTTAGCGCGGGGCCCTTGAAAGTGCGGGGCCCGTAGCATTTGTAGCAACTTTTGCGACTCCGATAATAAACCCCCCCCACTCCCCCCCCCATCACCCCCCCCACTCCCCTCCCACCACCGCCAATCGCCGCCATTGGCCACTCAGTGACGGTGACGTCACCACGGCGCCTGTGCCAGGCTGGGTGCACTTCGAGGCTGCCGCGTGAAGTGTCGACGGCTCGACACTGAGGTGGTGACGTCACGCGAGCGTTGTGTTTAACGATTTAACCACGTGACGATTTACGATATTAGCGTAAAAATATGAACATTAGCTGAAGTGATGTGAACACGTTCGGATTACCTCAAGTAATGTTACATTTACCTGAGGTGATGTTACCTCATCTGAGGTGATGTTACCTCAGGTGAGGTAATGTTACCTTAGCTGACGTAATTTTACCTCTGCCTGAGGTAATGTTACCTCGACCTAACGTTATATTACATCGCTTGAGGTAGAGTTACCTCGCCTTCCGACAGTCTGTTAAGGCCACACGGGGGATCTTAGTCCGTATCCCTGTGACTCTGTCTCCCTGTGACTCTGTCTCCATGTGACTCCATCTCCGTGACTGCATCTGACCGTCGTCCGCGTCTCGTCCCTCCGTGTCTCTGCGCCTCAGCAGCAGCAGCAGGAGATGGGCGACTTCCGAGACATCAGAGGCTTCTTCACCAAGGCCGAGTGGAGCGATCTGGCCGAGTGCGAGAAGCGGCGCTACAGGAACATCAAGCAGAACCACGCCGTCCTGCTGAACCTCGGTGGGTACGGCAGGCCGAGCCTCTTCGCAACTCAACTAATTGTCGCAGTGATTATAATGATGAGACCAAGACGTCGTAGCAGAGTGGCATGCATGGGGCGCCATGGTGGCGAGATGTTAACTACCTCGCCTGGTCTACAGGAGGTCGTGGGTTCGATGGCGACCCTGACGATGCCTGTCATATATCTGGAGTCTGCGTGTGTCTCTCCCGGTGAGATGTTAACTACCTCTCATGGTCTACAGGAGGTCGTGGGTTAGATCCCGGTCCTCCGGGTTTTTGCTCCACTTGTAGAATCAACATCACGCGTTTAGAGTATTTGTCTGCTGCTATAATGTCCACGTGGTAAGCCACTTGGTTGAGCTGTCATTTGTGGCAGCCAGGTCGCTTCTGAAGAAGGAGCCAATAGCTCAGTGGACTTCACCTGGTGAAGTAAAAATAGATTTAGTTTTAGTTTAATGATTTGTTTACCTTTACTCTACTTTGCACGCCTATCGTGTTTGTGTTTTGTGTTGTAACTTTCTGACCCCGTGCCCCCTATGGGACATCTATGAAAAAGAGCTTCATAGCTCATCGGATTCATAATTCTAGTCACGTAGGTAAAAAATAAATTAAATTAATCAAAGTAAAATTAAAATTTATAAAAGTACTTTTATTAATTTAAATTTTATTTTTTACCTACGGATTCATAATGTTGGAGAGTAAACACCCACAACATTACAAAAAGTTTATTTGACTTAAACTTTCGTGACTGCAGGAATTCATATTCTTTGGTTCTTTCGATAAAGTGACGTAGATAGAAAAACTAAATAAAAATAAGTGAATAATAAAATGATAAAGCACTCATGTATAATCAAAACTTTTGAGTTATAAATTAGTCTTCTTGGTTCTTTCGGTAAAGTCACATAGAAGGGAAAAAAAACATAAAATACAATTATTGAAATACAATTTTAAGTTTTCTTTTTAATATTTTATTATTTCCTTCTACGTGACTTTACCGAAAGAACCAAGAGATGAATCCTGCAGTCACGAAAGCTTTAAATGAAATGTATACATTAGTGTTTTTTTTATGGAGCAGTCTAATTAGTGTCTTATTTTTATAATTTTTTATTCACTTAATTTGTATCATTTGAAACTGCCTCTATTGGGAGGGTTTCCACATAACCATGAGATCTTTTAACATCTCCGTGACAAGAAAGTTCATCTGAGCGAGTCACTCACATTTCTGAAGAGATGCCGTGACTCTAAGTAATACCGATTCCTTGACACTGATTTCTGCTGCAGTCACATCTTCCAATTGCCAGACGAATTTTGTTCAGGGCGAGCTTGGCCCTGATCTCAGAGAGAATTAGACTGCTCCATACTGAACTAGATCATGTAGACAAGACACTCTTGAAATCACACTTAACTTGACGGGAAAAAATGTCGACATCTGATTGGGAACATGTAGATAACATGACCGCTTAATCAGCCACTACAATGTCAGCGAAATGTAAAGATCTGATTTCGAGTTCAACCTCCTTTCTAACAGAAACCAGATCCACACGTTAAAAGGTTAGACGTTGACAAGGGTTGTTATTAATCTGAGTAATAGCCCAATGTGCGATGGTCTAAAGTCGGTTTTGGCTAAGGGTTGAACTTCTCAGTCACCCCCCAAACACATTCCAGTGGATGACGTTATTGCCCAGGTCGAGTCGCTCTTAAGGGTTTGGGGCGCATCGCTGCAGACGTTACAAGATCTGAAATTGCTGCAACCCCAAAAGCGCTAAGATACCAGTCAGCAACATCAGTGAGGATGAACGTTTTTGTGGTTTTTGATTATTTTTATTCACTTTATTTTTCTATCTACGTGACTTTGCCGAAAGAACCAAAGAATATTTTACAAAAAAATGTATTTTTTGTGTGTGTAATTTGTTTACCTTTTCTATACTTTGCACTCCTATCGTGTTTACTGTATTGCTTGGAGTTATTGTAGCAGCCAAATAATATAAATGAACGTAGTAGCGGTACACCGTTGCGCTGTATGAAATAATCATCACATTTTTGGCAAAAGTTATTTATTTCCTCGCGATTCGAGACCCCAGACAGAAGGATATTTGGGGTGGGTGGTGGTGCGTCAAAATCAGTTGTCGTGATGCCAAAGCGGTGGGAAGACGGAACGTGACATGAGCAGCACTGAACACGAAGCTTCGCAGTCTGTTGCCGTACAGCGGCGCCCAGTTCTGATGACGATCGGCTTGCTCCGTGCTCCAGTGGCAAGATTGGACTCCTCGTGCCCCTAGAGACTCGGTCGGACGGTGTGCCTCGATACGACTCGTGGTGTCGCCACCGCACGTTCGGAATGGGGACGCGGCTGCTGAATCTGAGTGCAACTTATGATGGAGAGTCCTGCAGCTCACTCAAGGGGCAACGCGACATCGTCGGGACTATGAAAAATAAGAATCGGTTTTACTCTTTATGGGAATGAAACAGGAGGTGTTAAGATGTTCAAACACCAGATAGATTATAGCTTTTGCAAGGAATCAGGTTACTGCATTAACCACGCGTACTGAACACGCAAACAAACACTCTCTGATAACATTTAATCATGTCTTTGATACTGATTGGTCTACCCCAGAGACAGCCTTCTTCATGGCCTAGTCTCACCAGTGTCAGACCAGAGAACAACACCAAAAGGCGACCAGTACAAAGACAATGCAGTGTCAAGAGCATTTATAGCTCGGGGTGAGTAGCTATATCATTGGACCTTTTTTGCCAGAATCAAAGTATAAAAAATAGGAATCGGTTTTACCCTTTCTGGCAATAAAACAGGAGCTGTTAAGATGTTCACACACCAAATAGATGATTCCTTTTTGCAAGGAATCAAGTTACTGCATTAACCACGCGTACTTGTGTTGAACACGCAAACAAACACGCTCTGATAGTAATCACATCGTCAGGACTGCGTTACGAGGACCCGGTGTGTTGCTATGCTGCACGGGTGTACTGCCAATACGTACAAATAACAATGACCGACTGCCTCCTTGCGCAGGGATGAACCGGCCCAGCCCGAGTTCATGCGCGCACGCGGCAAGCGCAGGGCGAGGGGGAATGGAGCGGAGTGCGGGCGGTCGAGCGACTCCGACGAGGAGTGGACGGGGAGGAGGAAGAGGAAGGAGGTGGCGATGCACGGAGGACGAAGAGGCAAACGTAAAAGGGCGCTTGCAGACCGTGCAGAGACCCCCTGTAGACTCACACAGAGACCCCCTGTAGACTCACACAGAGACCCCTGTAGACTCACACAGAGGCCCCCTCTCGACTCACGCAGAAACCCCCTGAAGACTCACAAAGAGACCCCGTGTAGAATCACACAGAGACCCCTGTAGACTCACACAGAGACCCCTGTAGACTCACACAGAGACCCCTGTAGACTCACACAGAGACCCCTTCTCGACTCACGCAGAGACCCCCTGTAGACTCACACAGAGACCCCCTGTAGACTCACGCAGAGACCCCCTGTAGACTCACACAGAGACCCCTGTAGACTCACACAGAGACCCCTGTAGACTCAACACAGAGACCCCTGTAGACTCACAGAGACCCCCTGTAGACTCACGCAGAGACCCCTGTAGACTCACACAGAGACCCCCTGTAGACTCACGCAGAGACCCCTGTAGACTCGCTTGATGAAGCTGGTTGTAATCACCAGCGGAACCAAGTTAAATGCCCGCTCACGGCCAACACCAGTGACGACGATCCGAACCGGTCCTGAGCTTCCCCTAGGTTGACTCAGCGTCAAAATGAGTACCCGGTGCAGTGGTGTGTAGTAAACATCACAACCGGGGAGACAAAGACGGTCGGGCGTGTTGCTAGCTGCCCATTCCCCCCCCGTGTGCCGTGCTGGCCTTCGTAGATGCTGCTTGCTGACAGCACTTGACCGCAACAGTCTGTGAAGGCTACACGGGGCATCTTTTTAATTGTGGACCGAGTTGGCACAGTCGCGGGCACAGGTGGTGCATCTGGCAGTCATCTCAGTAAACCTATGGCACCTGCAGGGTCCGTCTCGTGACTTGCACCTAGCCTGGCACAACAGTCAACCCATGGCATGGCACCTGGTTCTGTCCTGTGACAACAGTCTGTTAAGGCGGCACAGGGGAGATCATTGACTTTTTGGTAAATATGTGAGTGAGTAAATGTTTGCATGCGTAAATACGCGTGTGGGTGTGTTCACACGTGTGTGTGTGTGTTAATGCATTTCCGTGTGTTCACACGTGTGTGCGTGTGTTAACGCGTGTGCATATGGGGAGCGGTAGTGTAGCGGTTAGCGCGCTGCGCTATGAACCCGGCGACCCGGGTTCGATTCCCGCTCACGGTCAACACCAGTGACGATTATTTGAACCGGTCCTGGGCCTCCCCTATGTCGGCTCAGCCTCAACTGAGTACCTGGTGCGGTGTGTAAACATCACCACTGGGGAGACAAAGACGGTCGGGCGTGGTGCTGGCCACCCACCCCCTCGTGTACCGTTCTGGCCTTCATAGGTGCTCACTAACAGCACTTGCCCCTACAGTCTGTTAAGGCTATACGGGGGAGCTTTGTCCTTGCATATGTTCATGCGTGTCCGTGTGTTCACACGTGTGTTCACGTGTGTGCGTGTGTTCACGTGTGTGCGTGTGTTCACGTGTGTGCGTGTGTTCACGCAGGAGGAGGCAAGGGGGCTGCTTCACGCTGGGCCACCGTGGGAGAGTCTCACGCGAGGGCAGCTCCCAGCAAGCGCAAGGTCTCTGTGCACAGCGCACGGCACTCCTCTCGTTACAGCTGCTGCTGCTGTTGTCTTTAGTTTGTTGTCCTTCCCCCGCACCTCCCATTAGCGAGGTTGGCTACGTACGGTGACAAAGACATTCAACGTACATACATACTACTAGACACTGCTATACCAGGGACGTGCGGTCAGGGGAGACGGGCGAGGCAGAGCCTCACCTGTCATATACTCCAATGAAAATAGCTGTTACGAAAAGTACATAAAAAATGTTCCACTGGTCTGTGTTATAAAAGTAATTTCTATATAATTATACCAGAGACGTGCGTCATTATTGTGGTGGTGGTGGTATTGGAACGCGCGCACACCAGCTCCGGGTAACTCCCATTACTTACCTGTGCGGGCGGTTGTGATATCCCTAGCCGGGGCCCCTCCCGAGGGGAGGGGGCTGTGGGGTGTGTGTGATCCCACAGAACCCCGCCCCTCAGTGGGGAATCGTATAAAAGGCGAGACTCTGAGAGGAGAGAGTTAGTTCGAACAAGCCAAGGACGAAGAACCAGCTGAAGTCCAGCTAGCTAGACCCTGGGACTCCTCTGACCCGCTGTCCTTCTAAAGGCCGGGCAGAGCAAGCCAGTGGTGCGACCCCAGAGCCGCGAAGGCTGATGTCCTTGTAAGGGCCGGATTCGTGTGGCTGGTGGTCGGGACCTGTGCCTTGGCTGGGCCAGGTCAGGTAGTCTCCTTGAGAGGAGGGTCGTAGTATTGGTGGGGAGTCGGTGAGTTAGCTTGGGGAGTTAGCTCCCTTGAGAGAACGGGTGAAGAGGCCGTTACCTCTTCAAGTGTGAAGCTGTAACGGGCTCAGAGTTAATAAATATGGGTTGCCTCTACTTCAACTGTCTCTGTCGTCATGGTGTCCACTACATTATTATAATTAGTTTATTAATTAGTTGAGTTGTGAAGAGGCATGGCCTGCCATACCCACCGAGGTTCAGCATGACGGCATGGTTCTGCTTGATGTATGGAATCAGATTTACAGATTCAGAATATCAGAATTAAAATATGTATTGTACTGGAGGAATCCGATGAGGTGTCAGGGTCGAGATGGAACCCGCGACCTCCTGCGTACCAGGCGAGGGAGTTAACATCTCCTAGCCACCGCTGGTCACCGCACCAACTCCGCCCCCCACACCCCCTCCGCCCCCTCACCCCACCGCCCCCTCCGCTCAGACTAAAGCGGAAGCCCTGGAGTACGTGTGGAGCATCTTGCAGGGCGTGGAGGAGGAGGAGCAGCAGGAGGAGGAGTTCAGGGGATTTGAGCTGAGGGAGGTGCACAAGGCCAGAATGGCGATGTTCAGGCTGGAGCGCAGAGCCACCGCCTGCAAGGAGGCCCTGAGGTGGCGCTCCAGAGGATACGTGGAGGTGCGTAGCCTGCAGCGGTGATTTCTATTCCCACCGCAACTCCACACTCCCTCTATTCTCACCGGAACTCCACACTCCCCTCTATTCTCACCAGAACTCCACGCTCCCCTCTATTCTCACCGGAACCCCACACTCCCCTCTATTCCCACCGGAACTCCACACTTCCCTCTATTCCCACCAGAACTCCACACTCCCCTCTATTCTCACCAGAACTCCACACTCCCCTCTATTCCCACCGGAACTCCACACTCCCCTCTATTCTCACCAGAACCTCCACGCTCCCCTCTATTCTCACCGGAACTCCACACTCCCCTCTATTCTCACCAGAACTCCACACTCTCCCTCTATTCTCACCAGAACTCCACGCTCCCCTCTATTCTCACCGGAATTCTACACTCCCCTCTATTCCCACCAGAACTCCACACTCCCCTCTATTCTCACCAGAACTCCACACTCCCCTCTATTCTCACCGGAACTCCACACTCCCCTCTATTCTCACCAGAACTCCACACTGCCCTCTATTCTCACCAGAACTCCACACTCCACTCTATTCTCCACCGGAACTCCTACACTCCCCTCTATTCTCACCAGAACTCCACACTCCCCTCATATCTCACCCAGAACTCCACACTCCCCTCTATTCTCACCGGACTCCACACTCCTCTCTAGTCCCACCGGAACTCACACTCCCCTCTATTCTCACCGAGAACTCCACACTCCCCTCTATTCTCACCGAGAACTCCACACTCCCCTCTATTCTCACCGGAACTCCACACTCCCCTCTATTCCCACCGGAACTCCACACTCCCCTCTATTCTCACCGGAACTCCACACTCCCCTCTATTCCACCGGAACTCCACACTCCCTCTATTCCCACCGGAACTCCACACTCCCCTCTATTCTCACCAGAACTCCACTCTCCCTCTATTCCACCGGAACTCACACACTCCCCTCTATTCTCACCGGAACTCCACACTCCCCTCTATTCCCACCGGAACTCCCACACTCCCCTCTATTCTCACGGAACTCCACACTCCCCTCTATTCCCACCGGAACTCCACACCTCCCTCTCTATTCTCACCGGAACTCCACACTCCCCTCTATTCCCACCGGAACTCCACACTCCCCTCTATTCCCACCGAACTCCATCACTCCCCTCTATTCTCACCAGAACTCCACGCTCCCCTCTATTCCCACCGGAACTCCGCACTCCCCTCTATTCTCATCTGGAACTCCACACTCCCCTCTATTCTCACCAGAACTCCACACTCCCCTCTATTCTCACCGAACTCCACACTCCCCTCTATTCTCATCGGAACTCCACACTCCCCTCTATTCTCACCAGAACTCCACACTCCCCTCTATTCTCACCGGAACTCCACACTCCCCTCTATTCTCACCAGAACTCCACACTCCCCTCTATTCTCACCAGAACTCCACACTCCCCTATATTCTCATCGGAACTCCACACTCCCCTCTATTCTCACCAGAACTCCACACTCCCCTCTATTCTCACCGGAACTCCACACTCCCCTCTATTCTCACCGGAACTCCACACTCCCCTCTATTCCCACCGGAACTCCACACTCCCCTCTATTCTCACCAGAACTCCACACTCCCCTCTATTCTCACCGGAACTCCACACTCCCCTCTATTCTCACCAGAACTCCACACTCCCCTCTATTCTCACCAGAACTCCACACTCCCCTCTATTCTCACCAGAACTCCACACTCCCCTCTATTCTCATCGGAACTCCACACTCCCCTCTATTCTCACCAGAACTCCACACTCCCCTCTATTCTCACCGGAACTCCACACTCCCCTCTATTCTCACCGGAACTCCACACTCCCCTCTATTCCCACCGGAACTCCACACTCCCCTCTATTCTCACCAGAACTCCACACTCCCCTCTATTCTCACCAGAACTCCACACTCCCCTCTATTCTCACCGGAACTCCACACTCCCCTCTATTCTCACCGGAACTCCACACTCTTCTCTATTCCCACCGGAACTCCACACTCCCCTCTATTCTCACCAGAACTCCACACTCCCCTCTATTCTCACCAGAACTCCACGCTCCCCTCTATTCTCACCAGAACTCCACACTCCCCTCTATTCTCACCGGAACTCCACACTCCCCTCTATTCTCATCGGAACTCCACACTCCCCTCTATTCTCACCAGAACTCCACACTCCCCTCTATTCTCACCGGAACTCCACACTCCCCTCTATTCTCACCAGAACTCCACACTCCCCTCTATTCTCACCAGAACTCCACACTCCCCTATATTCTCATCGGAACTCCACACTCCCCTCTATTCTCACCAGAACTCCACACTCCCCTCTATTCTCACCGGAACTCCACACTCCCCTCTATTCTCACCGGAACTCCACACTCCCCTCTATTCCACGGAACTCCACACTCCCCTCTATTCTCACCAGAACTCCACACTCCCCTCTATTCTCACCGGAACTCCACACTCCCCTCTATTCTCACCAGAACTCCACACTCCCCTCTATTCTCACCAGAACTCCACACTCCCCTCTATTCTCACCGGAACTCCACACTCCCCTCTATTCTCACCAGAACTCCACACTCCCCTCTATTCTCACCGGAACTCCACACTCCCCTCTATTCTCACCGGAACTCCACACTCCCCTCTATTCCACCGGAACTCCACACTCCCCTCTATTCTCACCAGAACTCCACACTCCCCTCTATTCTCACCAAACTCCACACTCCCCTCTATTCTCATCGGAACTCCACACTCCCCTCTATTCTCACCAGAACTCCACACTCCCCTCTATTCTCACCGGAACTCCACACTCCCCTCTATTCCCACCGGAACTCCACACTCCCCTCTATTCTCACCGGAATTCTACACTCCCCTCTATTCCCACCAGAACTCCTCACTCCCCTCTATTCTCACCAGAACTCCACACTCCCCTCTATTCTCACCGGAACTCCACACTCCCCTCTATTCTCACCAGAACTCCACACTCCCCTCTATTCTCACCAGAACTCCACACTCCCCTCTATTCTCACCGGAATTCTACACTCCCCTCTATTCCCACCAGAACTCCACACTCCCCTCTATTCCCACCAGAACTCCACACTCCCCTCTATTCTCACCAGAACTCCACACTCCCCTCTATTCCCACCAGAACTCCACCCTCCCCTCTATTCTCACCGGAACTCCACACTCTCCTCTATTCCCACCAGAACTCCACGCTCCCCTCTATTCTCACCGGAACTCCACACTCCCCTCTATTCCCACTGGAACTCCACGCTCGCCTCTATTCTCACCGGAACTCCACACTCCCCTCTATTCCCACCAGAACTCCACACTCCCCTCTATTCTCACCAGAACTCCACACTCCCCTCTATTCCCACCGGAACTCCACACTCCCCTCTATTCCCACCGGAACCCACACTCCCCTCTATTCCATCGGAACTCCACAATCCCCTCTTTATTCCACCAGAACTCACACTCCCTCTATTCCCACCAGAACTCCACACTCCCCTCTATTCTCACGGAACTCCACACTCCCCTCTATTCCCACGGGAACTCCACACTCCCCTTCTATTCCACCGGAACTCCACACTCCCCTCTATCCCACCGGAACTCCACACTCCCTCTATTCCCACCAGGAACTCCACACTCCC
This sequence comes from Lethenteron reissneri, assembly GCF_015708825.2. Taxonomy (NCBI): domain Eukaryota; kingdom Metazoa; phylum Chordata; class Hyperoartia; order Petromyzontiformes; family Petromyzontidae; genus Lethenteron; species Lethenteron reissneri. Next base: position 141,738 of record NC_083844.1, on the reverse strand, counting down.
CTCTATTCTCACCGGAACTCCACACTCCCCTCTATCCCACCGGAACTCCACACTCCCCTCTATTCCCACCAGAACTCCACACTCCCCTCTATTCTTACCGGAACTCCACACTCCCCTCTCTTCCCACCGGAACTCCACACTCCCCTCTATTCTCACCGGAACTCCACACTCCCCTCTATTCCCACCGGAAACTCCACACTCCCCTCTATTCTCACCGGAACTCCACACTCCCCTCTATTCCCACCGGAACGCCACACTCCCTCTATTCCACCGGAACTCCACACTCTATTCCACCGGGAACGCCACAAACTGACCGCCACATCCTCTATTTCCCACGGAACTCCACACTCCCTCTATTCTCACCGGTAACTCCACACTCCCTCTATTCTCACCGGAACTCCACACTCCCCTCTATTCTCACCCAGAACTCTACACTCCCCTCTATTTCCCACCAGAACTCCACACTCCCTCTATTCTCACCGGAAACTCCACACTCCCCTCTATTCCCACCAGGAACTCCACACTCCCCTCTATTCTCACCGAACTCCACACTCCCCTCTATTCCCACCGGAACTCCACACTCCCCTCTATTCTCACCGGAATCCACACTCCCCTCTATTCCCACCGGAACTCCACACTTCCCCTCTTTCCCACCGGAACCTCCACACTCCCCTCTATTCTCACCAGAACTTCCACGCTCCGCACTCTATTCCCACCGGAACTCCGCACCTCCCCTCTATTCTCATCGGAACTCCACACTCCCCTCTATTCTCACCAGAACTCCACACTCCCTCTATTCTCACCGGAACTCCACACCTCCCCTCTTTCTCATCGGAACTCCACACTCCCCTCTATTCTCACCAGAACTCCACACTCCCCTCTATTCCAACCGGAACTCCTCACTCCCCTCTATTCTCACCGAAACTCCACACTCCCCTCTATTCCCACCAGAACTCCACACTCCCCTCTATTCCCACCGGAACTCCACACTCCCCTCTATTTCCACCGGAACTCCACACTCCCCTCTATTTCCACCAGAACTCCACACTCCCCTCTATTCCCACCGGAACTCCACACTTCCCTCTATTCCCACCGGAACTCCACACTCCCCTCTATACTCACCGGAACTCCACACTCCCCTCTATTCTCACCGGAACTCCACACTCCCCTCTATTCTCACCGGAATTCCACACTCCCCTCTATTCTCACCAGAACTCCACACTCCCCTCTATTCTCACCAGAACTCCACGCTTTCCTCTATTCTCACCGGAACTCCACGCTCCCCTCTATTCTCACCAGAACTCCACACTCCCCTCTATTCTCACCAGACATGGCGCGCAGTCCTCACCATAGCGCGAGAGGAGGAATCGCGAGCGCGCGAGGCAAAACTTAAATAGAAAATATTTTGTTGGAATTAAATATGAGTAGTCTGTTGAAGCATCTTGTCTTGCAAAAAATTCGAGTGCGTTTTAAATAGTGTTCATCAGTAACACTTTTGAAAACCGACAATCATCATATCTTGCCCTGACTGAACAATGTCTCCCAAATGTTGGTTGTTCACTTGTTTAGAATTATAATTTATATCGTGAGCATTGTCGTATATTGCATAAGTAACGTACATTAAAGAAGTGATCTTCGTGATGATGTATTAACTAGATGCATGTAAGTATGAACGTTGCGGGAGTAATCGAGCCCAAAGGCAGGCGTGATAAACACAGTGAGTATGGTGGCAACTCCCTCACTAGAGCTGAGTGCTGGATGATCTCAGCGACGTCCGCATTCAGTACGCCCCTTCTATAATAACCTCGGGCCTGGAGGACGCTCGGTTCGAATTCGTGAGAGCGCTGATTTCGGTTTCCAAGAGGCGAGGCGATAAAAGCGACGTCTTGAGATGGCGGAAACTGCTCCTGCTCAACCACCAGCTGCGGCTACTTCAGCGCCTAAAAGCCCCAAGAAGAAGCGCGCCGCTCCAAAGGCCAAGAAGGTCGGCCCCAGCGTGTCCGAGCTCATCCTCAAGGCTCTGGCCAGCAGCAAGGAGAGGAACGGCGTGTCTCTTCCTGCGCTCAAAAAGTCGCTTGCTGCCGGAGGATACGACGTGGAGAAGAACAATGCCCGCGTGAAGTTGGCCATCAAGAAGCTCGTGGCCAAAGACGCCGTGGCGCAAGTGAAGGGCAGCGGCGCGTCTGGCTCTTTCAAACTCAACAAGGAAAAGGCTGCCGCAAAGGCGAAGCCCAAGTCGTCAACGGCAAAGCCCGCAGCTAAAAAGCCCGCGGCAGCCAAGAAGGTGAAGAAGCCCGCGGCAGCCAAGAAGACCGCGCCCAAGAAGTCTCCCAAGAAAGCAAAGAAGCCCGCGGCTGCCAAGGCGGCCAAGAGCCCCAAAAAGGTGAAGTCGGCTGTTAAGCCCAAGAAGGCGGCGAAGAGCCCAGCCAAGCCCAAGGCTGCGAAGCCCAAGGTCGCTAAGCCCAAGACCGTCAAGGCCAAGGCCGCCAAACCCAAGGTGGCCAAGCCCAAGAAGGCCGCGGCCAAGCCCAAGAAGACTGCGCCAAAGAAGTGAATCCGATGGGACGACCGACGCTCGATTCACTCCACCTCAACGGCTCTTTTCAGAGCCACCCACTTCGTTAAAAAAGTGAACCAGATGCTGCTGCGCTTCAATTAGTTCAAATTAACTGTGTAACATTTCACCCACTCGATGTGTTTTAAGCATTGATGTGATGGGAGTGATCGAGCCCGAAAGCAGGGATCACAAACACAGGCGAGGCGGGTGGCAGCTCCCTCACTCGAACTGAGTGCAGAGTAATCTCAGCGACGTCAGCATTCTCGCTGGCGATTCTAATCTAAATCCAGATTCAAAATCGATGCATTCTTGACGAACCTCCAATTTTGATTATGTGTTGCACCTCTTCATTTCGTCATCATGTTACTGGTGCCAAATATGGAATTTCGTCTAAAAATGTATTGATTCCAGACAGCTTTACTCAATTTGCCTTCATTCGCGCGTTCTGACCTTTTCAATTTGTTTTTGTTTTGTAAACATTGCGGTGCACCATCTAAACTTCTCTATTAAATTAATTACTATACGTAAATATCGCATTGTTTGCAATGTCTTTCTTACTTTGGGACAACTAGTTGGTGACGTTCACTCAACTATTGTGTTGGAAGCCGTTAAGCTTCACACGATTATAAAGTTAGTTCATCTTGTTCACTTGAAAACAAGACCTTACACCGATTATTCACTCCACGTGCAATCTTGCAACAGATCGCGTTCCTCTGGCGTTCGCTGCGGGTGTGCCAATATCATTCCAGAGTGCTTCGAAGAAGGGCCATTGCCCAAAACGTCGCATATTATACATGTCAAGGAAGTGTTATTGACGACGGTGGAGGGTTTTCTTCGTCGCAGAGGTTAAAGGTGGAAGGTTTAAGGCGGAGCCATCGCGGAGGGCAGGGGTGGTCGGTGACGTCGCCACGCTTCGGGTATAAAGGCGGCTGCTGCTGCAAGCTGAGCGCGCAGTCTCTCGCGAGGAGCTTTGTCACAAGTAGTCGCAATGTCTGGACGCGGTAAAGGCGGTAAGGGGCTCGGCAAGGGAGGCGCAAAACGCCATCGCAAGGTGCTGCGCGACAACATCCAGGGCATCACCAAGCCCGCCATCCGCCGCCTCGCTCGCCGCGGCGGTGTGAAGCGCATCTCGGGCCTCATCTACGAGGAGACCCGCGGCGTCCTGAAGGTCTTCCTTGAGAACGTCATCCGCGACGCCGTCACCTACACGGAGCACGCCAAGCGCAAGACCGTCACCGCCATGGACGTGGTCTACGCCCTCAAGCGCCAGGGCCGCACTCTCTACGGCTTCGGAGGCTGAGCGCCCATCTCTCGCACACTAAGCCAACCCAAAGGCTCTTTTCAGAGCCACCCACCTCTTCGAAACTGCTTGCGCCAGTGTTGCCAAACACGCTCTGAATGGAGCACATGTCCTGGGTTGTTGTGAGCGTGCTGGACGTTCGCTTGTTGAGTTGGCGAGTCTTCATCTGCTTCCACATGAATGAATGAAAGAAATCATGATATTCACGTCACATTTAACAAGGCGTAATTCTTGAACGCCTTAATACAGTACCCATTTCTGGTATTTTGCGTGAATTATTTCCAGCTGCAGCCGATTCCGATATTACGTAGAGCATTTGGCGCCACAATCTTACAGCACACTCGTCCTAATTGACGTAGCGTGCCGGAATGCTACTCTCCACCTGTACAGCACAACAGCGAAGTTATTTTTCTCCACCGAGCGCTTGTATTTTTCCAAATTGCGTTCATAAAACGCCCGTGCGCCGTATTAGACGAGTGGTGAAACATTCCCTCGTAAGAAACAAAAAAACCCACGCTCAAAACACAATATACTGTATTGGGTTTTCCAGTCATCCTTTTTAAAACAAAGGCAATGCCATGGCTGCAATTCACTAATATACATGTTTGGACACTACATTGTGTTATATTCACAAGTCCTTTTGGCAGTAAAATCGATATTAAAGTGAACATCGCGTCCGCGTTTCTCATTGGAGGCTGATGGAGAGGGACGGTACTAAAAGAGCCACTCAGCAGCGCCGCGCACTACGATCCTCTGATTTGCATCTCGCCTCCTATAAAAGGAGCTCAACGCGCGAGCGACATCCACATTCGCTTCCCGTCTGTTCTGACCTGAAGCTGCTGCCTACGACGCGTCGACATGCCCGATCCTCCCGCATCAAAGAGCGCTGGGCCGGCCAAGGTTCCTGCTCCCAAGAAGGGCTCCAAGAAGGCTGTGACCAAGGCTACGCGCAAGGATGGCAAGAAGCGACGCCACCGCAGGAAGGAGAGCTACGCCATTTACATCTACAAGGTGATGAAGCAGGTGCACCCCGATACCGGCATCTCGTCCAAGGCAATGAGCATCATGAACTCGTTCGTCAACGACATCTTCGAGCGCATCGCTTCCGAGGCGTCCCGCCTGGCGCACTACAACAAGCGCTCCACCATCACTTCTCGGGAGATCCAGACCGCAGTGCGACTGCTGCTCCCCGGCGAGCTGGCCAAGCACGCCGTGTCGGAGGGCACCAAGGCCGTCACCAAGTACACAAGCTCCAAGTGAAGCCTCGACTCCACCATTAATTACAAAGGCTCTTTTCAGAGCCACCCACCTCTCCGAACCTGCTTGTACCAGTCCTAGCAGGAGTACGAAACGAAACTTCCAACAAAGCCCCGGTTCACGCGGGGACATTGTTCGCTCATTGAGTGGAATGGAGAGATGGAACGCATTTTAACCTGTTTCCACGTGAATAAAAGCGATAACAATATTCATGGCACATCATGTTCACCAGCAGGCATTTCTTGGACTTGTTTGTCCATTGATTTCATCTGCAGCCCATTCAGATATTACATTGGATATTTGGTGCCAAAACCTTGCAATGCAATATATTTAATTCGTGGTTGTATTTTCGGGCAGGAACTAACATTTTGCACGTGTGCATCTATGTAAAAGTAAGCGCCTAGCATGGATGACTCGTGCAGTATAATTGATGATCATCATCTCAATGCCAAGAGAATAGATATCTATCCCTGTGATCACCTCTTTCCGACAATTTTACGTATTAACTTTGGAGCTTTCGTGACTGCAGGAATTATTCTTTGGTTCTTTCGGTAAAGTCACGTATATAAAAAAAACAAATTGGTGATATCTGTCTGCTTATATGTCTGTCTATAATTTTTTCTGGTTCGATTTTATGTCGCTATTTCATTATACCTGATGATGATTGCTTGTGTTGCAATCGAAACGTCGTATGCTATTATTTAATTTATTATTTGTTATTTTATACGTGACTTTACCGAAAGAACCAAATAATCATTTACTGCAGTCACGAAAGTTCTAAAATTAAGATTGATGAAGAAGAGTTGACGACTCGAGATCATTGCACGCTGCCAACCAATCAGCACGCGCCCCTTCTTCGCACGTCACGACTCCGCTGACCAGTGAGCGCGCGCTCTGGGCTACATAAGCCGCCTTCTCCTCCCCGCCTGTGAGAATCTTTGCCCTCACCAAGCCATGGCTCGCACCAAGCAGACGGCTCGCAAGTCCACGGGCGGCAAGGCCCCCCGCAAGCAACTCGCCACCAAGGCGGCCCGAAAGAGCGCTCCGGCCACGGGCGGCGTCAAGAAGCCTCACCGCTACAGGCCCGGCACCGTCGCTCTGCGCGAGATCCGCCGCTACCAGAAGTCCACCGAGCTGCTCATCCGCAAACTGCCCTTCCAGCGCCTCGTCAGGGAGATCGCGCAGGACTTCAAGACCGACCTGCGCTTCCAGAGCTCCGCTGTCATGGCTCTGCAGGAGGCCAGCGAAGCGTACCTTGTCGCGCTCTTCGAGGACACCAACCTGTGCGCCATCCACGCCAAGCGCGTCACCATCATGCCCAAGGACATTCAGCTCGCCCGCCGCATTCGTGGCGAGCGCGCTTGAACGCCCAGCTCGGCCCTCAAAGCACAACACAAAGGCTCTTTTCAGAGCCACCACTTACTCGTGAGAAAGCTTCCATGTGTGTCCTTCAAAGTTCGGGTGCCGGAAACCTTCGTTTGCTGGTCACGGCTCTCACGAGTCGTCAGGCGTAAGCGACAATCAAGTTCATTTTCTATACCCCGCCGCTCATATTCTGCAACATCACACGTTGGTGTTGTGTATAAGCGTTGTGAAACCATGTTTACATAATGTACAACAAAAGAGTTATTTTGGTGAAATGTATTTTACCTCGGAGTCGCGTGGTGGTGTGGAGGCCTAGCACCGTGCAGAGCCTCCCGCCTCGCCTGATTTTGCCACCCGGCTGACGCTGGGTACGGGTGCCGTTTCCCCCCCCCCCCACCGCGCTACAATAATACTGTGTAATCGCTATAATTTAATAATCTACCGACCCTATAATAGTAATAGCACACATTGTGGTGGGGGGGGGAGTAAAGAGGACGTGAAACTTAGATGAATTTACCTCAGAGTCGCGTGTTAATGCGTGCGCCTATTTTTAACGGGAATTAAAGATGGCGTCCACCCCGCAACTGCTAGCCCGTCGCTAGGCGTTGGCAGGGGCAACCGGCGTCCAATGAAAGTGCGTATGGTCCGACATCCACACACAGACAGACAGACATTCACGATTTTATATATATAGATTAAACCCAAAGATATTGGTTTATGCTGTTTCAAGCCCGAGCTGATAAGAAGTTCACATTTTGCAAACTGAGACTGAATTATTCACGCACATATATTTTTAGGCATTGCCCGAACAGGCGGTTAAAGAAAAATATCTATACACCGTATAGGCACGTGGGCGATCAATCACGAGCTCAAGGCTATCACAATGATTTCTTATAACCAATGCGGTCCCTCAAAATGATGATTATAATCAATAATACATTGATATTTGCGGAATCCGCTTATAAGTTTGACTTGCCAGCACGCGCCCATAAATTAACTCTATCATGCTTAAAACTTGAACCTATTAAGGTACGTGTATCGCATTGTTTAATTCATAAGATGCGTGTGCGCATTAAAACATATATGGATACAAATAATGAAAGTCAACATCGAATCCTCGCGTCCCGGCTTGTCATTGGTGGCTCAAGGAGAGGGCGGGACTCGACCGAGAGGAGCCAATCAGCAGCGGCGCGCTCTACGATCCTCGTCTCCGCTATAAAAGCCGCTCCCGTGGTGCGTGTTAACGTCACAAATCGTTCGTACTTTGTCTCCAGTGCTTTTTGCATCCTAGGTCCCTTAACGATGTCTGGACGCGGCAAGACCGGTGGCAAATCTCGCGCCAAGGCAAAGTCCCGCTCTTCCCGCGCCGGCCTGCAGTTCCCCGTGGGTCGCGTTCACAGGCTGCTCCGCAAGGGCAATTACGCCCAGCGGGTCGGCGCTGGAGCACCCGTCTACCTGGCCGCCGTGCTCGAGTACCTTTCTGCCGAGATCCTCGAGCTGGCTGGCAATGCCGCCCGCGACAACAAGAAGACGAGGATCATCCCCCGACACCTGCAGCTCGCCGTGCGAAACGACGAGGAGCTCAACAAGCTCATGGGCGGCGTGACTATCGCCCAGGGCGGTGTGCTGCCCAACATCCAGGCCGTGCTGCTGCCCAAGAAGACCTCTCAGGCAAAGAAGTGAACGCGCCGCCGCCTCTACCACCACAACAACGGCTCTTTTCAGAGCCACCCACTTGCTTGCAAAGAGCTCGGACAGTCGTGCACAGGGGTTTTGTTATTAATAAGGACACCGTCGTCGAGTTGCCCTCGTCCCAAATTGCTCGCAATTAAACGAATGCTGCATTCCAACATTGCATCAATCATGGAACATGGTTTAGAATAAATTGAGGTGCCTATTGGAAGAAAGTATCGTGTTTTTTTAAAGAATAAAACTCGCTCTTTTTGAGCGGTCAGATTACATATGAAGAGGAGTCGGAGAATGGTTCAAGCACTTCAAGGGATCTGCGAGCCACCCTCACGCACCACGCACCACGAAAACACGACATCTCCGCTCTCACAACACGCACCAATCAATCTTAATTTTTTTTCACATGCGCGGGAAATAAGAGCTGGACGGGGGGGTCAGGGGTTAAAGGGCAGTGACGTCACCCGGACCAGGCGTGCTGGACGCGAATGTGTATTGGGAGCGGAGATTGAGGAGTTAAAAGGGGCTGTGGGACGTGTGCCCGGGGTTGGTCTTGGAACGAATATTGCTGTGCGTTGGTGAAAACAGGTCCCTGTGGGGTGGGCTGGTAGGACCGAACAATTGAATGGCTATAATAAAATGAAATGGCAAAAAATGGGCGCCAATAAGTAGATGGAAACGTAGACGGAGTGGAACATAAGAAACAATAAAGTAGTAGTAACCGTTCTGCAAAAAATAATAGTATTGCACAAGTATGTACCTACGTGAGTGCAGCTTGGAGCAGACACAGTGAGTAGTAACAATCTGCACGAGATGCAGCGCCGTGGGCCACGCCCCTATCACTGTTAGCCCCGCCTCCTCGCCCCCGGTACTGTATTCTCGACTGTAGACTCCGCCCCTTTTGGCCAACGGCCCCTCCCTCCATCGCGCTAAGCTCCGCCTCCCACCGCTTGACCCCGCCCCGCTCCCCCGTGGCTCCCGCTCCGCCCCCGTGGCCCCGCCCTCCACCCGCGTAACCCCGCCCTGCCACCCGTGGCCCCGCCCCATCTCGGTGTCCCCGCCCAGCCCCGCGTAGCCCCGCCCCCTGCCGCTGTAGCCCCGCCCCCTGCCGCGTAGCCCCGCCTCCTGCCGCTGTAGCCCCGCCCCCTGCCGCGTAGCCCCGGCCCCCTGCCGCTGTAGCCCCGCCCCCTGCCGCTGTAGCCCCGCCCCCTGCCGCTGTAGCCCCGCCCCCTGTCCGCTGTAGCCCCGCCCAATACACCCCGAGCGGGGGAGAGATTCCCAGGCCTGGCTCGGCTGGAGAGCCGCCGACGAGGGGGGGGAGGTAGGGAGTTGTTTTTAATGAAAAAGCTTTAAATGTAAATGTTTCTATTAAAAAAACATCAGGGAATGTAACATTGTTAAATATTTACTGCCTTTCACACACACAGGGGAACTATACGAAGGGAGAGCTTGAGGCCTAGGTCTAGGCTTTAGGCCTAGCTGTAGGCCTTAGGCCGCCGTGGGTTAATTGTTAATATAAATGTTTTAATTATTTATGTTGAAGCTTTAAATGTAAATGTTGCTATTTAAAAACATCAGGGAATGTAACATTGTTAAACATTTACTTTTCACACACACGGAACTATACGAAGGGAGAGCTTGAGGCCTAGGTCTAGGCTTTAGGCCTAGCTGTAGGCCTTAGGCTGCCGTGGGTTAATTGTTAATATAAATGTTTTAATTATTTATGTAAAAGCTTTAAATGTAAATGTTTCTATTAAAAAACATCAGGGAATGTAACCTTGTTAACCATTTACTCCCTTTCACACACGCGGGGGAACTATACGAAGGGAGAGCTTGAGGCCTAGGTCTAGGCTTTAGGCCTAGCTGTAGGCCTTAGGCCGCCGTGGGTTAATTGTTAATATAAATGTTTTAATTATTTATGTTGAAGCTTTAAATGTCAATGTTGCTATTTAAAAACATCAGGGAATGTAACATTGTAATTAAAAGCTATCTGAGGGAATTATAAGGGAATGCTACACTTGGTTAGCCAGGATAGCGTCACTGAGTCTAAATGTTTTTGTAGGGTCATGCCAAGTGTTTGCAGTAGGGGGCGATGTTGACACACGGACGGACGGACGGACAAACGGACGCACGATATAATCTATTGGAGTCTGGTCCACTTCGTTCCTACCAGAAGTGCATAAACCAATCTACTACGCCTCTTCACATGCGCGTGGAACGAATGATTATTGCATTCGTTCTAAATTTGTAGCTTTCGTGACTGCAATGATTCATACTCTTAGGTTTTTTCGGTAACGTCACGTAGGTAAAACAATAATAAATAACTAAAACAATATAAATAATAAAATAACAAATCAGGGGGGAAGAGGGGGGCTTATCTGAATGTGGTTGCCGGGAAGTGGCGGGGGTGTCGGGGCTAAAAGAGAACAAATGAGCACATCAGCTCAGGGTTGTGGCCGGTGTTAGCTGATAGTAAGCATAAAAGTACTGGTAAACGCTGGGGATGTTAACACTCGGTAAAGTATAATATTACCTGTCAAATAAGATGGTACAAATATGTGTATTTAAATATTTTTTACATGGTTAATAACATCTTTCCAATGATTACTCATTCGTGTTACTTAGTGCAGTAAATACGTGTTACTTATTGCAGTAAAAACAACTCATCGCATGAACCATCCTGCGCTCCTAGAATATCAACTCTGTCAATGCATTAAACGTAAGATTATATATTTTCTTTAAACATTCGACTGCGGAGTCACTTGAGTTGAATTTGAGTGGTGATGATTGTGCACCGTGCCTTCAAGGCGCGCGACCCTTCTGCAGTGCGTGAGCTACTCATCTCTTGCCACGTAAAATGTTAAACTTTCCATATAATGTCGGTTAATTTTGAGTAATTTTCTTCAGTTTGTTGTCCATCTGAAAATCCATAAATTTATTCATTTCAAAGTTCGATTAAAACGTCCAGTTAAAAATTCGGTGACAAGGGACGATTGACATGGCGCGCAGTCCTCACCATAGCGTGAGAGGAGGAATCGCGAGCGCGCGAGGCAAAACTTAAATAGAAAATATTTTGTTGGAATTAAATATGAGTAGTCTGTTGAAGCATCTTGTCTTGCAAAAAATTCGAGTGCGTTTTAAATAGTGTTCATCAGTAACACTTTTGAAAACCGACAATCATCATATCTTGTGTGGGGGTCGCTAGCCCCCGAAATCCCTCCCTCGATAATGCTAACGGCCGGGCTAGCATCATCAATCGCCCCCCCGCTGCTAAGCGAACCGCTGCTAAGTTCCTCACCCATGGTGTGGGAGCCGTCGCCCGAGGGTTCCACTCCACCGCGGGTCCGCGTAGCAGGCATGGTTAATTACGTACGCGCACACCCACACACACAGCTCTGTACGGCACTCACTCTTGCGCTTCTCTGCGCCGCGCTGGCCGCTCACGTTACAATCGCGCACCTGGGGTACGCCGATTACGCACGCCGCGAGCTTACGCACACACAGTACCACACGCGTTCCCACACGCAACCCGCGCGCTCAGCTCCGTGCAGCGCTCACTCACGTGGCGAACCACTGTGCACACAGCGCACCCACACGCTCACACTGCACGACAAGATCACGCGAGACCACGCTTCGCTATTAATGATTTATTATATGCCACCTGCGAATTGATGTTGAATCAGTGAGTCGACGAGGCTGGCCTATTCCACTAAACCTGTACCTATTCCCTATTTATCGGCTTACGATACCCTACTTTACCTCCCCACTCACTGTTTGGTGCCCGCGGAGGTTCGCTGCTCTCTGCGCTAACAGCGTACCTCGATGCGTCGCACGGACGTCCGGGTCGCTGGCTGGAACTCCTGCTGGTCCGCTGGCCTGGAGAGAAGGGGCGATTTCCCCTCTCCGCTCCTCTATTTATCCTTCCTACCTCAAAGGGGATGCTGCGCTGAACAATGGGCTCGTGCACCCCAAGCCCGTGCACGGCGGTTCCCCGGGCGCTGTTGATATGCTAATCAGTGAGCGACGTTGGCGGCGTACATCCTAATTACTCCCTTACCCTTCCTAACAATGGGGCCCTGCGCGCTCCAGCGCAATTATCCCAACCCCCCATGACTATGCGCAACAGCCCCTGTGACCCCGCTATTCATGCTGTCCCGTGCCTCCCCTGCTTGCCCCGTCGACTCGTGGGGTGTGTGTGGGGGGAAATGCGCCTCAACCGCGGTGGCCGAATGCCCCACGCCGCGACCACACCATATTAAGGCCGGCAGCAGCGCCGCGGTACCACGTAGCACGGGGGAGGTCATCCAATTCCCTGATCGCCGGAAACCGTGAGAATTAATCCCGATAAGGGTCTCTCGGATAAAAACCGGTCGATCAGGTAACCTTCCCTTCCAGCTCTATGGGGGGGGGGGGGGGGGATGCGTGCGGGTGTGTGCTTATGTGGGGCGGGTGATTGGGGGCAGTGCGGTGGGGGAAGCCGGGCGGCTCCCTGGCTCGGCAGAGCGGCCCCGTCGCTTGTGGCACCACATAGCCCCCCGGGGTGCCAGTCCCCGTCCCGGGTTGACTTGAGCACCTCGCCTGGGTTGCCCCCACGAGGTATCGCCGCGGGGTCCGCGGGATTCGCCCGGCCCTTGTGGTTGGCCTCGGGGGTGGCGGCTCCGTCTCCTGGGGCTCCGGCGGTGGTCTCCTCCTCCATTCCAACGGCTCCCCTCGGCCTCTGGCACCTGCGGGCTGGGGAACAAACTCAGAGGCGGTGGGGTTTAAGGGTCGCCGTCCTCGTCGCCCCCGGCCCCGCCCGGGGCCCCTCGGAGCCCGGGGCTCCGTGGGGCCCATGTACTGCGCGAGGCCCCCGGGCACGGGGGGTGGGGGGACCCCGGGGTTTCGGGGTACTTGGACGGCGGGGCTCCCCCCCTCGGGGGCTGCTCGCCACGGCTTCAGTCGGCGGATGTTGACCACCATCTCCCGGCCCCTCTCTCCTCCCTGAATCAGCACCGTCCATGGTGAGATCTGCCGTCTCACAATCCAGGGTCCTCGCCAGTAGGTGGTCAGCTTCCCCACCTGTCCGGCACCGACGCGGGGAGTGTACAGCCACACCTCGGAGCCCGCAGTGTAGAAGGGGGGCTCCATACGGGGTCGGGCGCCCTGCTCTTGCCGCTGGTGCGCGGCCTCTCCGTGCGGGCAGGCTCGGCCCCTGGCCCCTCGCAGGGTCTCCAGCAAGTGCTCCACGGGGTGGCTCCCTTCCTCCCGTTGCGGCGGAGGAACACCGAACAGCAGATCTGCGGGCAGGCGAGACTCGCGACCAAACATCATTAGGAACGGGGTCTGTCCTGTAGAGGTGTGAACGGCGGTGGTGTAGGCGAACAGGGCATAGGGAAGGTGTTCGTCCCAGTCCTGTTGATTCGCGGCCGCCATGCGTTTAAGCTTCCCGGCCAGAGTCTGGTTCATCCTCTCTACCATCCCGTTCGCCTGGGGGTGATACGCCGTGGTTCGGTCCTTCTGGATCCCGAACTCTCGGCACAGCGCCTGAAATAGTTCGGCCTCGAATTCACTACCCTGGTCGGTAATGACTCGTTCGGGGATCCCGCACTTAAGTACGTAGTTTTCCACGAAGGCCCGGGCCACTACAAGGGCTGTTTTATCCGGGATAGCCACCGCCACGGGGTAGCGGGTGAAGTATTCCACCGCTACGAGAATATATCGGTTGCCCCGGTGGGATCGTGGAAAGGGCCCCTGCAGGTCGATTCCGACCAACTGATTCGTCCGACTGACTCGGAACGGCCTCAGGGGTACCTGGTACCTCGCCGGCTTTTGCCCACACTGCTGACAGGCCCGGCAGCCCTGCACCCAGGCGGCCACATCTTGTGCCAATTTGGGCCAGAGATACTGGCGACGCAGGGTCTCTCGAGTGCGTCGTTCCCCATCGTGGCCCCCGAGTGGGTGGTCATGCACCAGCCGTAGCAGCTGGGGTCGCACCTGGGCAGGAACACAGATGCACCCCGGCTGGCCGGCCTCGGTTAACTCCCGTACCACTCCGTTCCGCACACACAACCGGGCATACAAACCGCTCCAGGGTCCTGGTAGGGCGCTCTTTTCCTCCCGCAGTGCCGCCTCCACTGCCGCCAGATCCGGATCTCGCTGCTGGGTCTGTCTCAGCTGCTCGTCGTTTAGGCCCGGGAAGGCGCAGCCGACGTCCTCCTGGATCCGTCCGATCGGGTCCCGAGCCGCGGGTCCCGCGCTTGCCGGGCGGTCGACGGGATCCTCAGTGCCACCTGTGAGGGTTTCTGTGGCGCACACTGCACTCTCTCCTCGCTGGGGGGGGGTCAGTGGCCGCGGCCTCTCGGGGGTCCGTTGCCTGCCGGCAGCGTCCCCCCGTGAAACACGGGCAGGCCTCCTCCGCCCTCGTCTCGGCGTACACCGTGGGTCGCCTCGACAAGGCGTCCGCGTTTGCATGCGTCCGGCCAGCCCGATACTCGATTTGCAGGTTGTACTCCTGCAACTGCGCCAACCACCGGGCCATCTGCCCCCGCGGCTCCTTGAATGTAAGAAGAAACTGCAGAGCATAATGGTCAGTGCGTACGCGACATCTCCTGCCGTACAAATACGGCCGGAACTGTTTGCATGCGAAAATCACGGCGTACAACTCTTGGCGGGTCACGCAATAGTTCAGCTCGGCCCCACTCAAGGTCCGGCTGGCGTACGCGATGACTCGTTCCGTCCCATCCTGTACCTGTGACAACACCGCGCCCAGCCCGCTGCTGCAGGCGTCGGTGTCCAAAATAAAATCGGTGGTAAAATCGGGGAAAGCGAGGGTGGGGGCGTGGGTGAGGTGGTCTTTGAGAGTGGTGAAGGCCGTCTGGCAGGCCCCCGTCCACTGGTAGGGGTGCTTAGGGGAGGTGAGTTGGGTGAGGGGGCGTGCAATCTCGCTGAATCCCTTTACAAATCGACGATAATAGGTGGCGAGCCCCAAAAATGATCTGATCTCCGTCAGATTCCTTGGCCGTGGCCACTCCACTACGGCGCGTACCTTCTCCGGATCGGTGCGCACGCCTGCCTCGCTGACGCGATGCCCGAGGTACCCCACCTCGCGTTGTGCGATGTAACACTTACGTGGCTTGAGCTTGAGATGAGCCGCTCGCAGTCGCTGGAACACCTCTCGAAGCCTGGACCAATGCTCAGACAAAGATCTACTGAACACTATCACATCGTCCAAGTAAATCAGGCACTGTTCCCACTGCAAGCCCCGCATCACCAACTCCATCAACCGCTGGAACGTCGCGGGCGCGTTAGTGAGTCCGAACGGCAACACTCGAAACTCAAACAGGCCCATCGGGGTGGTGAATGCTGTTTTTGGCCGATCCTCCTCCGTCATCTCCACCTGCCAGTAACCGGACGCCAGATCGAGGGTGGAAAAATACCGCGCTCCTGCGAGACTGTCGAAGGTGTCGTCGATGCGAGGTATGGGGAAGGCATCGCCGAGCGTGACTGCGTTTAGTTTACGGTAATCGACGCAGAACCGGGTTGACCCATCCTTTTTCGTTACTAGTACCACCGGGGCTGACCAGGGGCTCGCCGAGGGCTGAATTATGTTATCGCGAAGCATGTCCCCAACTGCCTCTTTGATTTGGGCGCGTTCGGGTGCGCCCACTCGGTACGCAGGGAGTTTGATGGGTCGGGCTGCACCGGTGTCAATTTGATGCTTAACAAGGTCGGTCCGACCCACGTCCGAGTCGTGTTCGCTGAACACGTCGGCATACTCCCGCAGTAACTCGCGCAGCCGATCGGCCTCTCCCTTAGGTAAGTCCGCCCATGGTACATGTAACGCGTCGAGCAGGGGAACGACCTCGGCTCGGGGAGTCGGGCCGACTCGCCAGGCCAGGTCCTGCTCACCCTCAGGACGACCGGGGTCCTCAGCCCAGAGTGCGAACACCGAGTCGTTAGAGTGGCGTGCGTGCAGGGGGTGTACTGTGGCTATCGGGGTGCGCCGTCGCAGTATCGCGGGGGTATTGTGGGGGTTAAACATCCGCATAAACAATCGGTCCCCATCTGCGTTTACCAACGTGGCGGATCCCACAACCCCATACCGTTTTGCCAACTCCGGGTGAGGAGTTAGCATTACCTCCCCTGATGGTCGGAGCGCGGGGTCGGTGGGGGATGTTGCCACCGGCACCAGCATCTCGGTGAGCGGGCCGATGGTGACTGCCGTCGCCAGGATAGCGGCCACAGGTGCAAAGCGGCGGCGCGTTGGTTCTCGTCCCAGGAACGGTATCCGCTCGCCGTTGCTCTCCATGGTGGCGCATCGCTGGCGGGGTTGCACGTTGAGTCCCAACCGTTCTAGGAGGTCGGTGCCTGCGATACACTCGTGACACAACGCACTCGACACGTAGAACTCCTGCGTGCACACCTGGCTGCCTATGCGGACCTCTAGGGTGGCTTTCCCCAGCAGCCCCATTCCGGCTCCGCTCGCAGTGTGCAGCGCGCGGTCCGGGGCCTGCAGGTGACGCACGTCGACCCCGATCGCGCTGCAGTGCGCTGCGCTCACGAGCGAGGCCACCGCCCCCGTGTCCAGCAGGATTCGGGTACGCACTCCGTTAACCTCCCCTTCCACCAGCGACGTGGCCCCCGTGATCCCCGCCACCAGCTCCCGTAGCCAGTCGCCAGGAGTCACCGTTTCTGTGGGCGTTGTTGCTGGAACCTGTGTGGAGATCACTCGCTCGCCATTATTCTCATTATCGTCTATTTGTATCGGGACCGCGTCGATTGCACCCCTAGTTGGTCCGCTCTCTAGGGGGCGTTGGAGTTTAACCCCCGCGTCTGTCTAGCTCGGGTGATTTCAGGACAAGTCCCTCACTAGATGCCCTCGGCGATCGCACATATAACATGCCCGGGGAGGGGGGGCGGTTCCGTAGCGGGTCCCCTGTCCGCTCCCTCCCCCCCCATTACGCCGCTGTCCACCCTCTGCCTCTAGTCGGGCTACCCTCCCAGATAACCCTCCCACCGTGGCGCGTAGGTCCCCCATTTCGGATCGGATGGTCTCAACGGAGGATTGCAGTTGGGTCATATTTTTATTCGTTTCCTCGCGTACCTGGGTTACCCTCTCACCTACTTGGTTTACCTTGTTGTCTATCTGGGTTACCTGGCCGGAGACATCCTTTATACCCGTTGTATACCGGCAACCCATCCCGGGGTTGTCTCGCTGGGACACTGGAGGCTCTCTTTCCCGGCCCCTTACCGTCCTCGCGAGCTCCTGTTCCTCCTCCTCGTCTTCCGAGAGCAGGCTCGCAATGGCGCGCTCTCGTCCCAGCCCCCGGAGCTGCGCGCGTTCGCTGTGAATTCTTTCACACTTACGTGCGCGCTCGACAAGGGTGTTAAACGGAAGACGTGGGCAGCTCATGTCTGGCTGCCACCACGCCGTGCGAGACAGGTACCGCTGGATTTTCTCGGCGGCCAGTTCCTCAATAACATCAGTTGCGTACCCCGGGCGTGCGATCTTTGTTAACTCAGCGCACATCCTCGGCGTAATCACGTAGATCTTCGCCAGGTTGGCGCCGGCGCGCCTCTAAGGCCGATTTTGCTTCCTCCTCGTCACGCGTGCCAAAACGCTGATCGAGTCGGCGCATCAGCTCCTCTAGCTGTGTCTGTGCGCTCGCGGGTAACGCTTCTACAAAATCGGCTGCCCGCCCATCAAGATTCATATTAAGTTGACGTACTGCCTGCGCGTCCGTCCATCCATTAATTTCCTTGGCCCCTAAGAGATTGCGGGCGAATGCCTTCCACGAAGGGGCCCCCCGGCCGGTAAATATTAGTCTTATTTTAGCGTGAGGTAACGCGGGGGTCCGTACCGCTTCTGACACCAATTTGTGGGGTCGCTAGCCCCCGAAATCCCTCCCTCGATAATGCTAACGGCCGGGCTAGCATCATCAATCGCCCCCCCGCTGCTAAGCGAACCGCTGCTAAGTTCCTCACCCATGGTGTGGGAGCCGTCGCCCGAGGGTTCCACTCCACCGCGGGTCCGCGTAGCAGGCATGGTTAATTACGTACGCGCACACCCACACACAGCTCTGTACGGCACTCACTCTTGCGCTTCTCTGCGCCGCGCTGGCCGCTCACGTTACAATCGCGCACCTGGGGTACGCCGATTACGCACGCCGCGAGCTTACGCACACACAGTACCACACGCGTTCCCACACGCAACCCGCGCGCTCAGCTCCGCGCAGCGCTCACTCACGTGGCGAACCACTGTGCACACAGCGCACCCACACGCTCACACTGCACGACAAGATCACGCGAGACCACGCTTCGCTATTAATGATTTATTATATGCCACCTGCGAATTGATGTTGAATCAGTGAGTCGACGAGGCTGGCCTATTCCACTAAACCTGTACCTATTCCCTATTTATCGGCTATGATTCTAATTCCCCTTCTTACTCACTGTTAAGTGTCCACGGCGGTCCGCTGATCCTTCTGTTAACCGCGTGCCTCGGTGCGTCGCACGGACGTCCGGGTCGCTGGCTCGAGCTGCGTCTGGTCGCCTGGCGCTGGAGTAAGAGAGCGATTTCCCCTCTGCGCTCCTCTATTTATCCTCCCTACCTCCCAAAGGGGATGCTGCGCTGAACAATGGGCTCGTGCACCCCAAGCCCGCGCACGGCAGTCCCCAGGCGCTGTTGATATGCTAATCAGTGTGCTGCGTGCAAGGCGTAAATCCTAATTACTCCCTTACCCTTCCTACCAATGGGGCTTGCGCGCTCAAGCGCAATTATCCCAACCCTCCATGACTATGCGCAACAGCCCCTGTGACCCCGCTATTCATGCTGTCCCGTGCCTCCCCTGCTTGCCCCGTCGACTCGTGGGGTGTGTGTGGGGGGAAATGCGCCTCAACCGCGGTGGCCGAATGCCCCACGCCGCGACCACACCATATTAAGGCCGGCAGCAGCGCCGCGGTACCACGTAGCACGGGGGAGGTCATCCAATTCCCTGATCGCCGGAAACCGTGAGAATTAATCCCGATAAGGGTCTCTCGGATAAAAACCGGTCGATCAGGTAACCTTCCCTTCCAGCTCTATGGGGGGGGGGGGGGGGGGGGATGCGTGCGGGTGTGTGCTTATGTGGGGCGGGTGATTGGGGGCAGTGCGGTGGGGGAAGCCGGGCGGCTCCCTGGCTCGGCAGAGCGGCCCCGTCGCTGTGGCACCACACTTGCCCTGACCGAACAATGTCTCCCAAATGTTGGTTGTTCACTTGTTTAGAATTATAATTTATATCGTGAGCATTGTCGTATATTGCATAAGTAACGTACATTAAAGAAGTGATCTTCGTGATGATGTATTAACTAGATGCATGTAAGTATGAACGTTACGGGAGTAATCGAGCCCAAAGGCAGGCGTGATAAACACAGTGAGTATGTTGGCAACTCCCTCACTAGAGCTGAGTGCTGGATGATCTCAGCGACGTCCGCATTCAGTACGCCGCTTCTATAATATCCTCGGGCCTGTAGGACACTCGGTTCGAATTCGTGAGAGCGCTGATTTCGGTAAATAAAAGCGACGTCTTGAGATGGCGGAAACTGCTCCTGCTCAACCACCAGCTGCGGCTACTTCAGCGCCTAAAAGCCCCAAGAAGAAGCGCGCCGCTCCAAAGGCCAAGAAGGTCGGCCCCAGCGTGTCCGAGCTCATCCTCAAGGCTCTGGCCAGCAGCAAGGAGAGGAACGGCGTGTCTCTTCCTGCGCTCAAAAAGTCGCTTGCTGCCGGAGGATACGACGTGGAGAAGAACAATGCCCGCGTGAAGTTGGCCATCAAGAAGCTCGTGGCCAAAGACGCCGTGGCGCAAGTGAAGGGCAGCGGCGCGTCTGGCTCTTTCAAACTCAACAAGGAAAAGGCTGCCGCAAAGGCGAAGCCCAAGTCGTCAACGGCAAAGCCCGCAGCTAAAAAGCCCGCGGCAGCCAAGAAGGTGAAGAAGCCCGCGGCAGCCAAGAAGACCGCGCCCAAGAAGTCTCCCAAGAAAGCAAAGAAGCCCGCGGCTGCCAAGGCGGCCAAGAGCCCCAAAAAGGTGAAGTCGGCTGTTAAGCCCAAGAAGGCGGCGAAGAGCCCAGCCAAGCCCAAGGCTGCGAAGCCCAAGGTCGCTAAGCCCAAGACCGTCAAGGCCAAGGCCGCCAAACCCAAGGTGGCCAAGCCCAAGAAGGCCGCGGCCAAGCCCAAGAAGACTGCGCCAAAGAAGTGAATCCGATGGGACGACCGACGCTCGATTCACTCCACCTCAACGGCTCTTTTCAGAGCCACCCACTTCGTTAAAAAAGTGAACCAGATGCTGCTGCGCTTCAATTAGTTCAAATTAACTGTGTAACATTTCACCCACTCGATGTGTTTTAAGCATTGATGTGATGGGAGTGATCGAGCCCGAAAGCAGGGATCACAAACAGGCGAGGCGGGTGGCAGCTCCCTCACTCGAACTGAGTGCAGAGTAATCTCAGCGACGTCAGCATTCTCGCTGGCGATTCTAATCTAAATCCAGATTCAAAATCGATGCATTCTTGACGAACCTCCAATTTTGATTATGTGTTGCACCTCTTCATTCCGTCATCATGCTACTGGTGCCAAATATGGAATTTAGTCTAAAAATGTATTGATTCCAGACAGCTTTACTCATTTGCCTTCATTCGCTCGTTCTCGCCTTTTCACTTTGTTTTTGTTTTGTAAACATTGCGGTGCACCATCTAAACTTCTCTATTAAATTAATTTATATACGTAAATATCGCATTGTTTGCAATGTCTTTCTTACTTTGGGAGAACTAGTTGGTGACGTTCACTCAACTATTGTATTATTCACTCTACGTGCAATCTTGCAACAGATGGCGTTCCTCTGGCGTTCGCTGCGGGTGTGCCAATATCATTCCAGAGTGCTTCGAAGAAGGGCCATTGCCCAAAACGTCGCATATTATACATGTCAAGGAAGTGTTATTGACGACGGTGGAGGGTTTTCTTCGTCGCAGAGGTTAAAGGTGGAAGGTTTAAGGCGGAGCCATCGCGGAGGGCAGGGGTGGTCGGTGACGTCGCCACGCTTCGGGTATAAAGGCGGCTGCTGCTGCAAGCTGAGCGCGCAGTCTCTCGCGAGGAGCTTTGTCACAAGTAGTCGCAATGTCTGGACGCGGTAAAGGCGGTAAGGGGCTCGGCAAGGGAGGCGCAAAACGCCATCGCAAGGTGCTGCGCGACAACATCCAGGGCATCACCAAGCCCGCCATCCGCCGCCTCGCTCGCCGCGGCGGTGTGAAGCGCATCTCGGGCCTCATCTACGAGGAGACCCGCGGCGTCCTGAAGGTCTTCCTTGAGAACGTCATCCGCGACGCCGTCACCTACACGGAGCACGCCAAGCGCAAGACCGTCACCGCCATGGACGTGGTCTACGCCCTCAAGCGCCAGGGCCGCACTCTCTACGGCTTCGGAGGCTGAGCGCCCATCTCTCGCACACTAAGCCAACCCAAAGGCTCTTTTCAGAGCCACCCACCTCTTCGAAACTGCTTGCGCCAGTGTTGCCAAACACGCTCTGAATGGAGCACATGTCCTGGGTTGTTGCGCGCCAAGTCCTCGTGAGCGTGCTGGACGTTTGCTTGTTGAGTTGGCGAATCTTCATCTGCTTCCACATGAATGAAAGAAATGATATTCACGTCACATTTAACAAGGCGTAATTCTTGAACGCCTTAATACAGAACCCATTTCTGGTATTTGTGCGTGAATTATTTCCAGCTGCAGCCGATTCCGATATTACGAGGAGCATTTGGCGCCACAATCTTACAGCACACTCGTCCTAATTGACGGAGCGTGCCGGAATGCTAATCTCCACCTGTACAGCACAACAGCGAAGTTATTTTTCTCCACCGAGCGCTTGTATTTTTCCAAATTGTGTTCATAAAACGCCCGTGCGCCGTATTAGACGAGTGGTGAAACAATCCCTCGTAAGAAACAAAAAACCCACGCTCAAAACACAATATACTGTATTGGGTTTTCCAGTCATCCTTTTTAAAACAAAGGCAATGCCATGGCTGCAATTCACTAATATACATGTTTGGACACTACATTGTGTTATATTCACAAGTCCTTTTGGCAGTAAAATCGATATTAAAGTGAACATCGCGTCCGCGTTTCTCATTGGAGGCTGATGGAGAGGGACGGTACTAAAAGAGCCACTCAGCAGCGCCGCGCACTACGATCCTCTGATTTGCATCTCGCCTCCTATAAAAGGAGCTCAACGCGCGAGCGACATCCACATTCGCTTCCCGTCTGTTCTGACCTGAAGCTGCTGCCTACGACGCGTCGACATGCCCGATCCTCCCGCATCAAAGAGCGCTGGGCCGGCCAAGGTTCCTGCTCCCAAGAAGGGCTCCAAGAAGGCTGTGACCAAGGCTACGCGCAAGGATGGCAAGAAGCGACGCCACCGCAGGAAGGAGAGCTACGCCATTTACATCTACAAGGTGATGAAGCAGGTGCACCCCGATACCGGCATCTCGTCCAAGGCAATGAGCATCATGAACTCGTTCGTCAACGACATCTTCGAGCGCATCGCTTCCGAGGCGTCCCGCCTGGCGCACTACAACAAGCGCTCCACCATCACTTCTCGGGAGATCCAGACCGCAGTGCGACTGCTGCTCCCCGGCGAGCTGGCCAAGCACGCCGTGTCGGAGGGCACCAAGGCCGTCACCAAGTACACAAGCTCCAAGTGAAGCCTCGACTCCACCATTAATTACAAAGGCTCTTTTCAGAGCCACCCACCTCTCCGAACCTGCTTGTACCAGTCCTAGCAGGAGTACTAAACGAAACTTCCAACAAAGCCCCGGTTCACGCGGGGACATTGTTCGCTCATTGAGTGAAATGGAGAGATGGAACGCATTTTAACCTGTTTCCACGTGAATAAAAGCGATAACAATATTCATGGCACATTCACCAGCAGGCATTTCTTGGACTTGTTTGTCCATTGATTTCATCTGCAGCCCATTCAGATATTACATTGGATATTTGGTGCCAAAACCTTGCAATGCAATATATTTAATTCGTGGTTGTATTTTCGGGCAGGAACTAACATTTTGCACGTGTGCATCTATGTAAAAGTAAGCGCCTAGCATGGATGACTCGTGCAGTATAATTGATGATCATCATCTCAATGCCAAGAGAATAGATATCTATCCCTGTGATCACCTCTTTCCGACAATTTTACGTATTAACTTTGGAGCTTTCGTGACTGCAGGAATTATTCTTTGGTTCTTTCGGTAAAGTCACGTATATAAAGAAACAAATTGGTGATATCTGTCTGCTTATATGTCTGTCTATAATTTTTTCTGGTTCGATTTTATGTCGCTATTTCATTATACCTGATGATTGCTTGTGTTGCAATCGAAACGTCGTATGCTGTAATATATTATTTTTTCTTTATACGTGACTTTACCGAAAGAACCAAAGAATATTTTTTACGTATTACTGTTTCCAATGAAGTGCAGTTTCTTCACACTTTATTTAGATCATGCGGAGCACTGTAAAGTTGTTTTCGGAAAGGTGTTTGCTTGAGAAAATAAGATCCGTTAAAGACATGGACGGCGCTCAAACGGAACTACTGCATCGTGATGCGGCATTCTGCAATGCTCCAAAGTGAGAACATTTCGTTGATGAAGAAGAGTTGACGACTCGAGATCATTGCACGCTGCCAACCAATCAGCACGCGCCCCTTCTTCGCACGTCACGACTCCGCTGACCAGTGAGCGCGCGCTCTGGGCTACATAAGCCGCCTTCTCCTCCCCGCCTGTGAGAATCTTTGCCCTCACCAAGCCATGGCTCGCACCAAGCAGACGGCTCGCAAGTCCACGGGCGGCAAGGCCCCCCGCAAGCAACTCGCCACCAAGGCGGCCCGAAAGAGCGCTCCGGCCACGGGCGGCGTCAAGAAGCCTCACCGCTACAGGCCCGGCACCGTCGCTCTGCGCGAGATCCGCCGCTACCAGAAGTCCACCGAGCTGCTCATCCGCAAACTGCCCTTCCAGCGCCTCGTCAGGGAGATCGCGCAGGACTTCAAGACCGACCTGCGCTTCCAGAGCTCCGCTGTCATGGCTCTGCAGGAGGCCAGCGAAGCGTACCTTGTCGCGCTCTTCGAGGACACCAACCTGTGCGCCATCCACGCCAAGCGCGTCACCATCATGCCCAAGGACATTCAGCTCGCCCGCCGCATTCGTGGCGAGCGCGCTTGAACGCCCAGCTCGGCCCTCAAAGCACAACACAAAGGCTCTTTTCAGAGCCACCACTTACTCGTGAGAAAGCTTCCATGTGTGTCCTTCAAAGTTCGGGTGCCGGAAACCATCGTTTGTTGGTCACGGCTCTCACGAGTCGTCAGGCGTAAGCGACAATGAAGTTCATTTCTATACCCCGCCGCTCATTCTGCAACATCACACGTTGGTGTTGTGTATAAGCGTTGTGAAACCATGTTTACATAATGTACAACAAAAGAGTTATTTTGGTGAAATGTATTTTACCTCAGAGTCGCGTGGTGGGTGTGGAGGCCTCGCACCGTGCAGAGCCTCCCGCCTCGCCTGATTTTGCCACCCGGCTGACGCTGGGTACGGGTGCCGTTTCCCCCCCCCCCCCACCGCGCTACAATAATACTGTGTAATCGCTATAATTTAATAATCTACCGACCCTATAATAGTAATAGCACACATTGTGGTGGGGGGGGGAGTAAAGAAGACGTGAAACTTAGATGAATTTACCTCAGAGTCGCGTGTTAATGCGTGCGCCTATTTTTAACGGGAATTAAAGATGGCGTCCACCCCGCAACTGCTAGCCCGTCGCTAGCCGTTGGCAGGGGCAACCGGCGTCCAATGAAAGTGCGTATGGTCCGACATCCACACACAGACAGACAGACATTCACGATTTTATATATATAGATTAAACCCAAAGATATTGGTTTATGCTGTTTCAAGCCCGAGCTGATAAGAAGTTCACATTTTGCAAACTGAGACTGAATTATTCACGCACATATATTTTTAGGCATTGCCCGAACAGGCGGTTAAAAAAAGATATCTATACACCGTATAGGCACGTGGGCGATCAATCACGAGCTCAAGGCTATCACAATGATTTCTTATAACCAATGCGGTCCCTCAAAATGATGATTATAATCAATAATACATTGATATTTGCGGAATCCGCTTATAAGTTTGACTTGCCAGCACGCGCCCATAAATTAACTCTATCATGCTTAAAACTTGAACCTATTAGGTACGTGTATCGCATTGTTTAATTCGTAAGATGCGTGTGCGCATTAAAACATATATGGATACGAATAATGAAAGTCAACATCGAATCCTCGCGTCCCGGCTTTTCATTGGTGGCTCAAGGAGAGGGCGGAACTCGAGCGAGAGGAGCCAATCAGCAGCGGCGCGCTCTACGATCCTCGTCTCCGCTATAAAAGCCGCTCCCGTGGTGCGTGTTAACGTCACAAATCGTTCGTACTTTGTCTCCAGTGCTTTTTGCATCCTAGGTCCCTTAACGATGTCTGGACGCGGCAAGACCGGTGGCAAATCTCGCGCCAAGGCAAAGTCCCGCTCTTCCCGCGCCGGCCTGCAGTTCCCCGTGGGTCGCGTTCACAGGCTGCTCCGCAAGGGCAATTACGCCCAGCGGGTCGGCGCTGGAGCACCCGTCTACCTGGCCGCCGTGCTCGAGTACCTTTCTGCCGAGATCCTCGAGCTGGCTGGCAATGCCGCCCGCGACAACAAGAAGACGAGGATCATCCCCCGACACCTGCAGCTCGCCGTGCGAAACGACGAGGAGCTCAACAAGCTCATGGGCGGCGTGACTATCGCCCAGGGCGGTGTGCTGCCCAACATCCAGGCCGTGCTGCTGCCCAAGAAGACCTCTCAGGCAAAGAAGTGAACGCGCCGCCGCCTCTACCACCACAACAACGGCTCTTTTCAGAGCCACCCACTTGCTTGCAAAGAGCTCGGACAGTCGTGCACAGGGGTTTTGTTATTAATAAGGACACCTCGATTTAAAGCTTTCGTGACTGCAGGGATTCATCTTCTTGGTTCTTTCGGTAAAGTCACGTACAAGGGAAGTAACAAAATAATAAAAATAAAACAATAAAATAATATATTATTTTATTATGTTTTATTTTTATTATAAAATAATATATTATTTTATTGTTTTATTTTTATTATTTTATTACTTCCCTTCTACGTGACTTTACCGAAAGAACCAAGAAGAAAAAAATAAGGACACCGTCGTCGAGTTACCCTCGTCCCAAATTGCTCGCAATTAAACGAATGCTCTGCTCATTCCAGATACCCTTTATGTCTAATTTAGGAACGGTATTTGAGCAGCATTCCAACATTGCATCAATCATGGAACATGGTTTAGAATAAATTGGGATGCCTATTTGAAAAAAGTATCGTGTTTTTTAAGGAATAAAACTCGCTCTTTTTGAGCGGTCAGATTACATATGAAGAGGAGTCGGAGAATGGTTCAAGCACTTTAAGGGATCTGCGAGCCACCCTCACGCACCACGCAAACACGACATCTCCGCTCTCACGACAACACGCACCAATCGCACGCGCGGGGAAGAGCTGGACGGGGGGGTCAGGGGTTAAAGGGCAGACACCGCTGGTTTCAAGTTCATTTCAAGTTCATTTATTAGGTATAGCCCTGTGAGCCATTCAGCTCTTGAATCGGGTGCAACCGCAACAAACAAAAAACAAAAAACATGAACAAAAAACATCTTAAAGTGAATATGTGACTAAGTGCAAACAGAAAATCCAAGAAAAGACAGCAAAAATATTGCAGAAAAAACACCGTACACCAACGCTGTGTGCAAAAATCCCAGTGGGATGCAAGTCAAACAACAACAACAACCACAAGACAACTTAGATTAAGGCCATCAGTCTAACTCTGTACTACAACAACACAAACATGGCTAAACCAATACACTTTTCGAAATCACCAAAATAAAGCCATGAAAGCAATGAAAAAGCAATCATAGGAACTGTGACGGAATTTTCACAATAAATGGCATAAACAACATGTACTACCAAAACCCTGCAGCCATAGCTGGCTGCATGAGTCACTCCACAGCAGGTCGCAAGAGACTGCGCGTGGCGCTTTGTGTTGCCGTTGCCATGAATCGTCGAAGCGCGTTCACGATCTGTTGTTCTCCTGTAACGCGGTGGTCATTTCGATTTAAAGCTTTCGTGACTGCAGGGATTCATCTGCTTGGTTCTTTCGGTAAAGTCACGTAAGATGGAAATAATAAAAAAATAATAATAAAACAAAAAAGTAATTGTAAAATTTTATTATTAAAATAAAAATGCTATTTAATAATAAACTAATGAAAATAAAAATAATAAGTAAAAGGTTTCTTTGTATTATTTTATTATTTAATAATGACGTCAACACCCCCCTCCCCACTGACTCGCGAGCCCACAGAGCAATGACGTCCACACCCCCCTCCCCACTGACTCGCGAGCCCACAGAGCGATGACGTCAACACCCCCCTCCCCACTGACTCGCGCGCCCACAGAGCAAGAATTGCAACAGGCGATGTCATTGGCTGCGCCGGATGCGACGGCCATCTTGTTTAGTTCATTTAGTTCACGGATCGCAGGGGGAGCGGGCGGCCATCTTGTCAGACAGAGGGACGGCCTCGCGAAGCCTGTCGCAGTAGGCCTCGCGAAGCCTCCTGCAGTAGGCCTCGCGAAGCTTTCTGCACTAGGCCTCGCGAAGCCTTCTCTGCAGTAGGCCTCGCGAAGCCTTCTCTGCAGTAGGCCTTGCGATGCCTTCCCTGCAGTAGGCCTCGCGATGCCTTCCCTGCAGTAGGCCTGGCGAAGCCTCCTGCACTAGGCCTCGCGAAGCCTCCTGCAGTAGGCCTCGCGAAGCCTCCTGCACTAGGCCTCGCGAAGCCTTCTCTGCAATAGGCCTCGCGAAGCCTCCTGCAGTAGGCCTCGCGAAGCCTTCTGCACTAGGCCTCGCGAAGCCTTCTCAGCAGTAGGCCTCGCGCCGTGCTTTTCGTGCACAAATAAGGCGATTAAATGTATCTTGTCTCTGTGTTAATAAATGTATCTTGTCTCTGTGTTAATAAAACGTGCTGCGTTTCAGTAAAGTAAATTTGAAGCGAAGTTTATTATTACACTTGTTAAGCCAGGAAAGCCCCACTGAGTCAAAAGGTTTTTGTAGGGTCCTGCCAAGTGTTTGCAGTAGGGGGCGATGTTGCTACCAGGATAGCGTAACTGAGTCTAAAGGTTTTTGTAGGGTCATGCCAAGTGTTTGCAGTAGGGGGCGATGTTGATACACGGACGGACGGACGGACAGTCAGACGGACGGACGGACGGACAGACACATTAATCTATTGGTGGTCTGGTCCACTTCGTTCCTACCAGTATAAAACCCCCACCCACTCCCCCCACCCCATCACCCCATCACTCCCCCCCACCCCATCACTCCCCCCACACCCCCCACCCCATCACTCCCCCCCACCCCATCACCCCCCCACCCCATCACCCCCCCCAACCCCCACTCCCCCCACCCCATCACCCCCCTTCACTCCCCGCCACTTCCCCCCACCCCCACTCCCCCCACCCCATCACTCACCCCCACCCCCCCCACCCCTCCCACCCCCTACTCCCCCCACCCCTCCCACCCTCAATTCCCCCCTCCCACCACTCACCAACCGCCATTCCGCCCCCACTCACCCCCACCCCCTCGTCCCCCTCTTCCCCACCCCCCACACCCCCAACCGCCATTCCGCCCCCCCCCACCCCCCACTCCCCCCCACTCCCCCCCCACCCCCCACTCCCCCCCACTCCCCCCCCACCCCCACTCCCCCCCCCCACCACCAACCGCCGCCATTGGCCACTGAGTGACGGTGACGTCACCACGGCGCCTGTGCCAGGCTGGGTGCACTTCGAGGCTGCCGCGTGAAGTGTCGACGGCTCGACACTGAGGTGGTGACATCACGCGAGCGTTGTGTTTAACGATTTAACGATATTAGCGTAAAGATATGAATGAGCATTAGCTCAAGTGATGTGAATACGTTCGGATTACCTCAAGTAATGTTACATTTACCTGAGGTAATTTTACCTCGCATAAGGTAAAGTTACCTCATTTGAGATGTTACCTTACCTGACGTAATTTTACCTTTGCCTGAGGTAATGTTACCTCGACCTAACGTTATATTACATCGCTTGAGGTAAAGTTACCTCACGTGAGGTAAAGTTACCTCGCCTTCCATTGAATTCCGATTATGTAACCCTGAGGTAATAATCACGCGATAATTGTGTTTAATGATTTAACTACGTGAGAATATTACGATATGGGCATTAGCTCAAGTGATGTGAATACGTTCGGATTACCTCAAGTAATGTTACATTTACCTGAGGTAATGTTACCTCTATGTGAGGTAAAGTTACCTCACTTAAGGTCAAGTTACCTCGCCTGAGGTAAAGTTAACTAACCTGGGGTAATGTTGCCTCTACCTGAGGTGAAGTTTCCTCACCTGAAGTAATTTTACTTCGCCTAAGATAAAGTTACCTCAGCTGAGGTAAAGTTACCTCATTTGAGATAATGTTACCTTACCTGACGTAAAGTTACCTCGGCCTGACGTTATATTACTTCGTCTGAAGTAAAGTAACATCACCTGAGGTAAAGTTACCTCGGCCTAACGTTATATTACTTCGTCTGAAGTAAAGTTACATCGCCTGAGGTAATGTTACCTCGCATGAGGTAAAGTTACCTCATTTGAGGTAAAGTTACCTCACCTGAGGTAATGTTATCTCGACCTGAGGTTACTAAGGGCACCACGGGGTGACCAGCTCCTCCCCACCCCCCACCCAGCCCCCTCCACTCAGCCCCACCCAGCCCCTCCCCACCCCCCACCCAGCCCCTCCCTCCCCACCCCCCACCCAGCCCCCCCCACTCAGCCCCACCCAGCCCCTCCCCACCCCCCACCCAGCCCCTCCCTCCCCACCCCCCACCCAGCCCCTCCCTCCCCACCCATCCCCACCCCCCACCCAGCCCCACCCTCCCTACCCAGCCCCTCCCTCCCCACCCAGCCCCACCCTCCCCACCCAGCCCCTCCCTCCCCACCCCTCCCCCCACCCAGCCCCACCCTCCCCACCCAGCCCCTCCCTCCCCACCCAGCCCCACCCCACCCAGCCCCACCCTCCCCACCCAGCCCCACCCTCCCCACCCAGCCCCTCCCCTCCCCAACCATCCCCACCCTCCCCACCCAGCCCCTCCCTCCCCACCCAGCCCCTCCCTACACGACGGACGGACGGACACATTAATCCCCTGTGGGCTGGTGTAACCAGGAGGTTCCTACCAGTAGTCAAGTGAGGATTCTATCTCACGCGAATTTTAAATCGTGTAAGATTTACGCTACGAGACGACTTCACGTTACGATTACAGCTACACATCTCGTACAGTGTTGACACGAGCGACTAATTAATTGTACAAGATTTACTTTGCACTGAATGAGAATGTCGCGGTGAAGATTACCTTATAATATAACGTGATTTGATACGGATTGCATCACATTCTGATTACCTTACCCTCAGTGCCGGATAAAGTTAGTTCGGGGCCTGTAGCATGTGCTAGAAAGGGGCCCAATAATTTTTTTTAAAACGTAAACATTAAAACACATTTTTTACTTGCACAGTAAAGTATTTGTATTTTTTCATTTGCTATACAGCCGGATAATACGACTAATCGCTAACCTTAAACACCCAGTCGTTCATAAAAAAAAAAGTTGAAGTCTGTACAGTACTATAGTAATAGAGCAAGTGCAGAATCAATTAACCCGAATTGATATCTTGAAAGCATTTAGCGCGGGGCCCTTGAAAGTGCGGGGCCCGTAGCATTTGTAGCAACTTTTGCGACTCCGATAATTATAACCCCCCCCCACTCCCCCCACCCCATCACCCCCCACTCCCCCCCACCCCCCACTCCCCCCCACCCCCCACTCCCCCCACCCCATCACCCCCCCCCCCACTCCCCTCCCACCACCGCCAATCGCCGCCATTGGCCACTCAGTGACGGTGACGTCACCACGGCGCCTGTGCCAGGCTGGGTGCACTTCGAGGCTGCCGCGTGAAGTGTCGACGGCTCGACACTGAGGTGGTGACGTCACGCGAGCGTTGTGTTTAACGATTTAACCACGTGACGATTTTACGATATTAGCGTAAAAATATGAACATTAGCTGAAGTGATGTGAACACGTTCGGATTACCTCAAGTAATGTTACATTTACCTGAGGTGATGTTACCTCATCTGAGGTGATGTTACCTCAGGTGAGGTAATGTTACCTTAGCTGACGTAATTTTACCTCTGCCTGAGGTAATGTTACCTCGACCTAACGTTATATTACATCGCTTGAGGTAGAGTTACCTCGCCTTCCGACAGTCTGTTAAGGCCACACGGGGGATCTTAGTCTCGTATCCCTGTGACTCTGTCTCCCTGTGACTCTGTCTCCATGTGACTCTGTCTCCATGTGACTCTGTCTCCATGTGACTCTGTCTCCATGTGACTCTGTCTCCATGTGACTCTGTCTCCATGTGACTCTGTCTCCATGTGACTGCATCTGACCGTCGTCCGCGTCTCGTCCCTCCGTGTCTCTGCGCCTCAGCAGCAGCAGCAGCAGGAGATGGGCGACTTCCGAGACATCAGAGGCTTCTTCACCAAGGCCGAGTGGAGCGATCTGGCCGAGTGCGAGAAGCGGCGCTACAGGAACATCAAGCAGAACCACGCCGTCCTGCTGAACCTCGGTGGGTACGGCAGGCCGAGCCTCTTCGCAACTCAACTAATTGTCGCAGTGATTATAATGATGAGACCAAGACGTCGTAGCAGAGTGGCATGCATGGGGCGCCATGGTGGCGAGATGTTAACTACCTCGCCTGGTCTACAGGAGGTCGTGGGTTCGATGGCGACCCTGACGATGCCTGTCATATATCTGGAGTCTGCGTGTGTCTCTCCCCGGTGAGATGTTAACTACCTCTCATGGTCTACAGGAGGTCGTGGGTTAGATCCCGGTCCTCCGGGTTTTTGCTCCACTTGTAGAATCAACATCACGCGTTTAGAGTATTTGTCTGCTGCTATAAATGTCCACGTGGTAAGCCACTTGGTTGAGCTGTCATTTGTGGCAGCCAGGTCGCTTCTGAAGAAGGAGCCAATAGCTCAGTGGACTTCACCTGGTGAAGTAAAAATAGATTTAGTTTTAGTTTAATGATTTGTTTACCTTTACTCTACTTTGCACGCCTATCGTGTTTGTGTTTTGTGTTGTAACTTTCTGACCCCGTGCCCCCTATGGGACATCTATGAAAAAGAGCTTCATAGCTCATCGGATTCATAATTCTAGTCACGTAGGTAAAAAATAAAATTAAAATTAATCAAAGTAAAATTAAAATTTATAAAAGTACTTTTATTAATTTAAATTTTATTTTTTACCTACGGATTCATAATGTTGGAGAGTAAACCCACAACATTTACAAAAATAGTTTATTTTGACTTAAAACTTTCGTGACTGCAGGAATTCATATTCTTTGGTTCTTTCGATAAAGTGACGTAGATAGAAAAACTAAAATAAAAATAAAGTGAATAATAAAAATGATAAAGCACTCATGTATAATCAAAACTTTTGAGTTATAAATTAGTCTTCTTGGTTCTTTCGGTAAAGTCACATAGAAGGGAAAAAAACATAAAATACAATTATTAAAATACAATTTTAATGTTTTCTTTTTAATATTTTATTATTTCCCTTCTACGTGACTTTACCGAAAGAACCAAGAAGATGAATCCCTGCAGTCACGAAAGCTTTAAATTGAAATGTATACATTAGTGTTTTTTTTATGGAGCAGTCTAATTAGTGTCTTATTTTTATAATTTTTTATTCACTTAATTTGTATCATTTGAACTGCCTCTATTGGGAGGGTTTCCACATAACCATGAGATCTTTTAACAATCTCCGTGACAAGAAAGTTCATCTGATCGAGTCACTCACATTTCTGAAGAGATGCCGTGACTCTAACGTAATACCGATCTCATTGACACTGATTTCTGCTGCAGTCACATCTTCCAATGCCAGACGAATTTTGTTCAGGGCGAGCTTGGCCCTGATCTCAGAGAGAATTAGACTGCTCCATACTGAACTAGATCATGTAGACAAGACACTCTTGAAATCACACTTAACATTGACGGGAAAAATGTCGACATCTGATTGGGAACATGTAGATAACATGACCGCTTAATCAGCCACTACAATGTCAGCGAAATGTAAAGATCTGATTTTCGAGTTCAACCTCCTTTCTAACAAGAAACCAGATCCACACGTTAAAAGGTTAGACGTTGACAAGGTTGTTATTAATCTGAGTAATAGCCCAATGTGCGATGGTCTAAAGTCGGTTTTGGCTAAAGGGTTGAACTTCTCAGTCACCCCCAAACACATTCCAGTGGATGACGTTATTGCCCAGGTCGATGTCGCTCTTAAGGGTTTGGGGCGCATCGCTGCAGACGTTACAAGATCTGAAATTGCTGCAACCCTCAAAAGCGCTAAGATACCAGTCAGCAACATCAGTGAGGATGAACGTTTTTGTGGTTTTTGATTATTTTTATTCACTTTATTTTTCTATCTACGTGACTTTGCCGAAAGAACCAAAGAATATTTACAAAAAAATGTATTTTGTGTGTGTGTAATTTGTTTACCTTTTCTATACTTTGCACTCCTATCGTGTTTACTGTATTGCTTGGAGTTATTGTAGCAGCCAAATAATATAAATGAACGTAGTAGCGGTACACCGTTGCGCTGTATGAAATAATCATCACATTTTTGGCAAAAGTTATTTATTTCCTCGCGATTCGAGACCCCAGACAGAAGGATATTTTGGGGTGGTGGTGGTGCGTCAAAATCAGTTGTCGTGATGCCAAAGCGGTGGGAAGACGGAACGTGACATGAGCAGCACTGAACACGAAGCTTCGCAGTCTGTTGCCGTACAGCGGCGCCC
The DNA here is from genome assembly GCF_015708825.2 of Lethenteron reissneri. Lineage (NCBI taxonomy): Eukaryota > Metazoa > Chordata > Hyperoartia > Petromyzontiformes > Petromyzontidae > Lethenteron > Lethenteron reissneri. Next base: position 107,569 of record NC_083844.1, on the reverse strand, counting down.
AGTCTGATGACGATCGGCTGCTCCGTGCTCCAGTGGCAAGATTGGACTCCTCGTGCCCCTAGAGACTCGGTCGGACGGTGCCTCGATACGACTCGTGGTGTCGCCACCGCACGTTCGGAATGGGGGACGCGGCTGCTGAATCTGAGTGCAACTTCTGATGGAGAGTCCTGCAGCTCACTCAAGGGGCAACGGCGACATCGTCGGGACTATGAAAAATAAGAATCGGTTTTACTCTTTATGGGAATGAAACAGGAGGTGTTAAGATGTTCAAACACCAGATAGATTATAGCTTTTGCAAGGAATCAGGTTACTGCATTAACCACGCGTACTGAACATGCAAACAAACACTCTCTGATAACATTTAATCATTGTCTTTGATACTGATTGGTCTACCCCAGAGACAGCCTTCTTCATGGCCTAGTCTCACCAGTGTCAGACCAGAGAACAACACCAAAAGGCGACCAGTACAAAGACAATGTAGTGTCAAGAGCATTTATAGCTCGGGGTGAGTAGCTATATCATTGGACCTTTTTGCCAGAATCAAAGTATAAAAAATAGGAATCGGTTTTACCCTTTCTGGCAATAAAACAGGAGCTGTTAAGATGTTCACACACCAAATAGATGATTCCTTTTTGCAAGGAATCAAGTTACTGCATTAACCACGCGTACTTGTGTTGAACACGCAAACAAACACGCTCTGATAGTAATCACATCGTCAGGACTGTGTTACGAGGACCCGGTGTGTTGCTATGCTGCACGGGTGTACTGCCAATACGTACAAATAACAATGACCGACTGCCTCCTTGCGCAGGGATGAACCCGGCCCAGCCCGAGTTCATGCGCGCACGCGGCAAGCGCAGGGCGAGGGGGAATAGAGCGGAGTGCGGGCGGTCGAGCGACTCCGACGAGGAGTGGACGGGGAGGAGGAAGAGGAAGGAGGTGGCGATGCACGGAGGACGAAGAGGCAAACGTAAAAGGGCGCTTGCAGACCGTGCAGAGACCCCCTGTAGACTCACACAGAGACCCCCTGTAGACTCACACAGAGACCCCTGTAGACTCACACAGAGGCCCCCTGTATACTCACGCAGAAACCCCCTGAAGACTCACAAAGAGACCCTGTGTAGAATCACACAGAGACCCCTGTAGACTCACACAGAGACCCCTGTAGACTCACACAGAGACCCCCTCTCGACTCACGCAGAGACCCCCTGTAGACTCACACAGAGACCCCCTGTAGACTCACGCAGAGACCCCCTGTAGACTCACGCAGAGACCCCCTGTAGACTCACGCAGAGACCCCTATAGACTCACACAGATACCCCCTGTAGACTAACACAGAGACCCCCTGTAGACTCACACAGAGACCCTCTGTAGACTCACGCAGAGACCCCCTGTAGACTCACGCAGAGACCCCCTGTAGACTCACACAGAGACCCCCTGTAGACTCCCACAGAGACCCCCTGTAGACTCACGCAGAGACCCCCTGTAGACTCACACAGAGACCCCCTGTAGACTCACACAGAGACCCCTGTAGACTCACACAGAAACCCCCTGTAGACTCACACAGAGACCCCCTGTAGACTCACGCAGAGACCCCTGTAGACTCACACAGAAACCCCCTGTAGACTCACGCAGAGACCCCCTGTAGACTCACACAGAGACCCCTGTAGACTCACGCAGAGACCCCTGTAGACTCACACAGAGACCCCTGTAGACTTACGCAGAGACCCCCTGTAGACTCATGCAGAGATCCCCTGTAGACTCACGCAGAGACCCCCTGTAGACTCACACAGAGACCCCCTGTAGACTCACACAGAGACCCCCTGTAGACTCACGCAGAGACCCCTGTAGACTCACACAGAGACCCCCTGTAGACTCACATAGACCCCTGTAGACTCACACAGAGACCCCCTGTAGACTCACACAGAGACCCCCTGTAGACTCACACAGAAACCCCCTGTAGACTCACACAGAGACCCCCTGTAGACTCACGCAGAGACCCCTGTAGACTCACACAGAAACCCCCTGTAGACTCACACAGAGACCCCCTGAAGACTCACACAAAGACCCCTGTAGACTCACACAGAGACCCCTGTAGACTCACAGAGACCCCCTGTAGACTCACGCAGAGACCCCTGTAGACTCACACAGAGACCCCCTGTAGACTCACGCAGAGACCCCTGTAGACTCGCTTGATGAAGCTGGTTGTAATCACCAGCGGAACCAAGTTAAATGCCCGCTCACGGCCAACACCAGTGACGACGATCCGAACTGGTCCTGAGCCTCCCCTAGGTTGACTCAGCGTCAAAATGAGTACCCGGTGCAGTGGTGTGTAGTAAACATCACAACTGGGGAGACAAAGACGGTCGGGCGTGTTGCTAGCTGCCCATCCCCCCGTGTGCCGTGCTGGCCTTCGTAGATGCTGCTTGCTGACAGCACTTGACCGCAACAGTCTGTGAAGGCTACACGGGGCATCTTTTTAATTGTGGACCGAGTTGGCACAGTCGCGGGCACAGGTGGTGCATCTGGCAGTCATCTCAGTAAACCTATGGCACCTGCAGGGTCCGTCTCGTGACCTGCACCTAGCCTGGCACAACAGTCAACCCATGGCATGGCACCTGGTTCTGTCCTGTGACAACAGTCTGTTAAGGCGGCACAGGGGAGATCATTGACTTTTTGGTAAATATGTGAGTGAGTAAATGTTTTCATGCGTAAATACGCGTGTGGGTGTGTTCACACGTGTGTGTGTGTGTTAATGCATTTCCGTGTGTTCACACGTGTGTGCGTGTGTTAACGCGTGTGCATATGGGGAGCGGTAGTGTAGCGGTTAGCGCGCTGCGCTATGAACCCGGCGACCCGGGTTCGATTCCCGCTCACGGTCAACACCAGTGACGATTATTTGAACCGGTCCTGTGCCTCCCCTATGTCGGCTCAGCCTCAACTGAGTACCTGGTGCGGTGTGTAAACATCACCACTGGGGAGACAAAGACGGTCGGGCGTGGTGCTGGCCACCCACCCCCTCGTGTACCGTTCTGGCCTTCATAGGTGCTCACTAACAGCACTTGCCCCTACAGTCTGTTAAGGCTATACGGGGGAGCTTTGTCCTTGCATATGTTCATGCGTGTCCGTGTGTTCACACGTGTGTTCACGTGTGTGCGTGTGTTCACGTGTGTGCGTGTGTTCACGTGTGTGCGTGTGTTCACGTGTGTGCGTGTGTTCACGCAGGAGGAGGCAAGGGGGCTGCTTCACGCTGGGCCACCGTGGGAGAGTCTCACGCGAGGGCAGCTTCCAGCAAGCGCAAGGTCTCTGTGCACAGCGCACGGCACTCCTCTCGTTACAGCTGCTGCTGCTGTTGTCTTTAGTTTGTTGTCCTTCCCCCGCACCTCCCATTAGCGAGGTTGGCTACGTACGGTGACAAAGACATTCAACGTACATACATACTACTAGACACTGCTATACCAGGGACGTGCGGTCAGGGGAGACGGGCGAGGCAGAGCCTCACCTGTCATATACTCCAATGAAAATAGCTGTTACGAAAAGTACAAAAAAATGTTCCACTGGTCTGTGTTATAAAAGTAATTTCTATATAATTATACCAGAGACGTGCGTCATTATTGTGGTGGTGGTGGTATTGGAACGCGCGCACACCAGCTCCGGTTAACTCCCATTACTTACCTGTGCGGGGCGGTTGTGATATCCCTAGCCGGGGCCCCTCCCGAGGGGAGGGGGCTGTGGGGTGTGTGTGATCCCACAGAACCCCGCCCCTCAGTGGGGAATCGTATAAAAGGCGAGACTCTGAGAGGAGAGAGTTAGTTCGAACAAGCCAAGGACGAAGAACCAGCTGAAGTCCAGCTAGCTAGACCCTGGGACTCCTCTGACCCGCTGTCCTTCTAAAGGCCGGGCAGAGCAAGCCAGTGGTGCGACCCCAGAGCCGCGAAGGCTGATGTCCTTGTAAGGGCCGGATTCGTGTGGCTGGTGGTCAGGACCTGTGCCTTGGCTGGGCCAGGTCAGGTAGTCTCCTTGAGAGGAGGGTCGTAGTATTGGTGGGGAGTCGGTGAGTTAGCTTGGGGAGTTAGCTCCCTTGAGAGAACGGGTGAAGAGGCCGTTACCTCTTCAAGTGTGAAGCTGTAACGGGCTCAGAGTTAATAAATATGGGTTGCCTCTACTTCAACTGTCTCTGTCGTCACGGTGTCCACTACATTATTATAATTAGTTTATTAATTAGTTGAGTTGTGAAGAGGCATGGCCTGCCATACCCACCGAGGTTCAGCATGACGGCATGGTTCTGCTTGATGTATGGAATCAGATTTACAGATTCAGAATATCAGAATTAAAATATGTATTGTACTGGAGGAATCCGATGAGGTGTCAGGGTCGAGATGGAACCCGCGACCTCCTGCGTACCAGGCGAGGGAGTTAACATCTCCTAGCCACCGCTGGTCACCGCACCAACTCCGCCCCCACACCCCCTCCGCCCCCTCACCCCACCGCCCCCTCCGCTCAGACTAAAGCGGAAGCCCTGGAGTACGTGTGGAGCATCTTGCAGGGCGTGGAGGAGGAGGAGCAGCAGGAGGAGGAGTTCAGGGGATTTGAGCTGAGGGAGGTGCACAAGGCCAGGATGGCGATGTTCAGGCTGGAGCGCAGAGCCACCGCCTGCAAGGAGGCCCTGAGGGTGGCGCTCCAGAGGATACGTGGAGGTGCGTAGCCTGCAGCGGTGATTTCTATTCCCACCGCAACTCCACACTCCCCTCTATTCTCACCGGAACTCCACACTCCCCTCTATTCTCACCAGAACTCCACGCTCCCCTCTATTCTCACCGGAACCCCACACTCCCCTCTATTCTCACCGGAATTCTACACTCCCCTCTATACCCACCAGAACTCCACACTCCCCTCTATTCTCACCAGAACTCCACACTCCCCTCTATTCCCACCGGAACTCCACACTCCCCTCTATTCCCACCGGAACTCCACACTCCCCTCTATTCTCACCGGAACTCCACGCTCCCCTCTATTCTCACCGGAACTCCGCAATCTTCTGTTAGTGCTGATGGAAGTCGCCACTGCTGTTGATGCTACTGCTACATGTGCTCCTGTCAGGGCTGCTGCTGGTACTGATGCAGCCTATGAACTAAACGATGTTTATTTTTCTTATTGGTTCTTTCGGTAAAGTCACGTAGAAGGGAAGTAATAAAATAATAAAAATAAAACATAACAAAACAATTCTCACGACGTTTCGGCCACAACGCAAGCAGCCGTCCTCAGGTGAAAACCAGGTCTGTCGAGGCGACAGCGTCTGAATGATACAGCACACGTGCTTGGAGCATATATATAGCTGGGTTGGAAGGGGGGAAAAGAGCGCCTTGACAAAAGAATATGCATATCAAGAGGCATTTAGCATATTTATGGGAAATGCAGGTATGTGATTAGTACTACTCATGCCCGTGCATTATGCAGGATTAGCAGCATCAAAGGGAGGGGATATGGGAAATGCAGGTATGTGATTAGTACTACTTATGCCCGTGCATTATGCAGGACTAGCAGCATCAAAGGGAGGGGATATGGGAAATGCAGGTATGTGATTAATACTACTTATGCCCGTGCATTATGCAGGATTAGCAACCAGGGTGTGCCCCACTGAGCTGTGTAGCTGTTTTTCAGAAGCGACTGGCTATCACAAATAAGAGCTCAACGAAGTGACTTGTCATCATCGTCATTACGTGGACATTTATAGCAGCCAAATATTCTCAACGCATGACGTTGGTTCTATATGTCGAGGGAAAAAAACGAAGGACCCGGAGAAAAATCCACGCAACCACGGGGAGGTATTCGCCATGAAAGTTTGCACAGACAAGGAATTTACTATGGCCGGAAGGTGCATACATTCAACATGTAGGAATCTTAAAACTGAAATGAGTGGTATACAGTCAAACTATACTAAAATTACAAAGTCTAACTAATACTAAGGGGCTAAAGTATGTAAAATTGTGAATAAGTGTACAATATAAAATGTAAACTAGCCATAATATACAATCTAAAAATACAAAAATACAAATAGGGTAACATGTTGTAAACTATACAGTCGGGATGGAACCCACGACCTCCTGTAGACCATGCGAGGGAGTTAACATCTCGCCACGGAGGAGAGAGAGACACGCAGACTCCAAATATACAGCAGGCTTCGTCAGGGTCGGGATGGAACCCACGACCTCCCGTATACCACGAGAGGTAGTCAACATCTCGCCGTGTTTGCCTGCAGGCTCCTCCGTGCCGCCGGCCTCCGCCCAGGCTGTGGCGGTGTCGCGCAGCGCTCGCTCTCGCTACGGCCTGCGCCCGCGCGAGAGGAAAGTCTACACAGAGGTGGAGGAGCCCCAGGACGACGACTTCTTCTGTGAGACCCCCTGCTCCCTCTCACTCTCTCTCTCACTTTCTCACTCTCTCTCTCACACTGTCACTTTCTCACACTCTCTCTCTCACTGTCACTTTCTCACACTCTCTCTCTCACTGTCACTTTCTCACACTCTCTCTCACACCGTCACTTTCTCACTCTCTCTCTCTCACTGTCACTTTCTCACACTCTCTCTCACACTGTCACTTTCTCACACTCTCTCTCACACTGTCACTTTCTCACACTCTCTCTCACACTGTCACTTTCTCACACTCTCTCTCACACTGTCACTTTCTCACACTCTCTCTCACACTGTCACTTTCTCACACTCTCTCTCACACTGTCACTTTCTCACACTCTCTCTCACACTGTCACTTTCTCACACTCTCTTAGGGCCGTCCATTAATGGCGTCACGCGATTTTGGACCCCCCTCCCCCCCATCACACGACATCACAAAAAGTCAGACCCCCCCCTCAAATGTGACGTCACAAAGCTCATTTAATATGCTTAAAATCGCTTCAAACTATTGTCATTGTAGTGCATATTTAATGTGGCACTGCAGTCTGATGTTGTAGGAGAAAACATTTATTAAAAAGTATTTAATTAAGTAGAACGTGTTGTCTGTGGTTCCTCACACATCGTCACAAATGTCTGACCCCCCCACCCCCCTAGGTGCATGAAGTCATTTATGGACGGCCCCTTACTCTAACTTTCTCACACTCTCTCCTATCTCTCTCTATTGCTCCCGCGCTCTCACTCGATATATTCCACCTGCTCCCTCTCACTCTCTCTCCCTTTCCCTCCCTCTCACACGCTCCCTTTCTCGCACTCTCACTTACCTCCCTGTCTTTTGCTCCCTCACTCAGGGATGCAGGGAGGGAGCAGGGAGGGTGACAGGGTTTACATCTCCGATGAGCGAGCTAAAGAAGTTCACAATGCAGAGAGGGAGGAAAGGAGGCATCTGTCTGGAGCGCTCCTCACCCTCTCACTCTCTCACAGTGCCACTGCTGCTGCTGCTGTTGCTACTGCGGTTCGCCCTCCTCCTGCTGCTGCTGCTGTGGCTCTCAGTCTGCGAGCTGTGCAGGGATTTCTACCTGGGGGAGTGCTCCGTGCACGGCCCGCCAGAGTTCATTGCAGACGCGGCCGTGGCCCCGGGAGTGGCCAACAGGGCCCGGCTCAGCCTGCCCCAGGGCCTCACCGTCGGCGCCTCCTCCATCGCCGGCGCCGGCCTCGGGGTGTGGAGCAACAGGAAGAAGCTGCCCAAGGGGGTGATTTTTGGGCCCTACCAGGGAGAGGTGTCTGAGGAGAACCCCGTGAGCGAGTACTGCTGGCTGGTGAGCTGCTGCTGCTACTGCTGCAGCCTCCTCCTATTCCTACATCATCATCGTGTGTGTGGAGAGGAGGCTCGTGAAGGAGATGCAGAGAAACCCATAGCCTCACACAGTCACCCACAGACTTACACAGAGATCTAGAGACTGGCACAGAGAGACCCAGAGACTCACAGAGACCCATAGACTCACACAGAGACCCATAGACTCGCACAGAAACCCATAGACTCACACAGAGACCCATAGACTCGCACAGAGACCCATAGACTCGCACAGAGACCTATAGACTCGCACAGAGACCCATAGATTCACACAGAGACCCATAGACTCGCACAGAGACCCATAGCCTCACACAGTCACCCACAGACTCACACAGAGACCCAGAGACTGGCACAGAGAGACCCAGAGACTTTGCACAGAGACCCAGAGACTCGCATAGAGAGACCCACAGACTTGCACAGAGACCTAGAGACTTGAACAGAGACCCAGAGACTCACAGTGGGACACACAGACTCACACAGAGACCCAGAGACTCACACAGAGAGACCCAGATACTCACACAGATGCTCAGAGAATCGCACAGAGAGATCCACAGTCTCACACAGAGACCCAGAGACTCGCACAGAGACCAAGAGAATCGCACAGAGACCCACAGTCTCACACAGAGACCCAGAGTCGCACAGATACCCTAGAGACTCGCACAGAGACCCAGAGACTCGTACAGAGACCTAGAGACTCACCCAAAGACCCCCAGAATCACAGAGAGACCCAAAAATTAACGTAATTATTTGAACTTGTAACACACAGCAAAGACGGTGGTCACCGCATGGCGCGGCGCTTACAGATGCACTTCTGCGGCCGTCTGGAAGGTTCTTCCTTCCAATGTTAGGAAGCCACTGGGAGCTATGCACTTTAAAATCTTGTAGATTGAAAATGCATTTCTTTAGAACTGCTTTTAGTGTTTAGTTTGTTGTCCTTCCCCCGCACCTCCGATCAGCATGGTTGGCTACGTGCGGTACGAAAGAAGTTCAACTTACAGTCCAACTGACATTAATTATCCGTGGATCCGCTCGTGTGCGTGTGTGTTTCAGATTTACAAAAACAAAAAGGATCGTGAATATGTTGATGCTCAGGATGAATCTAAATCAAACTGGATGAGGTGATTATTGTCTGAAGGACCACTACACAGAGACCAGAACCACTACACACAGAGACCAGAACCACCACACACAGAGACCAGAACCACCACACACAGAGACCAGAACCACTACACACAGAGACCAGAACCACTACACACAGAGACCAGAACCACTACACACAGAGACCAGAACCACTACACACAGAGACAAGAACCACTTCACACAGAGACCAGAACCACTACACACAGAGACCAGAACCACTACACACAGAAACCAGAACCACTACACACAGAGACCAGAACCACCACACACAGAGACAAGAACCAGCACACACAGACCAGAACCACTACACACAGAGACCAGAAACACCACACACAGAGACCAGAACCACTACACACAGAGACCAGAACCAGCACACACAGAGACCAGAACCACTACACACAGAGACAAGAACCAGCACACACAGAGACCAGAACCACTACACACAGAGACCAGAACCACCACACACAGAGACCAGAACCACCACACACAGAAACCAGAACCACCACACACAGAGACAAGAACCACCACACACAGAGACCAGAACCACTACACATAGAGACCAGAACCACCACACACAGAGACAAGAACCACTACACACAGAGACCAGACCCACTACACACAGAGACCAACCCTGGGCCTCCCCTTGGTCGACTCGGCATCAAATGAGCACCCGGTACGGAGCGTGGTTCCAGCCACACCACCCCCACGTAGCGCCCAGTGCCGGCCCTTAATAGGCGCTCGCTAACGGCGCCCACCCCGCCCCCGCGTCTGCCCGCGCAGGTTCGTCAACTGCGCGAGGAATGAGCAGGAGCAGAACCTGGTGGCCTTCCAGCACCGGGGGCAGATTTACTACCGCACATTCCGTGCCGTGGGGCCCGGCTCTGAGCTGCTGGTCTGGTACGGCGAGGAGTTCGCCCAGGAGCTGGGCATCGCCTGCGAGGCCGGGCCCTCGCGACGCCGCAGCAGCAGCAGCAGCGAGATGGCTCCTAGGGCCACCGCCAGAGACCTGCAGCCCGTGCAGCCTCCACCAAGCGAGGAACACCGTGAGCACTGCTCACCAGAGACTCACCACTGCTCACCAGACTATAGCCACCACTCACCAGAGATGATAGCCACCACTCACGAGAGACGATAGCCACCACTCACCAGAGATGATAGCCACCACTCACCAGAGATGATAGCCACCACGCACCAGAAATGATAGCCACCACTCACCAGAGATGGCAGCCACCACTTACGAGAGACGATAGCCACTACTCACCAGAGACGATAGCCACCACTCAGTAGAGATGATAGCTACCATTCACCAGAGATGATAGCGACATCTCACCAGAGATGTGGATGTAGCTACCACTCACCAGAGATGATAGCCACCACTCACTAGAGATGATAGCCACCACTCACCAGAGATGATAGCCACATCTCACCAGAGTTGGTAGCCACCACTCACCAGAGATGACAGCCACCACTCACCAGAGATGATAGGCACCAGCCACACTGATAAGGTGGAAGTGAGTAACTGGTGTGGTGTGTAGTAGTAAACATCGCCACTGGGGAGACAAAGGCGGCTATGTGTGGTGCTGGCCACCCTCCCACTCGTGTGCCGTGTTGGCTTTCATTGGTGCCCATAACAGCACTTGTCCCAAAAGTATATACAGGCTATATGGGGGTTCTTTGTCTTTGTGTGTATATATAATGGAGCCCACTGCACTACGAACCCGGCCACCTGAGTTCGATTCCCACTCACGGCCAACGTCAGTGGTGAATATTTAGGCCTCCCCTAGGCTGACTCAGCCTCAAATGAGTACCTAGCTTAAACGTGGAAACATCGCCACTGGAGAGACAAAGGCGGCCGGGCCTGGTGTTGGCCACCTACTCCCTCGTGTGCCATGCCGGCCTTCATAGGTACTCGCAAACAGCACTTGCCCAACAGTCTGATATGGCTGTGGGAAACCTTTACCTTTGTGTATACACACACGTGTGCAAGAGTGTTCATGTCTAGATGTTGGTGTGTGCGCGTGTGTCTTGTTCCTCTGGGATGACGCAGGTGGAGTGGGTGTGGAGGTCACAAGGCTGCCGTGTCCTGCCTGCAACCGTCAGTTCATCTGCCGCTCGAGTCTACAGTATCACGTGCAGAGCAGACACCCCACTAAGCCCAGTAACAAAAGTCATCAGTGTGACCAATGTCCATACAGCACAGACTACAAGAGTACCTTGAAGAAGCACCAGAGAACACACACGGGAGAGAAGCCGTTCAAGTGCACCGTGTGTGAGAAGGCGTTTGCACGGCTATCACATCTTCACAGCCACCAGAGAACACACACGGGAGAGAAGCCGTTCAAGTGCACCGTGTGTGAGAAGGCATTTGCACATTTACAACATCTTCACAGCCACCAGAGAACACACACGGGAGAGAAGCCGTTCAAGTGCACCGTGTGTGAGAAGGCATTTGCACATTTACAACATCTTCACAGCCACCAGAGAACACACACGGGAGAGAAGCCGTTCAAGTGCACTGTGTGTGAGAAGGCGTTTGCACAGCTATCAGATCTTCACAGGCACCAGAGAACACACACGGGAGAAAAGCCGTTCAAGTGCACCGTGTGTGAGAAGGTGTTTGCAGACCCATCCAGTCTTTGCCGGCACCAGAGAACACACACCGGCCAGAATGCATTTTCTCATTCCCGTGGAAACAGAAAAGTCAGCCATCCTGAGCAAAACGCGCACAGCGCCGAGCTGTGAATTAGTTTTAAACAACAGGCCACGTGACTAGCCGAGGCTGTGCCACTCTTGAAACTGATTTTGAATGTGAACACGGAAACCTACGGACCCTCCTACACCTGCCTCACACTCTGTGGGGGGTGGGAGATTAAACCGACCTGGCCACCCCTCGATTGCAAGTGCGGAGTTCTAGGTCCCAACCACTGCACGTGTCCCCCCCCACCCCCATCACCTGGGGGTCCCTGTGTGTGTGAGTGTGCAGAGTCCCCCGTGCAGAGCTGCACTGTTGTTACCCTAGAGGGGGACACCGCAGGGCGATCCACCTACAGATACCCCAGTCTGCACGTCTCCCGCCGGTCTCCATGCGCACCGCGTGCCGTCTCGTAGCCCTGCCCCGTGCGACGTACGTACAGTACGTACAGTACGTACCCATCCAGCGGTAGACTGAACCGCGGCCGATGACGAAGGTGGCATCCGCTCACAAATCTCCGTGCACTCAGTCCCGTAGCCCTGAGCCATCGCTTGCGCGATATTCACTTTGCCGCTGAGAGGAAAGCTACGGGGAGGAGGTGGGGGGGGGTGTTAGGAGAGGACATCTGTGGAACGGCTGGAGATCTGCGAAGAAGAGCTTCATAGCTCATCGGATTCCTGCGGTCTGAAAAAATATTCCGAGAGGGCGTTGGGGGAGGGGGGTGTAGGTATGATTGGGGCATCTGCACTTGGATCACCCTGCGTGTTGTTGCTGCCTCCCCCGTTGAAAATGTTCCCAGCGTGAACTTAACCCTTTGCCGTCGCGACGACGCCGCGCGCCGTGCGTGAACGTCGTCGTCGGAATAACAAAACGCAGTAAAAACTAAAGCAACATTATCGGTACCGAGGCTCCCACAGGGCCACGCGGGGCAGGGAGTGTGGCACAGTTTTCGCGCCGGCTAGCGCAGAGTGGCGGCGGTCGTGTCGCTACGCTTCTCTGCGGTGAGCAACGACGTCTTTATAACAACAACAGCAGTGCTGCTGCTGCTGCTGCCACTGCTGCGGTGAACGGTGACAGCCACCCCGTGACCTGACCCCCACCCCGTGAACGGTGACACCCACCCCGTGAACGGTGACACCCACCCCGTGAACGGTGACACCCCATGGGTGGAAAAAACCCGATTTTTCCAGCTGCAGGCATCGGGTTTTTTCTTTAACACAATTAAACCCGATTTCGGGGAATTAAAACCTGGTTTAATGAATACGAAACTCTGATAGGCTTAGGCTGCTTCCTCGTCGGTGCTGCTATGGTACTCGGGGCCGTCGGGCACGGGGTAGTCGTAGAATGCGGCGGGCAGGTTGGTCTTAATGAACACGAGCTTCTCCACAATCGTGGGCGCCAGTGAGTTCCTTAGCTTGGAATGGATGAAGCCCATCGTTGAGAAGTGCGGTTCTGCAATTAGAACCAATGAAACCGGATTTCTCTCAATCTTAGATGATCGGGTTTAATATAAAAAGACAATTAAACCCGATTGTAAAAAACCCGACTGTGCCACCCTTGTGACACCCACCCTGTGAACGGTGACACCCACCCCGTGAACGGTGACACCCACCGACCCTGCAACTCTGCAGACGTCTCGGACGCGGGAAAGGGTTGAGAGATTTTCTGCGTCCCGGTTGCTCGCGTGATGTCGCACGGTGGTGGCGCGCGTTGACTCTTGCACGTTTAAGAAAGTTGAGCGTTAGTTTGTGATTCTGTTTAAAATGATATATATACATAAACTAACAAACATTATCTTGGGATTCTACCAAGTAAGGTCCAACTGGATACGTAGTAGCTCTTTTATCAGACGCGACCACCTGGCCATCACAAATGAAAGCTCAACGAAGTGGCTTATCATTGTGTGGACATTTATAGCGGCCAAATACTCTGATTGCGTGATCTCGATTCTAAATGTCGAGGGAAAACCGGAGGACCTGGAGAAAATCCACACGACCACGGGGAGAGAGAGAGAGAGACGCGCAAACTCAAAATATACAGCAGGCGTCAGGGTCGGAATCAAACACACGATCTCCTGTATACCAGGAGAGGTAGTTAACATCTCCACATGTGTTCAGAGTATTTGGCTGCTGTAAATGTCACGTGATAAGCCACTTCGGTGCGCTGCTGTCATTTGTGATAGCCAGGTCGCTACTACACAGCTCAGTGGGGGCCTTACCTGGAAAAGTAAAATGATTAATAAAAATCTACTGTATTCTTGGTTCTTTTGGTAAAGTCACGTAGAAGGGAAATAATAAAATAATAAAAATGTAAGAATCAAATTAACACGACGTTTCGATTGCAACACAAGCAATCATCAGTTTATGAAAACCCACAACAACAAAAACAATATTGCTGTGGTTTTCACACCTGATGATGATTGCTTGCGTTGCAATCGAAACGTCGTGAGAATTGTATAGTTTTATTTTTATCATTTTATTATTTTCCTTCTACGTGACTTTACCGAAAGAACCAAGAATATGAATCCCTGTAGTCACGAAATCTTCAAATCGAAAAAAAAATCTCTTCTTGGTTCTTTCGGTAAAGGCACGTAGAAGGGAAGTAATAAAATAATAAGAATAAAACATAATAAAATAATATGATATAATAAAATAATATAATAATATAACATATTATTATATAAGTCACTTATAAGGCAAGTAATAAAATAATAAAAATAAAACAATAATTTAATATAATAAAATATTTTATTATATTTTGTTTCATTATCTTTTATTTTTATTATTTTATTACTTCCCTTCTACGTGACTCTACCGAAAGAACCAACAATATGAATCCCTGCAGTCACGAAAGCTTCAAATCGAAAAACAAAAATCTCCTGTTGAGAATGACCTCACCGGACCGGTGGAGGCAGCGCTGCCGTCTTGGTCCCAATTGGCAGCGGCGGCGTCTCGTTGGTTGTGAAGGCGGCCCAGCTCACACAGCCCGTGCCGGTGCAACAGGCCGTAGTCTACCCGGGGTTCAAGCGGCCTAGGCTACATTGTACCCGGGTGTATCATGGCCGAGGCCAAATTATACCCCTCTAGGCCAAATCATACCCCCATGATAGTAATAGTGTTGAGCGATATCTTCTTGTTTAGTGCTGCCTAACGGCGTGTGCGACTTCACGATGATATTGGTCCCGGTCTAGCACGGCGTGTAGAGTTTGTGCTGTTGTTAATTGTAGCCATGTTTTGATGTTACTGAGCCATGTCGTTTTTGGCCGTCCTGGTCGTTTTTTCCCTTCGATTTTTCCTTCCAGGATTTGCTTTAATAGCTGGTATTTGTGATATACACATGAATTACTAAATTTTTCCAACATTTTATTTAAAACTGTAAACACATAGACTTTGATTACTTCAACCAGAAAAACTGATAATAACCCTAAAAATGCTTCAATTGATCAAATTGAGATTCTTACTTCCATTTATACGCTTTTTAGATATCGATTGAAGTCCGTTGTCGGCTGTTCTCTGTATGGATAATTGCCTTTGAACTTTCACATGGGGCATGTTCTGCCCTGGAGGGGGGGTATGGTCTGGACCAGTCTAGTTTAAACCCCCGGGTATAGTTTAGCCTAGGACACTTTATCCCCCGGGTCTACTCTGGCCTGGGCCAAACTATATCCGGGTTTAATCGGGGCAGGGGTTATTTTTAAATCCTTTATATTAAGTTCACTTGCTTGCTTGCTTGCGCGCTCACGACCGTGCAAATCTTTCAGTCGTTTTTTAACCGACTTCCCGTGATCCAATCGAGCTGACATTTTGCACACAGACTCGTTGTGCGTGACAATTTATTTTCGTGAAAAAATTTTACCAAAATTTTACACTTTTTAGGAAAAAAAAAATTGTATTTAATTACCAATTGCTTAATGGTGGCAGGCAACCATCTGAGCCATAGGTGGCAGCCATCTCAAGCCAGAGGACGAGAGGACTCTAGCCGCCACGCATATAAAGGATTTATAGTGAAAAACTTTGTTTTTACGGGTTAATTTTTAGCCTGTTTCACCGGTATCTCCAGGAGGTCGGAGCGACTTGCTCTGCGGTAACACTTTTCCGTGACAGAGGTTTGGTTTTTGTTGTTGTTGTTGTTGGGTTAGAGATCTCGTAAATATCAACATTGTGTCGTTAACCCACCACCACCCACCACCATCGCCTGACACGGCCAATCAGTCAGGGTTTGTCACGTAAACGAAACGTGCCAATTGGTTACCAACTTCAGCACACACAGCGCTTGTGTGTCGGGGAGAGTGAACCCACAACAGCATTTACAATTCGAGTGCCGGTGACGTTTCGCCGGTGATTACAAACAACGGCGACCGGTTTCATCGGGCGATGTGCCAGGATTGTGATCCAACGCCATCTAACCCAGGAGCAGCAGCAGCGACGACAACAAAAACCTTCATCACAGACACCGCTGGTCGCAAGAGACTGCGCGTGGCGCTTTGTGTTGCCGTTGCCACGAATCGTCGAAGCGCGTTCACGATCTGTTGTTCTCCTGTAACGCGGTGGTCATTTCGATTTAAATCTTCTTTCGTGACTGCAGGGATTCATCTTCTTGGTTCTTTCGGTAAAGTCACGTAGAATGGAAATAATATAATAATAAAAATAAAACAATAAAGTAATTGTTTTATTTGTATTGTTTTATTATTTAATAATAAAATTATAAAAATAAACATTTACTTTATTATGTTATATTTTTATGGAAATAATAAAAATAATAAAAATAAAACAAGAAAGTAATTGTTTTATTTTTATTATTTTATTATTTAATAATAGAATAATAAAAATAAACATTTACTTTATTATTTTTTATTTTTATGGAAATAATAAATAATAAAATTTAAACAATAAAGTCATTGTTTTATAATTATTATTTTTATTTAATAATAAAATAATAAAAATAAACATTTTCTTTATCATGTTTTATTTTATTTATTTTATTATTTCCATTCTACGTGACTTTACCGAAAGAACCAAGAAGATGTGGTGGTCATTGTTGCGTTCCTGAAGAACACCGCGTTGTGGAGAAATAATATAAACTATAGGGGGTGAAGCGTGGTCCGCGACAACACGCGAGATGATGGGTGAGACAGAGGCCGGACTACGACTGAGGCGCGTGGGTAGCGTCTAGAAGCAGCATCCAGCAGCATCCCAATGCCTCCTCGCGTGATGCCGCTACGCCGAGGCAGCCGCACGGAGAACCGCTTGTTCCTACTCGCGTTGCGACCTCGTTCCGTTCGCTCGCTCGCGTTGCATCCAATCCGCATCCGCGTCACAAACAGCGTGTTCCCCTACACATCATTCATGGCGTTTTATCATCCAATCGGCGTTGTTCAAACTAACACGCGGCGTTGTAGGAGAACCAGACTGTGCCGTTGTCTTCTGCTGTTTAACGCAGAGGCCGCATCGACCGTTCCAATAGTCGCTGTAGCCACTGCGAGCCCCAAGCTGTCGGCTCCCGGCTCTTAAACTCCCCCCCCCCCCCCCTGGCGTTATCTGTAGTCGTTACACACAGCAGCACCTGGTCACAGCTGCTCACTGCTAATCCTAACAACACCAATCCCAGTCGTCATCCCTGCACCTCAAGGATGGTAAAACTATGACCCAACAAAATTACACATCACACTGTCCTACAGACTTCAATTCACACGCCCCTACAGATGTGTTTTGGTCATGTGCCTACCATTCCTCTATTCTGCACTGCTACGGTGTTTATTGTGTTGTGTTTGTTGTTGTGGCGTTCTGACCACGTGCCCCGACTGGACACCTGTGGACAATAAAGAGCTTCACAGCTCATCGGATTCCTCCAGAATAAAAATTTAAACTTTAAAAACTCTGATGACGTCACTGCGTGGTGACGTCACGCGTCTAGCCCCCTCCACTCCCCCGTTACCCCCCACCCCTCCCACCCTCCATTCCCCCCTCCCGCCACTCACCAACCGCCATTCCGCCCCCTCCTCCCCCCACCCCCCACCCCCCCCCACTCCCCCCCACCACCACCAACCGCCGCCATTGGCCACTGAGTGACGGTGACGTCACCACGGCGCCTGTGCCAGGCTGGGTGCACTTCGAGGCTGCCGCGTGAAGTGTCGACGGCTCGACACTGAGGTGGTGACGTCACGCGAGCGTTGTGTTTAACGATTTAACGATATTAGCGTAAAGATATGAGCATTAGCTCAAGTGATGTGAATACGTTCGGATTACCTCAAGTAATGTTACATTTACCTGAGGTAATTTTACCTCGCATAAGGTAAAGTTACCTCATTTGAGATAATGTTACCTTACCTGACGTAATTTTACCTTTGCCTGAGGTAATGTTACCTCGACCTAACGTTATATTACATCGCTTGAGGTAAAGTTACCTCACGTGAGGTAAAGTTACCTCGCCTTCCATTGAATTCCGATTATGTAACCCTGAGGTAATAATCGCGCGATAATTGTGTTTAATGATTTAACTACGTGAGAATATTACGATATGGGCATTAGCTGAAGTGATGTGAATACGTTCGGATTACCTCAAGTAATGTTACATTTACCTGAGGTAATGTTACCTCTATGTGAGGTAAAGTTACCTCACTTAAGGTCAAGTTACCTCGCCTGAGGTAAAGTTAACTAACCTGGGGTAATGTTGCCTCTACCTGAGGTGAAGTTTCCTCACCTGAAGTAATTTTACTTCGCCTAAGATAAAGTTACCTCGCATGAGGTACAAGTTACCTCATTTGAGGTAAAGTTACCTCATTTTGAGGTGAAAGTTACCTCACCTGAGGTAATGTTATCTCGACCTGAGGTTACTAAGGGCACCAGGGGTGACAGCCCATCCCCACCCCCACCCAGCCCCCCCACTCAGCCCCACCCAGCCCCTCCCCACCCCCCACCCAGCCCCTCCCTCCCCACCCCCCACCCCAGCCCCCCCCCACTCAGCCCCACCCAGCCCCTCCCCACCCCCCACCCAGCCCCTCCTCCCCACCCCCCACCCAGCCCACCCATCCCCACCCCCCACCCAGCCCCCACCCTCCCTAGCCCAGCCCCTCCCTCCCCACCCAGCCCCACCCTCCCCACCCAGCCACTCCCTCCCCACCCAGCCCCACCCTCCCCACCCAGCCCCTCCCTCCCCACCACAAACCCCTCCCCCCACCCAGCCCACCCCTCCCCACCCAGCCCCTCCCTCACCACCCAGCCCCACCCCACCCAGCCCCACCCTCCCCACCCAGCCCCACCCTCCCCACCCCAGCCCCTCCCCTCCCCAACCATCCCCACCCTCCCCACCCAGCCCCTCCCTCCCCACCCAGCCCCTCCCTCCCCACCCAGCCCCTCCCTACACGACGGACGGACGGACACAATAATCCCCTGTGGGCTGGTGTAACCAGGAGGTTCCTACCAGTAGTCAAGTGAGGATTCTATCTCACGCGAATTTTAAATCGTGTAAGATTTACGCTACGAGACGACTTCACGTTACGATTACAGCTACACATCTCGTACAGTGTTGACACGAGCGACTAATTAATTGTACAAGATTTACTTTGCACTGAATGAGAATGTCGCGGTGAAGATTACCTTATAATATAACGTGATTTGATACGGATTGCATCACATTCTGATTACCTTACCCTCAGTGCCGGATAAAGTTAGTTCGGGGCCTGTAGCATGTGCTAGAAAGGGGCCCAATAATTTTTTTTAAAACGTAAACATTAAAACACATTTTTTACTTGCACAGTAAAGTATTTGTATTTTTTCATTTGCTATACAGCCGGATAATACGACTAATCGCTAACCTTAAACACCCAGTCGTTCATAAAAAAAAAAGTTGAAGTCTGTATAGTACTATAGTAATAGAGCAAGTGCAGAATCAATTAACCCGAATTGATATCTTGAAAGCATTTAGCGCGGGGCCCTTGAAAGTGCGGGGCCCGTAGCATTTGTAGCAACTTTTGCGACTCCGATAATAAACCCCCCCCACTCCCCCCACCCCATCACCCCCCCCCACTCCCCTCCCACCACCGCCAATCGCCGCCATTGGCCACTCAGTGACGGTGACGTCACCACGGCGCCTGTGCCAGGCTGGGTGCACTTCGAGGCTGCCGCGTGAAGTGTCGACGGCTCGACACTGAGGTGGTGACGTCACGCGAGCGTTGTGTTTAACGATTTAACCACGTGACGATATTACGATATTAGCGTAAAAATATGAACATTAGCTGAAGTGATGTGAACACGTTCGGATTACCTCAAGTAATGTTACATTTACCTGAGGTGATGTTACCTCATCTGAGGTGATGTTACCTCAGGTGAGGTAATGTTACCTTAGCTGACGTAATTTTACCTCTGCCTGAGGTAATGTTACCTCGACCTAACGTTATATTACATCGCTTGAGGTAGAGTTACCTCGCCTTCCGACAGTCTGTTAAGGCCACACGGGGGATCTTAGTCCCGTATCCCTGTGACTCTGTCTCCCTGTGACTCTGTCTCCATGTGACTCCATCTCCGTGACTGCATCTGACCGTCGTCCGCGTCTCGTCCCTCCGTGTCTCTGCGCCTCAGCAGCAGCAGCAGGAGATGGGCGACTTCCGAGACATCAGAGGCTTCTTCACCAAGGCCGAGTGGAGCGATCTGGCCGAGTGCGAGAAGCGGCGCTACAGGAACATCAAGCAGAACCACGCCGTCCTGCTGAACCTCGGTGGGTACGGCAGGCCGAGCCTCTTCGCAACTCAACTAATTGTCGCAGTGATTATAATGATGAGACCAAGACGTCGTAGCAGAGTGGCATGCATGGGGCGCCATGGTGGCGAGATGTTAACTACCTCGCCTGGTCTACAGGAGGTCGTGGGTTCGATGGCGACCCTGACGATGCCTGTCATATATCTGGAGTCTGCGTGTGTCTCTCCCCGGTGAGATGTTAACTACCTCTCATGGTCTACAGGAGGTCGTGGGTTAGATCCCGGTCCTCCGGGTTTTTGCTCCACTTGTAGAATCAACATCACGCGTTTAGAGTATTTGTCTGCTGCTATACATGTCCACGTGGTAAGCCACTTGGTTGAGCTGTCATTTGTGGCAGCCAGGTCGCTTCTGAAGAAGGAGCCAATAGCTCAGTGGACTTCACCTGGTGAAGTAAAAATAGATTTAGTTTTAGTTTAATGATTTGTTTACCTTTACTCTACTTTGCACGCCTATCGTGTTTGTGTTTTGTGTTGTAACTTTCTGACCCCGTGCCCCCTATGGGACATCTATGAAAAAGAGCTTCATAGCTCATCGGATTCATAATTCTAGTCACGTAGGTAAAAAATAAAATTAAAATTAATCAAAGTAAAATTAAAATTTATAAAAGTACTTTTATTAATTTAAATTTTATTTTTTACCTACGGATTCATAATGTTGGAGAGTAAACCCACAACATTTACAAAAATAGTTTATTTTGACTTAAAACTTTCGTGACTGCAGGAATTCATATTCTTTGGTTCTTTCGATAAAGTGACGTAGATAGAAAAACTAAAATAAAAATAAAGTGAATAATAAAAATGATAAAGCACTCATGTATAATCAAAACTTTTGAGTTATAAATTAGTCTTCTTGGTTCTTTCGGTAAAGTCACATAGAAGGGAAAAAAACATAAAATACAATTATTAAAATACAATTTTAATGTTTTCTTTTTAATATTTTATTATTTCCCTTCTACGTGACTTTACCGAAAGAACCAAGAAGATGAATCCCTGCAGTCACGAAAGCTTTAAATTGAAATGTATACATTAGTGTTTTTTTTATGGAGCAGTCTAATTAGTGTCTTATTTTTATAATTTTTTATTCACTTAATTTGTATCATTTGAACTGCCTCTATTGGGAGGGTTTCCACATAACCATGAGATCTTTTAACAATCTCCGTGACAAGAAAGTTCATCTGATCGAGTCACTCACATTTCTGAAGAGATGCCGTGACTCTAACGTAATACCGATCTCATTGACACTGATTTCTGCTGCAGTCACATCTTCCAATGCCAGACGAATTTTGTTCAGGGCGAGCTTGGCCCTGATCTCAGAGAGAATTAGACTGCTCCATACTGAACTAGATCATGTAGACAAGACACTCTTGAAATCACACTTAACATTGACGGGAAAAATGTCGACATCTGATTGGGAACATGTAGATAACATGACCGCTTAATCAGCCACTACAATGTCAGCGAAATGTAAAGATCTGATTTTCGAGTTCAACCTCCTTTCTAACAAGAAACCAGATCCACACGTTAAAAGGTTAGACGTTGACAAGGTTGTTATTAATCTGAGTAATAGCCCAATGTGCGATGGTCTAAAGTCGGTTTTGGCTAAAGGGTTGAACTTCTCAGTCACCCCCAAACACATTCCAGTGGATGACGTTATTGCCCAGGTCGATGTCGCTCTTAAGGGTTTGGGGCGCATCGCTGCAGACGTTACAAGATCTGAAATTGCTGCAACCCTCAAAAGCGCTAAGATACCAGTCAGCAACATCAGTGAGGATGAACGTTTTTGTGGTTTTTGATTATTTTTATTCACTTTATTTTTCTATCTACGTGACTTTGCCGAAAGAACCAAAGAATATTTACAAAAAAATGTATTTTGTGTGTGTGTAATTTGTTTACCTTTTCTATACTTTGCACTCCTATCGTGTTTACTGTATTGCTTGGAGTTATTGTAGCAGCCAAATAATATAAATGAACGTAGTAGCGGTACACCGTTGCGCTGTATGAAATAATCATCACATTTTTGGCAAAAGTTATTTATTTCCTCGCGATTCGAGACCCCAGACAGAAGGATATTTTGGGGTGGTGGTGGTGCGTCAAAATCAGTTGTCGTGATGCCAAAGCGGTGGGAAGACGGAACGTGACATGAGCAGCACTGAACACGAAGCTTCGCAGTCTGTTGCCGTACAGCGGCGCCCAGTCTGATGACGATCGGCTGCTCCGTGCTCCAGTGGCAAGATTGGACTCCTCGTGCCCCTAGAGACTCGGTCGGACGGTGCCTCGATACGACTCGTGGTGTCGCCACCGCACGTTCGGAATGGGGGACGCGGCTGCTGAATCTGAGTGCAACTTCTGATGGAGAGTCCTGCAGCTCACTCAAGGGGCAACGGCGACATCGTCGGGACTATGAAAAATAAGAATCGGTTTTACTCTTTATGGGAATGAAACAGGAGGTGTTAAGATGTTCAAACACCAGATAGATTATAGCTTTTGCAAGGAATCAGGTTACTGCATTAACCACGCGTACTGACACGCAAACAAACACTCTCTGATAACATTTAATCATTGTCTTTGATACTGATTGGTCTACCCCAGAGACAGCCTTCTTCATGGCCTAGTCTCACCAGTGTCAGACCAGAGAACAACACCAAAAGGCGACCAGTACAAAGACAATGCAGTGTCAAGAGCATTTATAGCTCGGGGTGAGTAGCTATATCATTGGACCTTTTTGCCAGAATCAAAGTATAAAAAATAGGAATCGGTTTTACCCTTTCTGGCAATAAAACAGGAGCTGTTAAGATGTTCACACACCAAATAGATGATTCCTTTTTGCAAGGAATCAAGTTACTGCATTAACCACGCGTACTTGTGTTGAACACGCAAACAAACACGCTCTGATAGTAATCACATCGTCAGGACTGTGTTACGAGGACCCGGTGTGTTGCTATGCTGCACGGGTGTACTGCCAATACGTACAAATAACAATGACCGACTGCCTCCTTGCGCAGGGATGAACCCGGCCCAGCCCGAGTTCATGCGCGCACGCGGCAAGCGCAGGGCGAGGGGGAATAGAGCGGAGTGCGGGCGGTCGAGCGACTCCGACGAGGAGTGGACGGGGAGGAGGAAGAGGAAGGAGGTGGCGATGCACGGAGGACGAAGAGGCAAACGTAAAAGGGCGCTTGCAGACCGTGCAGAGACCCCCTGTAGACTCACACAGAGACCCCCTGTAGACTCACACAGAGACCCCTGTAGACTCACACAGAGGCCCCCTGTATACTCACGCAGAAACCCCCTGAAGACTCACAAAGAGACCCTGTGTAGAATCACACAGAGACCCCTGTAGACTCACACAGAGACCCCTGTAGACTCACACAGAGACCCCCTCTCGACTCACGCAGAGACCCCCTGTAGACTCACACAGAGACCCCCTGTAGACTCACGCAGAGACCCCCTGTAGACTCACGCAGAGACCCCCTGTAGACTCACGCAGAGACCCCTATAGACTCACACAGATACCCCCTGTAGACTAACACAGAGACCCCCTGTAGACTCACACAGAGACCCTCTGTAGACTCACGCAGAGACCCCCTGTAGACTCACGCAGAGACCCCCTGTAGACTCACACAGAGACCCCCTGTAGACTCCCACAGAGACCCCCTGTAGACTCACGCAGAGACCCCCTGTAGACTCACACAGAGACCCCCTGTAGACTCACACAGAGACCCCTGTAGACTCACACAGAAACCCCCTGTAGACTCACACAGAGACCCCCTGTAGACTCACGCAGAGACCCCTGTAGACTCACACAGAAACCCCCTGTAGACTCACGCAGAGACCCCCTGTAGACTCACACAGAGACCCCTGTAGACTCACGCAGAGACCCCTGTAGACTCACACAGAGACCCCTGTAGACTTACGCAGAGACCCCCTGTAGACTCATGCAGAGATCCCCTGTAGACTCACGCAGAGACCCCCTGTAGACTCACACAGAGACCCCCTGTAGACTCACACAGAGACCCCCTGTAGACTCACGCAGAGACCCCTGTAGACTCACACAGAGACCCCCTGTAGACTCACATAGACCCCTGTAGACTCACACAGAGACCCCCTGTAGACTCACACAGAGACCCCCTGTAGACTCACACAGAAACCCCCTGTAGACTCACACAGAGACCCCTGTAGACTCACGCAGAGACCCCTGTAGACTCACACAGAAACCCCCTGTAGACTCACACAGAGACCCCCTGAAGACTCACACAAAGACCCCTGTAGACTCACACAGAGACCCCTGTAGACTCACAGAGACCCCCTGTAGACTCACGCAGAGACCCCTGTAGACTCACACAGAGACCCCCTGTAGACTCACGCAGAGACCCCTGTAGACTCGCTTGATGAAGCTGGTTGTAATCACCAGCGGAACCAAGTTAAATGCCCGCTCACGGCCAACACCAGTGACGACGATCCGAACTGGTCCTGAGCCTCCCCTAGGTTGACTCAGCGTCAAAATGAGTACCCGGTGCAGTGGTGTGTAGTAAACATCACAACTGGGGAGACAAAGACGGTCGGGCGTGTTGCTAGCTGCCCATCCCCCCGTGTGCCGTGCTGGCCTTCGTAGATGCTGCTTGCTGACAGCACTTGACCGCAACAGTCTGTGAAGGCTACACGGGGCATCTTTTTAATTGTGGACCGAGTTGGCACAGTCGCGGGCACAGGTGGTGCATCTGGCAGTCATCTCAGTAAACCTATGGCACCTGCAGGGTCCGTCTCGTGACCTGCACCTAGCCTGGCACAACAGTCAACCCATGGCATGGCACCTGGTTCTGTCCTGTGACAACAGTCTGTTAAGGCGGCACAGGGGAGATCATTGACTTTTTGGTAAATATGTGAGTGAGTAAATGTTTGCATGCGTAAATACGCGTGTGGGTGTGTTCACACGTGTGTGTGTGTGTTAATGCATTTCCGTGTGTTCACACGTGTGTGCGTGTGTTAACAGCGTGTGCATATGGGGAGCGGTAGTGTAGCGGTTAGCGCGCTGCGCTATGAACCCGGCGACCCGGGTTCGATTCCCGCTCACGGTCAACACCAGTGACGATTATTTGAACCGGTCCTGTGCCTCCCCTATGTCGGCTCAGCCTCAACTGAGTACCTGGTGCGGTGTGTAAACATCACCACTGGGGAGACAAAGACGGTCGGGCGTGGTGCTGGCCACCCACCCCCTCGTGTACCGTTCTGGCCTTCATAGGTGCTCACTAACAGCACTTGCCCCTACAGTCTGTTAAGGCTATACGGGGGAGCTTTGTCCTTGCATATGTTCATGCGTGTCCGTGTGTTCACACGTGTGTTCACGTGTGTGCGTGTGTTCACGTGTGTGCGTGTGTTCACGTGTGTGCGTGTGTTCACGTGTGTGCGTGTGTTCACGCAGGAGGAGGCAAGGGGGCTGCTTCACGCTGGGCCACCGTGGGAGAGTCTCACGCGAGGGCAGCTTCCAGCAAGCGCAAGGTCTCTGTGCACAGCGCACGGCACTCCTCTCGTTACAGCTGCTGCTGCTGTTGTCTTTAGTTTGTTGTCCTTCCCCCGCACCTCCCATTAGCGAGGTTGGCTACGTACGGTGACAAAGACATTCAACGTACATACATACTACTAGACACTGCTATACCAGGGACGTGCGGTCAGGGGAGACGGGCGAGGCAGAGCCTCACCTGTCATATACTCCAATGAAAATAGCTGTTACGAAAAGTACAAAAAAATGTTCCACTGGTCTGTGTTATAAAAGTAATTTCTATATAATTATACCAGAGACGTGCGTCATTATTGTGGTGGTGGTGGTATTGGAACGCGCGCACACCAGCTCCGGTTAACTCCCATTACTTACCTGTGCGGGGCGGTTGTGATATCCCTAGCCGGGGCCCCTCCCGAGGGGAGGGGGCTGTGGGGTGTGGTGTGATCCCACAGAACCCCGCCCCTCAGTGGGGAATCGTATAAAAGGCGAGACTCTGAGAGGAGAGAGTTAGTTCGAACAAGCCAAGGACGAAGAACCAGCTGAAGTCCAGCTAGCTAGACCCTGGGACTCCTCTGACCCGCTGTCCTTCTAAAGGCCGGGCAGAGCAAGCCAGTGGTGCGACCCCAGAGCCGCGTAAGGCTGATGTCCTTGTAAGGGCCGGATTCGTGTGGCTGGTGGTCGGGACCTGTGCCTTGGCTGGGCCAGGTCAGGTAGTCTCCTTGAGAGGAGGGTCGTAGTATTGGTGGGAGTCGGTGAGTTAGCTTGGGGAGTTAGCTCCCTTGAGAGAACGGGTGAAGAGGCCGTTACCTCTTCAAGTGTGAAGCTGTAACGGGCTCAGAGTTAATAAATATGGGTTGCCTCTACTTCAACTGTCTCTGTCGTCACGGTGTCCACTACATTATTATAATTAGTTTATTAATTAGTTGAGTTGTGAAGAGGCATGGCCTGCCATACCCACCGAGGTTCAGCATGACGGCATGGTTCTGCTTGATGTATGGAATCAGATTTACAGATTCAGAATATCAGAATTAAAATATGTATTGTACTGGAGGAATCCGATGAGGTGTCAGGGTCGAGATGGAACCCGCGACCTCCTGCGTACCAGGCGAGGGAGTTAACATCTCCTAGCCACCGCTGGTCACCGCACCAACTCCGCCCCCACACCCCCTCCGCCCCCTCACCCCACCGCCCCCTCCGCTCAGACTAAAGCGGAAGCCCTGGAGTACGTGTGGAGCATCTTGCAGGGCGTGGAGGAGGAGGAGCAGCAGGAGGAGGAGTTCAGGGGATTTGAGCTGAGGGAGGTGCACAAGGCCAGGATGGCGATGTTCAGGCTGGAGCGCAGAGCCACCGCCTGCAAGGAGGCCCTGAGGGTGGCGCTCCAGAGGATACGTGGAGGTGCGTAGCCTGCAGCGGTGATTTCTATTCCCACCGCAACTCCACACTCCCCTCTATTCTCACCGGAACTCCACACTCCCCTCTATTCTCACCAGAACTCCACGCTCCCCTCTATTCTCACCGGAACCCCACACTCCCCTCTATTCTCACCGGAATTCTACACTCCCCTCTATACCCACCAGAACTCCACACTCCCCTCTATTCTCACCAGAACTCCACACTCCCCTCTATTCCCACCGGAACTCCACACTCCCCTCTATTCCCACCGGAACTCCACACTCCCCTCTATTCTCACCGGAACTCCACGCTCCCCTCTATTCTCACCGGAACTCCGCAATCTTCTGTTAGTGCTGATGGAAGTCGCCACTGCTGTTGATGCTACTGCTACATGTGCTCCTGTCAGGGCTGCTGCTGGTACTGATGCAGCCTATGAACTAAACGATGTTTATTTTTCTTATTGGTTCTTTCGGTAAAGTCACGTAGAAGGGAAGTAATAAAATAATAAAAATAAAACATAACAAAACAATTCTCACGACGTTTCGGCCACAACGCAAGCAGCCGTCCTCAGGTGAAAACCAGGTCTGTCGAGGCGACAGCGTCTGAATGATACAGCACACGTGCTTGGAGCATATATATAAGCTGGGTTGGAAGGGGGGAAAAGAGCGCCTTGACAAAAGAATATGCATATCAAGAGGCATTTAGCATATTTATGGGAAATGCAGGTATGTGATTAGTACTACTCATGCCCGTGCATTATGCAGGATTAGCAGCATCAAAGGGAGGGGATATGGGAAATGCAGGTATGTGATTAGTACTACTTATGCCCCTGCATTATGCAGGACTAGCAGCATCAAAGGGAGGGGATATGGGAAATGCAGGTATGTGATTAATACTACTTATGCCCGTGCATTATGCAGGATTAGCAACCAGGGTGTGCCCCACTGAGCTGTGTAGCTGTTTTTCAGAAGCGACTGGCTATCACAAATAAGAGCTCAACGAAGTGACTTGTCATCATCGTCATTACGTGGACATTATAGCAGCCAAATATTCTCAACGCATGACGTTGGTTCTATATGTCGAGGGAAAAAACGAAGGACCCGGAGAAAAATCCACGCAACCACGGGGAGGTATTCGCCATGAAAGTTTGCACAGACAAGGAATTTACTATGGCCGGAAGGTGCATACATTCAACATGTAGGAATCTTAAAACTGAAATGAGTGGTATACAGTCAAACTATACTAAAATTACAAAGTCTAACTAATACTAAGGGGCTAAAGTATGTAAAATTGTGAATAAGTGTACAATATAAAATGTAAACTAGCCATAATATACATCTAAAAATACAAAAATACAAATAGGGTAACATGTTGTAAACTATACAGTCGGGATGGAACCCCACGACCTCCTGTAGACCATGCGAGGGAGTTAACATCTCGCCACGGAGGAGAGAGAGACACGCAGACTCCAAATATACAGCAGGCTTCATCAGGGTCGGGATGGAACCCACGACCTCCCGTATACCACGAGAGGTAGTCAACATCTCGCCGTGTTTGCCTGCAGGCTCCTCCGTGCCGCCGGCCTCCGCCCAGGCTGTGGCGGTGTCGCGCAGCGCTCGCTCTCGCTACGGCCTGCGCCCGCGCGAGAGGAAGTCTACACAGAGGTGGAGGAGCCCCAGGACGACGACTTCTTCTGTGAGGACCCCCTGCTCCCTCTCACTCTCTCTCTCACTTTCTCACTCTCTCTCTCACACTGTCACTTTCTCACACTCTCTCTCTCACTGTCACTTTCTCACACTCTCTCTCTCACTGTCACTTTCTCACACTCTCTCTCACACCGTCACTTTCTCACTCTCTCTCTCTCACTGTCACTTTCTCACACTCTCTCTCACACTGTCACTTTCTCACACTCTCTCTCACACTGTCACTTTCTCACTCTCTCTCTCTCACACTGTCACTTTCTCACACTCTCTCTCACACCGTCACTTTCTCACACCTCTCTCTCACACTGTCACTTTCTCACTCTCCTCTCACACTGTCCCTTTTCTCACACTCTCTCTCACACTGTCACTTTCTCACACTCTCTCTCACACTCCTCTCACACTCTCCTCACACTGTCACTTTCTCACACTCTCTCTCACACTGTCACTTCTCACACTCTCTCTCACACTGTCCACTTCTCACACTCTCTTAGGGCCGTCCATTAATGGCGTCACGCGATTTTGGGACCCCCTCCCCCCCATCACACGAACATCACAAAAAGTCAGACCCCCCCCCTCAAATGTGACGTCACAAAGCTTCATTTAATATGCTTAAATCGCTTCAAACTATTGTCATTGTAGTGCATATTTAATGTGGCACTGCAGTCTGATGTTGTAGGAGAAAACATTTATTAAAAAGTATTAATAAGTAGAACGTGTTGTCTGTGGTTCCTCACACATCGTCACAAATGTCTGACCCCCCCACCCCCCTAGTGCATGAAGTCATTTATGGACGGCCCTTACTCTAACTTTCTCACACTCTCCTCCTATCTCTCTCTATTTGCTCCGCGCTCTCACTCGATATATTCCACCTGCTCCCTCTCATCTCTCTCTCCCTTTCCTCCCTCTCACACGCTCCCTTTCTCGCACTCTCACTTACCTCCCTGTCTTTTGCTCCCTCACTCAGGGATGCAGGGAGGGAGCAGGGAGGGTGACAGGGTTTACATCTCCTATGAGCGAGCTAAGAAGTTCACAATGCAGAGAGGGAGGAAGGAGGCATCTGTCTGGAGCGCTCCTCACCCTCTCACTCTCTCACAGTGCCACTGCTGCTGCTGCTGTTGCTACTGCGGTTCGCCCCTCCTCCTGCTGCTGCTGCTGTGGCTCTCAGTCTGCGAGCTGTGCAGGGATTTCTACCTGGGGGAGTGCTCGTGCACGGCCCGCCAGAGTTCATTGCAGACGCGGCCGTGGCCCCGGGAGTGGCCAACAGGGCCCGGCTCAGCCTGCCCCAGGGCCTCACCGTCGGCGCCCTCCTCCATCGCCGGCGCCGGCCTCGGGGTGTGGAGCAACAGGAAGAAGCTGCCCAAGGGGGTGATTTTTGGGCCCTACCAGGGAGAGGTGTCTGAGGAGAACCCCGTGAGCGAGTACTGCTGGCTGGTGAGCTGCTGCTGCTACTGCTGCAGCCTCCTCCTATTCCTACATCATCATCGTGTGTGTGGAGAGGAGGCTCGTGAAGGAGATGCAGAGAAACCCATAGCCTCACACAGTCACCCACAGACTTACACAGAGATCTAGAGACTGGCACAGAGAGACCCAGAGACTCACAGAGACCCATAGACTCACACAGAGACCCATAGACTCGCACAGAAACCCATAGACTCACACAGAGACCCATAGACTCGCACAGAGACCCATAGACTCGCACAGAGACCTATAGACTCGCACAGAGACCCATAGATTCACACAGAGACCCATAGACTCGCACAGAGACCCATAGCCTCACACAGTCACCCACAGACTCACACAGAGACCCAGAGACTGGCACAGAGAGACCCAGAGACTTTGCACAGAGACCCAGAGACTCGCATAGAGAGACCCACAGACTTGCACAGAGACCTAGAGACTTGAACAGAGACCCAGAGACTCACAGTGGGACACACAGACTCACACAGAGACCCAGAGACTCACACAGAGAGACCCAGATACTCACACAGATGCTCAGAGAATCGCACAGAGAGATCCACAGTCTCACACAGAGACCCAGAGACTCGCACAGAGACCAAGAGAATCGCACAGAGACCCACAGTCTCACACAGAGACCCAGAGTCGCACAGATACCCTAGAGACTCGCACAGAGACCCAGAGACTCGTACAGAGACCTAGAGACTCACCCAAAGACCCCCAGAATCACAGAGAGACCCAAAAATTAACGTAATTATTTGAACTTGTAACACACAGCAAAGACGGTGGTCACCGCATGGCGCGGCGCTTACAGATGCACTTCTGCGGCCGTCTGGAAGGTTCTTCCTTCCAATGTTAGGAAGCCACTGGGAGCTATGCACTTTAAAATCTTGTAGATTGAAAATGCATTTCTTTAGAACTGCTTTTAGTGTTTAGTTTGTTGTCCTTCCCCCGCACCTCCGATCAGCATGGTTGGCTACGTGCGGTACGAAAGAAGTTCAACTTACAGTCCAACTGACATTAATTATCCGTGGATCCGCTCGTGTGCGTGTGTGTTTCAGATTTACAAAAACAAAAAGGATCGTGAATATGTTGATGCTCAGGATGAATCTAAATCAAACTGGATGAGGTGATTATTGTCTGAAGGACCACTACACAGAGACCAGAACCACTACACACAGAGACCAGAACCACCACACACAGAGACCAGAACCACCACACACAGAGACCAGAACCACTACACACAGAGACCAGAACCACTACACACAGAGACCAGAACCACTACACACAGAGACCAGAACCACTACACACAGAGACAAGAACCACTTCACACAGAGACCAGAACCACTACACACAGAGACCAGAACCACTACACACAGAAACCAGAACCACTACACACAGAGACCAGAACCACCACACACAGAGACAAGAACCAGCACACACAGACCAGAACCACTACACACAGAGACCAGAAACACCACACACAGAGACCAGAACCACTACACACAGAGACCAGAACCAGCACACACAGAGACCAGAACCACTACACACAGAGACAAGAACCAGCACACACAGAGACCAGAACCACTACACACAGAGACCAGAACCACCACACACAGAGACCAGAACCACCACACACAGAAACCAGAACCACCACACACAGAGACAAGAACCACCACACACAGAGACCAGAACCACTACACATAGAGACCAGAACCACCACACACAGAGACAAGAACCACTACACACAGAGACCAGACCCACTACACACAGAGACCAACCCTGGGCCTCCCCTTGGTCGACTCGGCATCAAATGAGCACCCGGTACGGAGCGTGGTTCCAGCCACACCACCCCCACGTAGCGCCCAGTGCCGGCCCTTAATAGGCGCTCGCTAACGGCGCCCACCCCGCCCCCGCGTCTGCCCGCGCAGGTTCGTCAACTGCGCGAGGAATGAGCAGGAGCAGAACCTGGTGGCCTTCCAGCACCGGGGGCAGATTTACTACCGCACATTCCGTGCCGTGGGGCCCGGCTCTGAGCTGCTGGTCTGGTACGGCGAGGAGTTCGCCCAGGAGCTGGGCATCGCCTGCGAGGCCGGGCCCTCGCGACGCCGCAGCAGCAGCAGCGAGATGGCTCCTAGGGCCACCGCCAGAGACCTGCAGCCCGTGCAGCCTCCACCAAGCGAGGAACACCGTGAGCACTGCTCACCAGAGACTCACCACTGCTCACCAGACTATAGCCACCACTCACCAGAGATGATAGCCACCACTCACGAGAGACGATAGCCACCACTCACCAGAGATGATAGCCACCACTCACCAGAGATGATAGCCACCACGCACCAGAAATGATAGCCACCACTCACCAGAGATGGCAGCCACCACTTACGAGAGACGATAGCCACTACTCACCAGAGACGATAGCCACCACTCAGTAGAGATGATAGCTACCATTCACCAGAGATGATAGCGACATCTCACCAGAGATGTGGATGTAGCTACCACTCACCAGAGATGATAGCCACCACTCACTAGAGATGATAGCCACCACTCACCAGAGATGATAGCCACATCTCACCAGAGTTGGTAGCCACCACTCACCAGAGATGACAGCCACCACTCACCAGAGATGATAGGCACCAGCCACACTGATAAGGTGGAAGTGAGTAACTGGTGTGGTGTGTAGTAGTAAACATCGCCACTGGGGAGACAAAGGCGGCTATGTGTGGTGCTGGCCACCCTCCCACTCGTGTGCCGTGTTGGCTTTCATTGGTGCCCATAACAGCACTTGTCCCAAAAGTATATACAGGCTATATGGGGGTTCTTTGTCTTTGTGTGTATTATAATGGAGCCCACTGCACTACGAACCCGGCCACCTGAGTTCGATTCCCACTCACGGCCAACGTCAGTGGTGAATATTTAGGCCTCCCCTAGGCTGACTCAGCCTCAAATGAGTACCTAGCTTAAACGTGGAAACATCGCCACTGGAGAGACAAAGGCGGCCGGGCCTGGTGTTGGCCACCTACTCCCTCGTGTGCCATGCCGGCCTTCATAGGTACTCGCAAACAGCACTTGCCCAACAGTCTGATATGGCTGTGGGAAACCTTTACCTTTGTGTATACACACACGTGTGCAAGAGTGTTCATGTCTAGATGTTGGTGTGTGCGCGTGTGTCTTGTTCCTCTGGGATGACGCAGGTGGAGTGGGTGTGGAGGTCACAAGGCTGCCGTGTCCTGCCTGCAACCGTCAGTTCATCTGCCGCTCGAGTCTACAGTATCACGTGCAGAGCAGACACCCCACTAAGCCCAGTAACAAAAGTCATCAGTGTGACCAATGTCCATACAGCACAGACTACAAGAGTACCTTGAAGAAGCACCAGAGAACACACACGGGAGAGAAGCCGTTCAAGTGCACCGTGTGTGAGAAGGCATTTGCACATTTACAACATCTTCACAGCCACCAGAGAACACACACGGGAGAGAAGCCGTTCAAGTGCACCGTGTGTGAGAAGGCATTTGCACATTTACAACATCTTCACAGCCACCAGAGAACACACACGGGAGAGAAGCCGTTCAAGTGCACTGTGTGTGAGAAGGCGTTTGCACAGCTATCAGATCTTCACAGGCACCAGAGAACACACACGGGAGAAAAGCCGTTCAAGTGCACCGTGTGTGAGAAGGTGTTTGCAGACCCATCCAGTCTTTGCCGGCACCAGAGAACACACACCGGCCAGAATGCATTTTCTCATTCCCGTGGAAACAGAAAAGTCAGCCATCCTGAGCAAAACGCGCACAGCGCCGAGCTGTGAATTAGTTTTAAACAACAGGCCACGTGACTAGCCGAGGCTGTGCCACTCTTGAAACTGATTTTGAATGTGAACACGGAAACCTACGGACCCTCCTACACCTGCCTCACACTCTGTGGGGGGTGGGAGATTAAACCGACCTGGCCACCCCTCGATTGCAAGTGCGGAGTTCTAGGTCCCAACCACTGCACGTGTCCCCCCCCACCCCCATCACCTGGGGGTCCCTGTGTGTGTGAGTGTGCAGAGTCCCCCGTGCAGAGCTGCACTGTTGTTACCCTAGAGGGGGACACCGCAGGGCGATCCACCTACAGATACCCCAGTCTGCACGTCTCCCGCCGGTCTCCATGCGCACCGCGTGCCGTCTCGTAGCCCTGCCCCGTGCGACGTACGTACAGTACGTACAGTACGTACCCATCCAGCGGTAGACTGAACCGCGGCCGATGACGAAGGTGGCATCCGCTCACAAATCTCCGTGCACTCAGTCCCGTAGCCCTGAGCCATCGCTTGCGCGATATTCACTTTGCCGCTGAGAGGAAAGCTACGGGGAGGAGGTGGGGGGGGGTGTTAGGAGAGGACATCTGTGGAACGGCTGGAGATCTGCGAAGAGCTTCATAGCTCATCGGATTCCTGCGGTCTGAAAAAATATTCCGAGAGGGCGTTGGGGGAGGGGGGTGTAGGTATG
>NC_083844.1:35562-72199 GCF_015708825.2 Lethenteron reissneri | reverse complement strand
TATTCATACATCAAGCAGAACCATGCCGTCATGCTGAACCTCGGTGGGTATGGCAGGCCAAGCCTCTTCACAACTAAACTAATTAATAAACTAATTATAATAATAAGCCCAAACGTTGTACCAGAGTGCCATGCAGAGGGGCATGGTGGCTAGGAGATGTTAACAACCTCGCCTGGTACGCAGGAGGTCATGGGTTCGATCCTGACCCTGACGCCTGCTGCTGTATATTTGGAGTCTTCGTCTTTTTTTCTCTCTCC
Source organism: Lethenteron reissneri (assembly GCF_015708825.2). Classification (NCBI taxonomy): domain Eukaryota; kingdom Metazoa; phylum Chordata; class Hyperoartia; order Petromyzontiformes; family Petromyzontidae; genus Lethenteron; species Lethenteron reissneri. Next base: position 71,942 of record NC_083844.1, on the reverse strand, counting down.
CCGTGGTGAGGCGAGTTAGGGGAGGCACAGCCTCACCTGTTATACTCCAATGGAAATAGCTGTTACGAAAAGTACAAAGTAAAAAGTTAACCCATAAAAACAAAGTTTTTCACTATAAATCCTTTATATGCATGGCGGCTAGAGTCCTCTCGTCCTCTGGTTTGAGATGGCTGCCACCTATGGGTCAGATGATTGCCTGCCACCATTAAGCAATTGGTAATTAAATATTAAAAAAAAATTCCTAAAAAGTGTAAAGTTATGGAAAAAATTTTCACGAAAATAAATTGTCACGCACAACGAGTCTGTGTGCAAAATGTCAGCTCGATTGGATCACGGAAGTGGGTTAAAAAACGACCGAAAGATTTGCACGGTCGTAAGCGCGCAAGCAAGCAAGCAAGTGAACTTAATATAAAGGATTAAAAAATTTAGATTTTTCCACTGATCTGTGTTACGTCATTTCTGTACGATTCCAATCATTTTGACAGTCAAAATCGCCAAATTTGCGGCGCTCCGCTGCAAATACAGGGAGACGAGAGGTGAGGCAGCGACAAGCTCAGCCTCCCCTTGATTGCGCAACCCCTCAGAAACTGGATGGAGCGCGGGCAATAAGCGCGTGCCTGTTACTATCTCTGTAATGATTGGAATTATACAGAAATTACATTTATAACACAAATCAGTGGAACATTTTTTTCACTTTCGTAAGGGGCCGTCCATAAATGACGTCACGCACCTGGGGGGGAGGGGGGGTCAGACGTTTGTGACGATGTGTGACGAGGGGGGGGGGGTTGAGAAATGTGACGTCACATCAAAATGCACAACTTTAAATAAATATAGACAACACGTTCTACTTAATTATTTCGACTTTTAAATAAATGTTTTCTCCTACAACATCAGAGTGCAGCGCCACATTAAATACGCACTACAATGACAATAGTTGAAAGCGATTTGAAGCATGTTTTTTTTTTTGGGGGTGGGGGCAGAGCTTTGTGACGTCATATTTGAGGGGGGTCTGACTTTTTGTGACGCTGTGTGACGAGGGGGGGGGGTCAAAAATCGTCAAAAATCACGTGACGTCATTTATGGACGGCCCCTAACAGCTATTTTCATTGGAGTATATGACAGGTGAGGCTCTGCCTCGCCTGCCTCCCCTGACTGCACGTCCCTGGTATAGCAGTGTCTAGTAGTATGTATGTACGTTGATTCTTTGTCACCGTACGTAGCCAACCTCGCTAATGGGAGGTGCGGGGGAAGGACAACAAACTAAAGACAACAGCAGCAGCAGATGTAACGAGAGGAGTGCCGTGCGCTGTGCACAGAGACCTTGCGCTTGCTGGAGCTGCCCTCGCGTGAGACTCTCCCACGGTGGCCCAGCGTGAAGCAGCCCCCTTGCCTCCTCCTGCGTGAACACACGCACACACGTGAACACACGCACACACGTGAACACACGCACACACGTGAACACACGCACACACGTGTGAACACACGGACACGCATGAACATATGCAAGGACAAAGCTCCCCCGTATAGCCTTAACAGACTGTAGGGGCAAGTGCTGTTAGTGAGCACCTATGAAGGCCAGAACGGTACACGAGGGGGTGGGTGGCCAGCACCACGCCCGACCGTCTTTGTCTCCCCAGTGGTGATGTTTACACACCGCACCAGGTACTCAGTTGAGGCTGAGCCGACATAGGGGAGGCACAGGACCGGTTCAAATAATCGTCACTGGTGTTGACCGTGAGCGGGAATCGAACCCGGGTCGCCGGGTTCATAGCGCAGCGCGCTAACCGCTACACTACCGCTCCCCATATGCACACGCGTTAACACACGCACACACGTGTGAACACACGGAAATGCATTAACACACACACACACACGTGTGAACACACCCACACGCGTATTTACGCATGCAAACATTTACTCACTCACATATTTACCAAAAAGTCAATGATCTCCCCTGTGCCGCCTTAACAGACTGTTGTCACAGGACAGAACCAGGTGCCATGCCATGGGTTGACTGTTGTGCCAGGCTAGGTGCAGGTCACGAGACGGACCCTGCAGGTGCCATAGGTTTACTGAGATGACTGCCAGATGCACCACCTGTGCCCGCGACTGTGCCAACTCGGTCCACAATTAAAAAGATGCCCCGTGTAGCCTTCACAGACTGTTGCGGTCAAGTGCTGTCAGCAAGCAGCATCTACGAAGGCCAGCACGGCACACGGGGGGATGGGCAGCTAGCAACACGCCCGACCGTCTTTGTCTCCCCAGTTGTGATGTTTACTACACACCACTGCACCGGGTACTCATTTTGACGCTGAGTCAACCTAGGGGAGGCTCAGGACCGGTTCGGATCGTCGTCACTGGTGTTGGCCGTGAGCGGGCATTTAACTTGGTTCCGCTGGTGATTACAACCAGCTTCATCAAGCGAGTCTACAGGGGTCTCTGCGTGAGTCTACAGGGGGTCTCTGTGTGAGTCTACAGGGGTCTCTGCGTGAGTCTACAGGGGGTCTCTGTGAGTCTACAGGGGTCTCTGTGTGAGTCTACAGGGGTCTTTGTGTGAGTTAGGGGTCTCTTCAGGGGGTCTCTGTGTGAGTCTACAGGGGGTTTCTGTGTGAGTCTACAGGGGTCTCTGCGTGAGTCTACAGGGGGTCTCTGTGTGAGTCTACAGGGGGTTTCTGTGTGAGTCTACAGGGGGTCTCTGTGTGAGTCTACAGGGGGTCTCTGTGTGAGTCTACAGGGGTCTATGTGAGTCTACAGGGGGTCTCTGTGTGAGTCTACAGGGGTCTCTGCGTGAGTCTACAGGGGGTCTCTGTGTGAGTCTACAGGGGGTCTCTGTGTGAGTCTACAGGGGGTCTCTGCGTGAGTCTACAGGGGATCTCTGCATGAGTCTACAGGGGGTCTCTGCGTAAGTCTACAGGGGTCTCTGTGTGAGTCTACAGGGGTCTCTGCGTGAGTCTACAGGGGTCTCTGTGTGAGTCTACAGGGGGTCTCTGCGTGAGTCTACAGGGGGTTTCTGTGTGAGTCTACAGGGGTCTCTGCGTGAGTCTACAGGGGGTCTCTGTGTGAGTCTACAGGGGGTTTCTGTGTGAGTCTACAGGGGTCTCTGTGTGAGTCTACAGGGGGTCTCTGTGTGAGTCTACAGGGGGTCTGTGAGTCTACAGGGGGTCTCTGTGGAGTCTACAGGGGGTCTCTGGTGAGTCTACAGGGGGTCTCTGCGTGAGTCTACAGGGGGTCTCTGCGTGAGTCTACAGGGGTCTCTGGTGAGTCTACAGGGGGTCTCTGTGTAGTCTACAGGGGGTCTGTGTGAGTCTATAGGGGTTCTATGTGAGTCTACAGGGGGTCTCTGTGTGAGTCTACAGGGGGTCTCTGTGTGAGTCTACAGGGGGTCTCTGCGTGAGTCGAGAGGGGTCTCTGTGTGAGTCTACAGGGGTCTCTGTGTGAGTCTACAGGGGTCTCTGTGTGATTCTACACAGGGTCTCTTTGTGAGTCTTCAGGGGGTTTCTGCGTGAGTATACAGGGGGCCTCTGTGTGAGTCTACAGGGGTCTCTGTGTGAGTCTACAGGGGGTCTCTGTGTGAGTCTACAGGGGGTCTCTGCACGGTCTGCAAGCGCCCTTTTACGTTTGCCTCTTCGTCCTCCGTGCATCGCCACCTCCTTCCTCTTCCTCCTCCCCGTCCACTCCTCGTCGGAGTCGCTCGACCGCCCGCACTCCGCTCTATTCCCCCTCGCCCTGCGCTTGCCGCGCGTGCGCGCATGAACTCGGGCTGGGCCGGGTTCATCCCTGCGCAAGGAGGCAGTCGGTCATTGTTATTTGTACGTATTGGCAGTACACCCGTGCAGCATAGCAACACACCGGGTCCTCGTAACACAGTCCTGACGATGTGATTACTATCAGAGCGTGTTTGTTTGCGTGTTCAACACAAGTACGCGTGGTTAATGCAGTAACTTGATTCCTTGCAAAAAGTAATCATCTATTTGGTGTGTGAACATCTTAACAGCTCCTGTTTTATTGCCAGAAAGGGTAAAACCGATTCCTATTTTTTTATACTTTGATTCTGGCAAAAGGTCCAATGATATAGCTACTCACCCCGAGCTATAAATGCTCTTGCACTGCATTGTCTTTGTACTGGTCGCCTTTTGGTGTTGTTCTCTGGTCTGACACTGGTGATACTAGGCCATGAAGAAGCTGTCTCTGGGGTAGACCAATCAGGATCAAAGACAATGATTAAATGTTATCAGAGAGTGTTTGTTTGCATGTTAGTACGCGTGGTTAATGCAGTAACCTGATTCCTTGCAAAAGCTATAATCTATCTGGTGTTTGAACATCTTAACACCTCCTGTTTCATTCCCATAAAGAGTAAAACCGATTCTTATTTTTCATAGTCCCGATGATGTCGCCGTTGCCCCTTGAGTGAGCTGCAGGACTCTCCATCAAAGTTTGCACTCAGATTCAGCAGCCGCGTCCCCCATTCCGAACGTGCGGTGGCGACACCACGAGTCGTATCGAGGCACCGTCCGACCGAGTCTCTAGGGGCACGAGGAGTCCAATCTTGCCACTGGAGCACGGAGCAGCCGATCGTCATCAGACTGGGCGCCGCTGTACGGCAACAGACTGCGAAGCTTCGTGTTCAGTGCTGGCTCATGTCACGTTCCGTCTTCCCACCGCTTGGCATCACGACAACTGATTTTGACGCACCACCACCACCCCAAAATATCCTTCTGTCTGGTGTCTCGAATCACGAGGAAATAAATAACTTTTGCCAAAAATGTGATGATTATTTCATACAGCGCAACGGTGTACCGCTACGACGTTCATTTATTATTTGGCTGCTACAATAACCCCAAGCAATACAGTAAACACGATAGGAGTGCAAAGTATAGCAAAGGTAAACAAATTACACACACACACAAAATACATTTTTTTGTAAATATTCTTTGGTTCTTTCGGCAAAGTCATGTAGATAGAAAAATAAAGTGAATAAAAATAATCAAAAACCACAAAAACGTTCATCCTCACTGATGTTGCTGACTGGTATCTTAGCGCTTTTGAGGGTTGCAGCACATTTCAGATCTTGTAACGTCTGCAGCGATGCGCCCCAACCCTTAAGAGCGACATCGACCTGGGCAATAACGTCATCCACTGAATGTGTTTGGGGGTGACTGAGAAGTTCAACCTCTTTAGCCAAAACCGACTTTAGACCATCGCACATTGGGCTATTACTCAGATTAATAACAACCTTGTCAACGTCTAACCTTTTAACGTGTGGATCTGGTTTCTTGTTAGAAAGGAGGTTGAACTCGAAAATCGATTCTTTACATTTCGCTGACATTGTAGTGGCTGATTAAGCGGTCATGTTATCTACATGTTCCCAATCAGATGTCGACATTTTTCCCGTCAATGTTAAGTGTGATTTCAAGAGTGTCTTGTCTACATGATCTAGTTCAGTAGGGAGCAGTCTAATTCTCTCTGAGATCAGGGCCAAGCTCGCCCTGAACAAAATTCGTCTGGCATTGGAAGATGTGACTGCAGCAGAAATCAGTGTCAATGAGATCGGTATTACGTTAGAGTCACGGCATCTCTTCAGAAATGTGAGTGACTCGATCAGATGAACTTTCTTGTCACGGAGATTGTTAAAAGATCTCATGGTTATGTGGAAACCCTCCCATAGAGGCAGTTCAAATGATACAAATTAAGTGAATAAAAAATTATAAAAATAAGACACTAATTAGGCTGCTCCATAAAAAAAAACACTAATGTATACATTTCAATTTAAAGCTTTCGTGACTGCAGGGATTCATCTTCTTGGTTCTTTCGGTAAAGTCACGTAGAAGGGAAATAATAAAATATTAAAAAGAAAACATTAAATTGTATTTTAATAATTGTATTTTATGTTTTTTTTCCCTTCTATGTGACTTTACCGAAAGAACCAAGAAGACTAATTTATAACTCAAAGTTTTGATTATACATGAGTGCTTTATCATTTTTATTATTCACTTTATTTTTATTTTAGTTTTTCTATCTACGTCACTTTATCGAAAGAACCAAAGAATATGAATTCCTGCAGTCACGAAAGTTTTAAGTCAAAATAAACTATTTTTGTAAATGTTGTGGGTTTACTCTCCAACATTATGAATCCGTAGGTAAAAAATAAAATTTAAATTAATAAAAGTACTTTTATAAATTTTAATTTTACTTTGATTAATTTTAATTTTATTTTTTACCTACGTGACTAGAATTATGAATCCGATGAGCTATGAAGCTTTTTTCATAGATGTCCCATAGGGGGCACGGGGTCAGAAAGTTACAACACAAAACACAAACACGATAGGCGTGCAAAGTAGAGTAAAGGTAAACAAATCATTAAACTAAAACTAAATCTATTTTTTACAAGTGGAACAAAAACCCGGAGGACCGGGATCTAACCCACGATCCTGTAGACCATGAGAGGTAGTTAACATCTCACCGGGAGTGGAGAGACACACGCAGACTCCAGATATATGACAGGCATCGTCAGGGTCCGCCATCGAACCCACGACCTCCTGTAGACCAGGCGAGGTAGTGTAACATCTCGCCACCATGGCCGCCCCATGCATGCCCACTCTGCTACGGACGTCTTGGTCTCATCATTATAATCACTCTGTGCGGACAATGTAGTTGAGTTGCGAAGAGGCTCGGCCTGCCGTACCCACCGAGGTTCAGCAGGACGGGCCGTGGTTCTGCTTGATGTTCCTGATAGGCGCCGCTTCTCCGCACTCGGCCAGATCGCTCACTCGGCCCTTGGTGAAGAAGCCTCTGATGTCTCGGAAGTCGCACCTCTCCTGCTGCTGCTGCTGCTGAGGCGCAGAGACACGGGAGGGGACGAGACGCGGACGACGGTCAGATGCATTCACGGAGGATGGAGTCCCATGGAGAACAGAGTCACAGGGAGGACAGAAGGTCACAGGGATACGAGCCTAAGATCCACCCGTGTGGCCTTAAACAGACTGTCGGAAGAGCGAGGTAACTCTACCTCAAGCGATGTAATATAACGTTAGGTCGAGGTAACATTACCTCAGGCAGAGGTAAAATTACGTCAGCTAAGGTAACATTACCTCACCTGAGGTAACATCACCTCAGATGAGGTAACATCACCTCAGGTAAATGTAACATTACTTGAGGTAATCCGAACGTATTCACATCACTTGAGCTAATGCTCATATCTTTACGCTAATATCGTTAAATCGTTAAACACAACGCTCGCGTGACGTCACCACCTCAGTGTCGAGCCGTCGACACTTCACGCGGCAGCCTCGAAGTGCACCCAGCCTGGCACAGGCGCCGTGGTGACGTCACCGTCACTCAGTGGCCAATGGCGGCGGTTGGTGGTGGGTGGGGGGGAGTGGGGGGGACGAGGGGGTGGGGGGAGTGGCGGGGAGTGAGGGGGAGTGAGGGGGGGGGTGAGGGGGTGTGGGGGGGTGAGGGGGGGAGTGGGGGGTGGGGGGAATGGCGGTTGGGGGTGTGGGGGTGTGGGAAGAGGGGGACGAGGGGGTGGGGGTGAGTGGGGGCGGAATGGCGGTTGGTGAGTGGTGGGAGGGGGGGAAATTGAGGGTGGGAGGGGTGGGGGAGTGGGGGGTGGGAGGGGTGGGGGGGGGCGGAGGGGGTGGGGGGGGGTGAGTGATGGGGAGGGGGGAGTGGGTGGTGGGAAAAGTGGCGGGGAGTGAAGGGGGGTGAGTGGTGGGGGGAGTGGGGTTGGGGGGGGTGATGTGGGTGGGGGGGAGTGATGTGTGGGTGGGGGAGTGGGGGAGTGATGGGGGTGGGGGGAGTGATGGGGTGATGGGGGTGGGGGGAGTGGGTGGGGTTTTATACTGGTAGGGAACGAAGTGGACCAGACCACCAATAGATTAATGTGTCCGTCCGTCCGTCCGTCTGACTGTCCGTCCGTGTATCAACATCGCCCCCTACTGCAAACACTTGGCATGACCCTACAAAAACCTTTAGACTCAGTTACGCTATCCTGGTAGCAACATCGCCCCCTACTGCAAACACTTGGCATGACACGTGTAACATTCCCTTATTCCCTGAGATAGCTTTTAATTAAAACTTTGAATTAAATAAAAAAAACTCACAGCGCCCTAAAGCCTACAGCTAGGCCTAAAGCCTAGAACTAGGCTTGAAACTCTCCCTTCGTATCGTACCCCCGCGTGTGTGAAAGGGAGTTATGTTTAACAATGTTACATTCCCTCATGTTTTAAATAGAAACATTTAAATTTAAAGCTTTTATATAAATCATTAAAACATTTAAATTAAAAATTAACTCACAGCGCCCTAAAGCCTACAGCTAGGCCTAAAGCCTAGAACCAGGCCTCAATCTCTCCCTTCGTATCGTCCAATTTGGTGTAGCAACATCGCCCCCTACTGCAAACACTTGGCAGGACCCTACAAAAACCTTTGACTCAGTGGGGCTTTCCTGGCTTAACAAGTGTAATAATAAATTTCGCTTCAAATTTACTTTACTGAAACGCAGCACGTTTTTTTAACACAGAGACAAGATACATTATTAACACAGAGACAAGATACATTTAATCGCCTTATTTGTGCACGAAAAGCACGGCGCGAGGCCTACTTCGGAAAAGGCTTCGCGAGGCCTACTGCAGAGAAGGCTTCGCGAGGCCTACTGCAGAGAAGGCTTCGCGAGGCCTACTGCAGAGAAGGCTTCGCGAGGCCCACTGCAGAGAAGGCTTCGCGAGGCCTACTGCAGGGAAGGCTTCGCGAGGCCCACTGCAGAGTAGGCCTCGCGAAGCCTTCTGCACTAGGCTTCGCGAGGCCTACTGCAGGAGGCTTCGCGAGGCCTACTGCAGGGAAGGCATCGCGAGGCCTACTGCAGAGAAGGCTTCGCGAGGCCTACTGCAGAGAAGGCTTCGCGAGGCCTATTGCAGAGAAGGCTTCGCGAGGCCTAGTGCAGAAGGCTTCGCGAGGCCTAGTGCAGAAGGCTTCGCGAGGCCTACTGCAGGAGGCTTCGCGAGGCCTAGTGAAGGAGGCTTCGCGAGGCCTACTGCAGGGAAGGCATCGCGAGGCCTACTGCAGAGAAGGCTTCGCGAGGCCTAGTGCAGAAGGCTTCGCGAGGCCTACTGCAGGAGGCTTCGCGAGGCCTAGTGCAGGAGGCTTCGCGAGGCCTACTGCAGAGAAGGCTTCGCGAGGCCTACTGCAGGGAAGGCTTCGCGAAGCCTAGTGCAGAAGGCTTCGCGAGGCCTACTGCAGGAGGCTTCGCGAGGCCTACTGCAGGGAAGGCATCGCGAGGCCTACTGCAGAGAAGGCTTCGCGAGGCCTATTGCAGAGAAGGCTTCGCGAGGCCTAGTGCAGAGAAGGCTTCGCGAGGCCTACTGCGAGAAGGCTTCGCGAGGCCTAGTGCAGAAGGCTTCGCGAGGCCTAGTGCAGAAGGCTTCGCGAGGCCTACTGCAGAGAAGCTTCGCGAGGCCTATTGCAGAGAAGGCTTCGCGAGGCCTACTGCAGAGAAGGCTCGCGAGGCCTATTGCAGAGAAGGCCCTTATTCAACGCTTCGCGAGCTCTTGCAGAGAAGCTTCGCGAGGCCTATTGCAGAGAAGGCTTCGCGAGGCCTAGTGCAGAAGGCTTCGCAAGGCCTAGTGCAGAAGGCTTCGCGAGGCCTACTGCAGAGAAGGCTTCGAGAGGCCTACTGCCAGAGAAGGCTTCGCGAGGCCTACTGCAGGGAAGGCTTCGCGAGGCCTAGTGCAGAGAAGGCTTCAGCGAGGCCTACTGCAGGAGGGCTTCGCGAGGCCTAGTGCAGAGAAGGCTTCGCGAGGCCTACTGCAGGAGGCATCGCGAGGCCCTACTGCAGAGAAGGCTTCGCGAGGCCTATTGCAGAGAAGGCTTCGCGAGGCCTATTGCAGAGAAGGCTTCGCGAGGCCTGTGCAGAAGGCTTCGCGAGGCCTAGTGCAGAAGGCTTCGCGAGGCCTAGTGCAGAAGGCTTCGCGAGGCTTAGTGCAGGAGGCTTCGCGAGGCCTACTGCAGAGAAGGCTTCGCGAGGCCTACTGCAGAGAAGGCTTCGCGAGGCCTACTGCAGGAGGCTTCGCGAGGCCTACTGCAGGAGGCTTCGCGAGGCCTAGTGCAGAAGGCTTCGCGAGGCCTACTGCAGGAGGCTCGCGAGGCCTAGTGCAGAAGGCTTCGCGAGGCCTACTGCAACAGGCTTCGCGAGGCCGTCCCTCTGTCTGACAAGATGGCCGCCCGCTCCCCCTGCGATCCGTGAACTAAATGAACTAAACAAGATGGCCGTCGCATCCGGCGCAGCCAATGACATCGCCTGTTGCAATCCTTGCTCTGTGGGCGCGCGAGTCAGTGGGGAGGGGGGTGTGGACGTCATCGCTCTGTGGGCGCGCGGGTCAGTGGGGAGGGGGGTGTGGACGTCATCGCTCTGTGGGCTCGCGAGTCAGTGGGGAGGGGGGTGTGGACGTCATTATTAAATAATAAAATAATAAAAAGAAATCTTTTACTTATTATTTTTATTTTCATTAGTTTATTATTAAATAGCATTTTTATTTTAATAATAAAATTTTACAATTACTTTTTTTATTATTATTATTATTTTATTATTTCCATCTTACGTGACTTTACCGAAAGAACCAAGCAGATGAATCCCTGCAGTCACGAAAGCTTTAAATCGAAATGACCACCGCGTTACAGGAGAACAACAGATCGTGAACGCGCTTCGACGATTCATGGCAAAGGCAACACAAAGCACCACGATCAGTCTCTTGCGACCAGCGGTGTCTGCCCTTTAACCCCTGATCCCCCCGTCCAGCTCTTCCCCGCGCTTGCGATTGGTGCGTGTTGTCGTGAGAGCGGAGATGTCGTGTTTGCGTGGTGCGTGGTGCGTGAGGGTGGCTCGCAGATCCCTCAAAGTGCTTGAACCATTCTCCGACTCCTCTTCACATGTAATCTGACCGCTCAAAAAGAGCGAGTTTTATTCTTTAAAAAACACGATACTTTCTTCCAATAGGCATCCCAATTTATTCTAAACCATGTTCCATGATTGATGCAATGTTGGAATGCTGCTCAAATACCGTTCCTAAATTAGACATAAAGGGTATCTGGAATGAGCAGAGAATTCGTTTAATTGCGAGCAATATGGGACGAGGGCAACTCGACGACGGTGTCCTTATTAATAACAAAACCCCTGTGCACGACTGTCCGAGCTCTTTGCAAGCAAGTGGGTGGCTCTGAAAAGAGCCGTTGTTGTGGTGGTAGAGGCGGCGGCGCGTTCACTTCTTTGCCTGAGAGGTCTTCTTGGGCAGCAGCACGGCCTGGATGTTGGGCAGCACACCGCCCTGGGCGATAGTCACGCCGCCCATGAGCTTGTTGAGCTCCTCGTCGTTTCGCACGGCGAGCTGCAGGTGTCGGGGGATGATCCTCGTCTTCTTGTTGTCGCGGGCGGCATTGCCAGCCAGCTCGAGGATCTCGGCAGAAAGGTACTCGAGCACGGCGGCCAGGTAGACGGGTGCTCCAGCGCCGACCCGCTGGGCGTAATTGCCCTTGCGGAGCAGCCTGTGAACGCGACCCACGGGGAACTGCAGGCCGGCGCGGGAAGAGCGGGACTTTGCCTTGGCGCGAGATTTGCCACCGGTCTTGCCTCGTCCAGACATCGTTAAGGGACCTAGGATGCAAAAAGCACTGGAGACAAAGTACGAACGATTTGTGACGTTAACACGCACCACGGGAGCGGCTTTTATAGCGGAGACGAGGATCGTAGAGCGCGCCGCTGCTGATTGGCTCCTCTCGCTCGAGTCCCGCCCTCTCCTTGAGCCACCAATGACAAGCCGGGACGCGAGGATTCGATGTTGACTTTCATTATTTGTATCCATATATGTTTTAATGCGCACACGCATCTTATGAATTAAACAATGCGATACACGTACTTAATAGGTTCAAGTTTTAAGCATGATAGAGTTAATTTATGGGCGCGTGCTGGCAAGTCAAACTTATAAGCGGATTCCGCAAATATCAATGTATTATTGATTATAATCATCATTTTGAGGGACCGCATTGGTTATAAGAAATCATTGTGATAGCCTTGAGCTCGTGATTGATCGCCCACGTACCTATACGGTGTATAGATATTTTTCTTTAACCGCCTGTTCGGGCAATGCCCAAAAATATATGTGCGTGAATAATTCAGTCTCAGTTTGCAAAATGTGAACTTCTTATCAGCTCGGGCTTGAAACAGCATAAACCAATATCTTTGGGTTAAATCTATATATATAAAATCGTGAATGTCTGTCTGTCTGTGTGTGGATGTCGGACCATACGCACTTTCATTGGACGCCGGTTGCCCCTGCCAACGCCTAGCGACGACTTCGCCGCTTTCATTGGACGCCGGTTGCCCCTGGCAACGGCTAGCGACGGGCTAGCAGTTGCGGGGTGGACGCCATCTTTAATTCCCGTTAAAAATAGGCGCACGCATTAACACGCGACTCTGAGGTAAATTCATCTAAGTTTCACGTCCTCTTTACTCCCCCCCCCCCCACCACAATGTGTGCTATTACTATTATAGGGTCGGTAGATTATTAAATTATAGCGATTACACAGTATTATTGTAGCGCGGGGGGGGGGGGGGGAAACGGCACCCGTACCCAGCGTCAGCCGGGTGGCAAAATCAGGCGAGGCGGGAGGCTCTGCACGGTGCTAGGCCTCCACACCCACCACGCGACTCTGAGGTAAAATACATTTCACCAAAATAACTCTTTTGTTGTACATTATGTAAACATGGTTTCACAACGCTTATACACAACACCAACGTGTGATGTTGCAGAATGAGCGGCGGGGTATAGAAATGAACTTCATTGTCGCTTACGCCTGACGACTCGTGAGAGCCGTGACCAGCAAACGAAGGTTTCCGGCACCCGAACTTTGAAGGACACACATGGAAGCTTTCTCACGAGTAAGTGGTGGCTCTGAAAAGAGCCTTTGTGTTGTGCTTTGAGGGCCGAGCTGGGCGTTCAAGCGCGCTCGCCACGAATGCGGCGGGCGAGCTGAATGTCCTTGGGCATGATGGTGACGCGCTTGGCGTGGATGGCGCACAGGTTGGTGTCCTCGAAGAGCGCGACAAGGTACGCTTCGCTGGCCTCCTGCAGAGCCATGACAGCGGAGCTCTGGAAGCGCAGGTCGGTCTTGAAGTCCTGCGCGATCTCCCTGACGAGGCGCTGGAAGGGCAGTTTGCGGATGAGCAGCTCGGTGGACTTCTGGTAGCGGCGGATCTCGCGCAGAGCGACGGTGCCGGGCCTGTAGCGGTGAGGCTTCTTGACGCCGCCCGTGGCCGGAGCGCTCTTTCGGGCCGCCTTGGTGGCGAGTTGCTTGCGGGGGGCCTTGCCGCCCGTGGACTTGCGAGCCGTCTGCTTGGTGCGAGCCATGGCTTGGTGAGGGCAAAGATTCTCACAGGCGGGGAGGAGAAGGCGGCTTATGTAGCCCAGAGCGCGCGCTCACTGGTCAGCGGAGTCGTGACGTGCGAAGAAGGGGCGCGTGCTGATTGGTTGGCAGCGTGCAATGATCTCGAGTCGTCAACTCTTCTTCATCAACGAAATGTTCTCACTTTGGAGCATTGCAGAATGCCGCATCACGATGCAGTAGTACCGTTTGAGCGCCGTCCATGTCCTTAACGGATGTTATTTTCTCAAGCAAACACCTTTCCGAAAACAACTTTACAGTGTTCTGCATGATCTAAATAAAGTGTGAAGAAACTGCACTTCATTGAAAACAGTAATACGTAAAAATTATTCTTTGGTTCTTTCGGTAAAGTCACGTATAAAGAAAAAATAATACATTAAATAATAGCATACGACGTTTCGATTGCAACACAAGCAATCATCATCAGGTATAATGAAATAGCGACATAAAATCTAACCAGAAAAAATTATAGACAGACATATAAGCAGACAGATATCACCAATTTGTTTTTATATATACGTGACTTTACCGAAAGAACCAAAGAATAATTCCTGCAGTCACGAAAGCTCCAAAGTTAATACGTAAAATTGTCGGAAAGAGGTGATCACAGGGATAGATATCTATTCTCTTGGCATTGAGATGATGATCATCAATTATACTGCACGAGTCATCCATGCTAGGCGCTTACTTTTACATAGATGTACACGTGCAAAATGTTAGTTCCTGCCCGAAAATACAACCACGAATTAAATATATTGCATTGCAAGGTTTTGGCACCAAATATCCAATGTAATATCTGAATGGGCTGCAGATGAAATCAATGGACAAACAAGTCCAAGAAATGCCTGCTGGTGAATATGATGTGCCATGAATATTGTTATCGCTTTTATTCACGTGGAAACAGGTTAAAATGCGTTCCATCTCTCCATTTCACTCAATGAGCGAACAATGTCCCCGCGTGAACCGGGGCTTTGTTGGAAGTTTCGTTTAGTACTCCTGCTAGGACTGGTACAAGCAGGTTCGGAGAGGTGGGTGGCTCTGAAAAGAGCCTTTGTAATTAATGGTGGAGTCGAGGCTTCACTTGGAGCTTGTGTACTTGGTGACGGCCTTGGTGCCCTCCGACACGGCGTGCTTGGCCAGCTCGCCGGGGAGCAGCAGTCGCACTGCGGTCTGGATCTCCCGAGAAGTGATGGTGGAGCGCTTGTTGTAGTGCGCCAGGCGGGACGCCTCGGAAGCGATGCGCTCGAAGATGTCGTTGACGAACGAGTTCATGATGCTCATTGCCTTGGACGAGATGCCGGTATCGGGGTGCACCTGCTTCATCACCTTGTAGATGTAAATGGCGTAGCTCTCCTTCCTGCGGTGGCGTCGCTTCTTGCCATCCTTGCGCGTAGCCTTGGTCACAGCCTTCTTGGAGCCCTTCTTGGGAGCAGGAACCTTGGCCGGCCCAGCGCTCTTTGATGCGGGAGGATCGGGCATGTCGACGCGTCGTAGGCAGCAGCTTCAGGTCAGAACAGACGGGAAGCGAATGTGGATGTCGCTCGCGCGTTGAGCTCCTTTTATAGGAGGCGAGATGCAAATCAGAGGATCGTAGTGCGCGGCGCTGCTGAGTGGCTCTTTTAGTACCGTCCCTCTCCATCAGCCTCCAATGAGAAAGGCGGACGCGATGTTCACTTTAATATCGATTTTACTGCAAAAAGGACTTGTGAATATAACACAATGTAATGTCCAAACATGTGTATTAGTGAATTGCAGCCATGGCATTGCCTTTGTTTTAAAAGGATGACTAGAAATCCCAATACAGTATATTGTGTTTTGAGCGTGGGTTTTTTTGTTTCTTACGAGGGATTGTTTCACCACTCGTCTAATACGGCGCACGGGCGTTTTATGAACGCAATTTGGAAAAATACAAGCGCTCGGTGGAGAAAAATAACTTCGCTGTTGTGCTGTACAGGTGGAGATTAGCATTCCGGCACGCTCCGTCAATTAGGACGAGTGTGCTGTAACATTGTGGCGCCAAATGCTCTACGTAATATCGGAATCGGCTGCAGCTGGAAATAATTCACGCAAAAATACCAGAAATGGGTACTGTATTAAGGCGTTCAAGAATTACGCCTTGTTAAATGTGACGTGAATATCATTTCTTTCATTCATTCATGTGGAAGCAGATGAAGATTCGCCAACTCAACAAGCGAACGTCCAGCACGCTCACAACAACCCAGGACATGTGCTCCATTCAGAGCGTGTTTGGCAACACTGGCGCAAGCAGTTTCGAAGAGGTGGGTGGCTCTGAAAAGAGCCTTTGGGTTGGCTTAGTGTGCGAGAGATGGGCGCTCAGCCTCCGAAGCCGTAGAGAGTGCGGCCCTGGCGCTTGAGGGCGTAGACCACGTCCATGGCGGTGACGGTCTTGCGCTTGGCGTGCTCCGTGTAGGTGACGGCGTCGCGGATGACGTTCTCAAGGAAGACCTTCAGGACGCCGCGGGTCTCCTCGTAGATGAGGCCCGAGATGCGCTTCACACCGCCGCGGCGAGCGAGGCGGCGGATGGCGGGCTTGGTGATGCCCTGGATGTTGTCGCGCAGCACCTTGCGATGGCGTTTTGCGCCTCCCTTGCCGAGCCCCTTACCGCCTTTACCGCGTCCAGACATTGCGACTACTTGTGACAAAGCTCCTCGCGAGAGGACTGCGCGCTCAGCTTGCAGCAGCAGCCGCCTTTATACCCGAAGCGTGGCGACGTCACCGACCACCCCTGCCCTCCGCGATGGCTCCGCCTTAAACCTTCCACCTTTAACCTCTGCGACGAAGAAAACCCTCCACCGTCGTCAATAACACTTCCTTGACATGTATAATATGCGACGTTTTGGGCAATGGCCCTTCTTCGAAGCACTCTGGAATGATATTGGCACACCCGCAGCGAACGCCAGAGGAACGCCATCTGTTGCAAGATTGCACGTGGAGTGAATAATCGATGTAAGGTCTTGTTTGCAAGTGAACAAGATGAACTTACTTTTAAGTTTAGATGGTGCACCGCAATGTTTACAAAACAAAAACAAAGTGAAAATGCGAGAACGAGCGAATGAAGGCAAATTGAGTAAAGCTGTCTGGAATCAATACATTTTTAGACTAAATTCCATATTTGGCACCAGTAGCATGATGACGGAATGAAGAGGTGCAACACATAATCAAAATTGGAGGTTCGTCAAGAATGCATCGATTTTGAATCTGGATTTAATTAGAATCGCCAGCGAGAATGCTGACGTCGCTGAGATTACTCTGCACTCAGTTCGAGTGAGGGAGCTGCCACCCGCCTCGCCTGTGTTTGTGATCCCTGCTTTCGGGCTCGATCACTCCCATCACATCAATGCTTAAAACACATCGAGTGGGTGAAATGTTACACAGTTAATTTGAACTAATTGAAGCGCAGCAGCATCTGGTACACTTTTTTAACGAAGTGGGTGGCTCTGAAAAGAGCCGTTGAGGTGGAGTGAATCGAGCGTCGGTCGTCCCATCGGATTCACTTCTTTGGCGCAGTCTTCTTGGGCTTGGCCGCGGCCTTCTTGGGCTTGGCCACCTTGGGTTTGGCGGCCTTGGCCTTGACGGTCTTGGGCTTAGCGACCTTGGGCTTCGCAGCCTTGGGCTTGGCTGGGCTCTTCGCCGCCTTCTTGGGCTTAACAGCCGACTTCACCTTTTTGGGGCTCTTGGCCGCCTTGGCAGCCGCGGGCTTCTTTGCTTTCTTGGGAGACTTCTTGGGCGCGGTCTTCTTGGCTGCCGCGGGCTTCTTCACCTTCTTGGCTGCCGCGGGCTTTTTAGCTGCGGGCTTTGCCGTTGACGACTTGGGCTTCGCCTTTGCGGCAGCCTTTTCCTTGTTGAGTTTGAAAGAGCCAGACGCGCCGCTGCCCTTCACTTGCGCCACGGCGTCTTTGGCCACGAGCTTCTTGATGGCCAACTTCACGCGGGCATTGTTCTTCTCCACGTCGTATCCTCCGGCAGCAAGCGACTTTTTGAGCGCAGGAAGAGACACGCCGTTCCTCTCCTTGCTGCTGGCCAGAGCCTTGAGGATGAGCTCGGACACGCTGGGGCCGACCTTCTTGGCCTTTGGAGCGGCGCGCTTCTTCTTGGGGCTTTTAGGCGCTGAAGTAGCCGCAGCTGGTGGTTGAGCAGGAGCAGTTTCCGCCATCTCAAGACGTCGCTTTTATCGCCTCGCCTCTTGGAAACCGAAATCAGCGCTCTCACGAATTCGAACCGAGCGTCCTCCAGGCCCGAGGTTATTATAGAAGCGGCGTACTGAATGCGGACGTCGCTGAGATCATCCAGCACTCAGCTCTAGTGAGGGAGTTGCCACCATACTCACTGTGTTTATCACGCCTGCCTTTGGGCTCGATTACTCCCGTAACGTTCATACTTACATGCATCTAGTTGATACATCATCACGAAGATCACTTCTTTAATGTACGTTACTTATGCAATATACGACAATGCTCACGATATAAATTATAATTCTAAACAAGTGAACAACCAACATTTGGGAGACATTGTTCGGTCAGGGCAAGATATGATGATTGTCGGTTTTCAAAAGTGTTACTGATGAACACTATTTAAAACGCACTCGAATTTTTTGCAAGACAAGATGCTTAAACATACTACTCATTTAATTCCAACGAAATATTTTCTATTTAAGTTTTGCCTCGCGCGCTCGCGATTCCTCCTCTCGCGCTATGGTGAGGACTGCGCGCCATGTCAATCGTCCCTTGTCACCGAACTTTTAACTGGACGTTTTAATCGAACTTTGAAATGAATAAATATATGGATTTTCAGATGGACAACAAACTGAAGAAAATTACTCAAAATTAACCGACATTAATAGAAAGTTTAACATTTTACGTGGCAAGAGGTGAGTAGGCTCACGCACTGCAGAAGGGTCGCGCGCCTTGAACAAGATCGAGGCACGGTGCACAATCATCACCACTCAAATTCAACTCAAGTGACTCCGCAGTCGAATGTTTAAAGAAAATATATATCTTACGTTTAATGCATTGACAGAGTTGATATTCTAGGAGCGCAGGATGGTTCATGCGATGAGTTGTTTTTACTGCAATAAGTAACACGTATTTACTGCACTAAGTAACACGAATGAGTAATCATTGGAAAGATGTTATTAACCATGTAAAAAATATTTAACTACACATATTTGTACCATCTTATTTGACAGGTAATATTATACTTTACCGAGTGTTAACATCCCCAGCGTTTACCAGTACTTTTATGCTTACTATCAGCTAACACCGGCCACAACCCTGAGCTGATGTGCTCATTTGTTCTCTTTTAGCCCCGACACCCCCGCCACTTCCCGGCAACCACATTCAGATAAGCCCCCCTCTTCCCCCCTGATTTGTTATTTTATTATTTATATTGTTTTAGTTATTTATTATTATTGTTTTACCTACGTGACTTTACCGAAAAAACCTAAGAGTATGAATCATTGCAGTCACGAAAGCTACAAATTTAGAACGAATGCAATAATCATTCGTTCCACGCGCATGTGAGGAGGCGTAGTAGATTGGTTTATGCACTTCTGGTAGGAACGAAGTGGACCAGACTCCAATAGATTATATCGTGCGTCCGTTTGTCCGTCCGTCCGTCCGTGTGTCAACATCGCCCCCTACTGCAAACACTTGGCATGACCCTACAAAAACATTTAACCCACGGCGGCCTAAGGCCTACAGCTAGGCCTAAAGCCTAGACCTAGGCCTCAAGCTCTCCCTTCGTATAGTTCCCCCGCGTGTGTGAAAGGGAGTAAATGGTTAACAAGGTTACATTCCCTGATGTTTTTTAATAGAAACATTTACATTTAAAGCTTTTTCATTAAAAACAACTCCCTACCTCCCCCCCCTCGTCGGCGGCTCTCCAGCCGAGCCAGGCCTGGGAATCTCTCCCCCGCTCGGGGTGTATTGGGCGGGGCTACAGCGGCAGGGGGCGGGGCTACGCGGCAGGGGGCGGGGCTACGCGGCAGGGGGCGGGGCTACGCGGCAGGGGGCGGGGCTACGCGACAGGGGGCGGGGCTACAGCGGCAGGGGGCGGGGCTACAGCGGCAGGGGGCGGGGCTACGCGGCAGGGGGCGGGGCTACAGCGGCAGGGGGCAGGGCTACGCGGCAGGGGGCGGGGCTACAGCGGCAGGGGGCGGGGCTACGCGGCAGGGGGCGGGGCTACGCGGCAGGGGGCGGGGCTACGCGGCAGGGGGCCGGGCTACAGCGGCAGGGGGCGGGGCTACGCGGCAGCGGGCGGGGCTACAGCGGCAGGGGGCGGGGCTACGCGGGGCTGGGCGGGGACACCGAGATGGGGCGGGGCCACGGGTGGCGGGGCGGGGTTACGCGGGTGGAGGGCGGGGCCACGGGGGCGGAGCGGAGCCACGGGGGAGCGGGGCGGGGTCAAGCGGTGGGAGGCGGAGCTTAGCGCGATGGAGGGAGGGGCCGTTGGCGAAAAGGGGCGGAGTCTACAGTCGAGAATACAGTACCGGGGGCGAGGAGGCGGGGCTAACAGTGATAGGGGCGTGGCCCACGGCGCTGCATCTCGTGCAGATTGTTACTACTCACTGTGTCTGCTCCAAGCTGCACTCACGTAGGTACATACTTGTGCAATACTATTATTTTTTTGCAGAACGGTTACTACTACTTTATTGTTTCTTATGTTCCACTACGTCTACGTTTCCATCCACTCATTGGCGCCCATTTTTTGCCATTTCATTTTATTATAGCCATTCAATTGTTCGGTCCTACCAGCCCACCCCACAGGGACCTGTTTTCACCAACGCACAACAATATTCGTTCCAAGACCAACCCCGGGCACACGTCCCACAGCCCCTTTTAACTCCTCAATCTCCGCAACGCACAGCAATATTCGTTCCAAGACCAACCCCGGGCACACGTCCCACAGCCCCTTTTAACTCCTCAATCTCCGCTCCCAATACACATTCGCGTCCAGCACGCCTGGTCCGGGTGACGTCACTGCCCTTTAACCCCTGACCCCCCCGTCCAGCTCTTATTTCCCGCGCGTGTGTGAAAAAAAATTAAGATTGATTGGTGCGTGTTGTCGTGAGAGCGGAGATGTCGTGTTTGCGTGGTGCGTGGTGCGTGAGGGTGGCTCGCAGATCCCTTGAAGTGCTTGAACCATTCTCCGACTCCTCTTCATATGTAATCTGACCGCTCAAAAAGAGCGAGTTTTATTCTTTAAAAAAACACGATACTTTCTTCCAATAGGCACCTCAATTTATTCTAAACCATGTTCCATGATTGATGCAATGTTGGAATGCTGCTCAAATACCGTTCCTAAATTAGACATAAAGGGTATCTGGAATGAGCAGAGCATTCGTTTAATTGCGAGCAATTTGGGACGAGGGCAACTCGACGACGGTGTCCTTATTAATAACAAAACCCCTGTGCACGACTGTCCGAGCTCTTTGCAAGCAAGTGGGTGGCTCTGAAAAGAGCCGTTGTTGTGGTGGTAGAGGCGGCGGCGCGTTCACTTCTTTGCCTGAGAGGTCTTCTTGGGCAGCAGCACGGCCTGGATGTTGGGCAGCACACCGCCCTGGGCGATAGTCACGCCGCCCATGAGCTTGTTGAGCTCCTCGTCGTTTCGCACGGCGAGCTGCAGGTGTCGGGGGATGATCCTCGTCTTCTTGTTGTCGCGGGCGGCATTGCCAGCCAGCTCGAGGATCTCGGCAGAAAGGTACTCGAGCACGGCGGCCAGGTAGACGGGTGCTCCAGCGCCGACCCGCTGGGCGTAATTGCCCTTGCGGAGCAGCCTGTGAACGCGACCCACGGGGAACTGCAGGCCGGCGCGGGAAGAGCGGGACTTTGCCTTGGCGCGAGATTTGCCACCGGTCTTGCCGCGTCCAGACATCGTTAAGGGACCTAGGATGCAAAAAGCACTGGAGACAAAGTACGAACAATTTGTGACGTTAACACGCACCACGGGAGCGGCTTCTATAGCGGAGACGAGGATCGTAGAGCGCGCCGCTGCTGATTGGCTCCTCTCGCTCGAGTCCCGCCCTCTCCTTGAGCCACCAATGACAAGCCGGGACGCGAGGATTCGATGTTGACTTTCATTATTTGTATCCATATATATTTTAATGCGGACACGCATCTTATGAATTAAACAATGCGATACACGTACTTAAAAGGTTCAAGTTTTAAGCATGATAGAGTTAATTTATGGGCGCGTGCTGGCAAGTCAAACTTATAAGCGGATTCCGCAAATATCAATGTATTATTGATTATAATCATCATTTTGAGGGACCGCATTGGTTATAAGAAATCATTGTGATAGCCTTGAGCTCGTGATTGATCGCCCACGTGCCTATACGGTGTATAGATATCTTTTTTTAACCGCCTGTTCGGGCAATGCCTAAAAATATATGTGCGTGAATAATTCAGTCTCAGTTTGCAAAATGTGAACTTCTTATCAGCTCGGGCTTGAAACAGCATAAACCAATATCTTTGGGTTTAATCTATATATATAAAATCGTGAATGTCTGTCTGTCTGTGTGTGGATGTCGGACCATACGCACTTTCATTGGACGCCGGTTGCCCCTGCCAACGCCTAGCGACGACTTCGCCGCTTTCATTGGACGCCGGTTGCCCCTGGCAACGGCTAGCGACGGGCTAGCAGTTGCGGGGTGGACGCCATCTTTAATTCCCGTTAAAAATAGGCGCACGCATTAACACGCGACTCTGAGGTAAATTCATCTAAGTTTCACGTCCTTCTTTACTCCCCCCCCCACCACAATGTGTGCTATTACTATTATAGGGTCGGTAGATTATTAAATTATAGCGATTACACAGTATTATTGTAGCGCGGTGGGGGGGGGGGGGAAACGGCACCCGTACCCAGCGTCAGCCGGGTGGCAAAATCAGGCGAGGCGGGAGGCTCTGCACGGTGCTAGGCCTCCACACCCACCACGCGACTCTGAGGTAAAATACATTTCACCAAAATAACTCTTTTGTTGTACATTATGTAAACATGGTTTCACAACGCTTATACACAACACCAACGTGTGATGTTGCAGAATGAGCGGCGGGGTATAGAAATGAACTTCATTGTCGCTTACGCCTGACGACTCGTGAGAGCCGTGACCAGCAAACGAAGGTTTCCGGCACCCGAACTTTGAAGGACACACATGGAAGCTTTCTCACGAGTAAGTGGTGGCTCTGAAAAGAGCCTTTGTGTTGTGCTTTGAGGGCCGAGCTGGGCGTTCAAGCGCGCTCGCCACGAATGCGGCGGGCGAGCTGAATGTCCTTGGGCATGATGGTGACGCGCTTGGCGTGGATGGCGCACAGGTTGGTGTCCTCGAAGAGCGCGACAAGGTACGCTTCGCTGGCCTCCTGCAGAGCCATGACAGCGGAGCTCTGGAAGCGCAGGTCGGTCTTGAAGTCCTGCGCGATCTCCCTGACGAGGCGCTGGAAGGGCAGTTTGCGGATGAGCAGCTCGGTGGACTTCTGGTAGCGGCGGATCTCGCGCAGAGCGACGGTGCCGGGCCTGTAGCGGTGAGGCTTCTTGACGCCGCCCGTGGCCGGAGCGCTCTTTCGGGCCGCCTTGGTGGCGAGTTGCTTGCGGGGGGCCTTGCCGCCCGTGGACTTGCGAGCCGTCTGCTTGGTGCGAGCCATGGCTTGGTGAGGGCAAAGATTCTCACAGGCGGGGAGGAGAAGGCGGCTTATGTAGCCCAGAGCGCGCGCTCACTGGTCAGCGGAGTCGTGACGTGCGAAGAAGGGGCGCGTGCTGATTGGTTGGCAGCGTGCAATGATCTCGAGTCGTCAACTCTTCTTCATCAATCTTAATTTTAGAACTTTCGTGACTGCAGTAAATGATTATTTGGTTCTTTCGGTAAAGTCACGTATAAAAGAACAAATAATAAATTAAATAATAGCATACGACGTTTCGATTGCAACACAAGCAATCATCATCAGGTATAATGAAATAGCGACATAAAATCGAACCAGAAAAAATTATAGACAGACATATAAGCAGACAGATATCACCAATTTGTTTTCTTTATATACGTGACTTTACCGAAAGAACCAAAGAATAATTCCTGCAGTCACGAAAGCTCCAAAGTTAATACGTAAAATTGTCGGAAAGAGGTGATCACAGGGATAGATATCTATTCTCTTGGCATTGAGATGATGATCATCAATTATACTGCACGAGTCATCCATGCTAGGCGCTTACTTTTACATAGATGTACACGTGCAAAATGTTAGTTCCTGCCCGAAAATACAACCACGAATTAAATATATTGCATTGCAAGGTTTTGGCACCAAATATCCAATGTAATATCTGAATGGGCTGCAGATGAAATCAATGGACAAACAAGTCCAAGAAATGCCTGCTGGTGAACATGATGTGCCATGAATATTGTTATCGCTTTTATTCCCGTGGAAACAGGTTAAAATGCGTTCCATCTCTCCATTCCACTCAATGAGCGAACAATGTCCCCGCGTGAACCGGGGCTTTGTTGGAAGTTTCGTTTAGTACTCCTGCTAGGACTGGTACAAGCAGGTTCGGAGAGGTGGGTGGCTCTGAAAAGAGCCTTTGTAATTAATGGTGGAGTCGAGGCTTCACTTGGAGCTTGTGTACTTGGTGACGGCCTTGGTGCCCTCCGACACGGCGTGCTTGGCCAGCTCGCCGGGGAGCAGCAGTCGCACTGCGGTCTGGATCTCCCGAGAAGTGATGGTGGAGCGCTTGTTGTAGTGCGCCAGGCGGGACGCCTCGGAAGCGATGCGCTCGAAGATGTCGTTGACGAACGAGTTCATGATGCTCATTGCCTTGGACGAGATGCCGGTATCGGGGTGCACCTGCTTCATCACCTTGTAGATGTAAATGGCGTAGCTCTCCTTCCTGCGGTGGCGTCGCTTCTTGCCATCCTTGCGCGTAGCCTTGGTCACAGCCTTCTTGGAGCCCTTCTTGGGAGCAGGAACCTTGGCCGGCCCAGCGCTCTTTGATGCGGGAGGATCGGGCATGTCGACGCGTCGTAGGCAGCAGCTTCAGGTCAGAACAGACGGGAAGCGAATGTGGATGTCGCTCGCGCGTTGAGCTCCTTTTATAGGAGGCGAGATGCAAATCAGAGGATCGTAGTGCGCGGCGCTGCTGAGTGGCTCTTTTAGTACCGTCCCTCTCCATCAGCCTCCAATGAGAAACGCGGACGCGATGTTCACTTTAATATCGATTTTACTGCAAAAAGGACTTGTGAATATAACACAATGTAATGTCCAAACATGTGTATTAGTGAATTGCAGCCATGGCATTGCCTTTGTTTTAAAAAGGATGACTAGAAAACCCAATACAGTATATTGTGTTTTGAGCGTGGGTTTTTTTGTTTCTTACGAGGGATTGTTTCACCACTCGTCTAATACGGCGCACGGGCGTTTTATGAACGCAATTTGGAAAAATACAAGCGCTCGGTGGAGAAAAATAACTTCGCTGTTGTGCTGTACAGGTGGAGATTAGCATTCCGGCACGCGAGGTCAATTAGGACGAGTGTGCTGTAAGATTGTGGCGCCAAATGCTCTACGTAATATCGGAATCGGCTGCAGCTGGAAATAATTCACGCAAAATACCAGAAATGGGTACTGTATTAAGGCGTTCAAGAATTACGCCTTGTTAAATGTGACGTGAATATCATGATTTCTTTCATTCATTCATGTGGAAGCAGATGAAGATTCGCCAACTCAACAAGCGAACGTCCAGCACGCTCACAACAACCCAGGACATGTGCTCCATTCAGAGCGTGTTTGGCAACACTGGCGCAAGCAGTTTCGAAGAGGTGGGTGGCTCTGAAAAGAGCCTTTGGGTTGGCTTAGTGTGCGAGAGATGGGCGCTCAGCCTCCGAAGCCGTAGAGAGTGCGGCCCTGGCGCTTGAGGGCGTAGACCACGTCCATGGCGGTGACGGTCTTGCGCTTGGCGTGCTCCGTGTAGGTGACGGCGTCGCGGATGACGTTCTCAAGGAAGACCTTCAGGACGCCGCGGGTCTCCTCGTAGATGAGGCCCGAGATGCGCTTCACACCGCCGCGGCGAGCGAGGCGGCGGATGGCGGGCTTGGTGATGCCCTGGATGTTGTCGCGCAGCACCTTGCGATGGCGTTTTGCGCCTCCCTTGCCGAGCCCCTTACCGCCTTTACCGCGTCCAGACATTGCGACTACTTGTGACAAAGCTCCTCGCGAGAGACTGCGCGCTCAGCTTGCAGCAGCAGCCGCCTTTATACCCGAAGCGTGGCGACGTCACCGACCACCCCTGCCCTCCGCGATGGCTCCGCCTTAAACCTTCCACCTTTAACCTCTGCGACGAAGAAAACCCTCCACCGTCGTCAATAACACTTCCTTGACATGTATAATATGCGACGTTTTGGGCAATGGCCCTTCTTCGAAGCACTCTGGAATGATATTGGCACACCCGCAGCGAACGCCAGAGGAACGCCATCTGTTGCAAGATTGCACGTGCAGTGAATAATCGGTGTAAGGTCTTGTTTGCAAGTGAACAAGATGAACTAACTTTATAATCGTGTGAAGCTAAACGGCTTCCAACACAATAGTTGAGTGAACGTCACCAACTAGTTGTCCCAAAGTAAGAAAGACATTGCAAACAATGCGATATTTACGTATAGTAATTAATTTAATAGAGAAGTTTAGATGGTGCACCGCAATGTTTACAAAACAAAAACAAAGTGAAAAGGCGGAACGAGCGAATGAAGGCAAATTGAGTAAAGCTGTCTGGAATCAATACATTTTTAGACTAAATTCCATATTTGGCACCAGTAACATGATGACGGAATGAAGAGGTGCAACACATAATCAAAATTGGAGGTTCGTCAAGAATGCATCGATTTTGAATCTGGATTTAGATTAGAATCGCCAGCGAGAATGCTGACGTCGCTGAGATTACTCTGCACTCAGTTCGAGTGAGGGAGCTGCCACCCGCCTCGCCTGTGTTTGTGATCCCTGCTTTCGGGCTCGATCACTCCCATCACATCAATGCTTAAAACACATCGAGTGGGTGAAATGTTACACAGTTAATTTGAACTAATTGAAGCGCAGCAGCATCTGGTTCACTTTTTTAACGAAGTGGGTGGCTCTGAAAAGAGCCGTTGAGGTGGAGTGAATCGAGCGTCGGTCGTCCCATCGGATTCACTTCTTTGGCGCAGTCTTCTTGGGCTTGGCCGCGGCCTTCTTGGGCTTGGCCACCTTGGGTTTGGCGGCCTTGGCCTTGACGGTCTTGGGCTTAGCGACCTTGGGCTTCGCAGCCTTGGGCTTGGCTGGGCTCTTCGCCGCCTTCTTGGGCTTAACAGCCGACTTCACCTTTTTGGGGCTCTTGGCCGCCTTGGCAGCCGCGGGCTTCTTTGCTTTCTTGGGAGACTTCTTGGGCGCGGTCTTCTTGGCTGCCGCGGGCTTCTTCACCTTCTTGGCTGCCGCGGGCTTTTTAGCTGCGGGCTTTGCCGTTGACGACTTGGGCTTCGCCTTTGCGGCAGCCTTTTCCTTGTTGAGTTTGAAAGAGCCAGACGCGCCGCTGCCCTTCACTTGCGCCACGGCGTCTTTGGCCACGAGCTTCTTGATGGCCAACTTCACGCGGGCATTGTTCTTCTCCACGTCGTATCCTCCGGCAGCAAGCGACTTTTTGAGCGCAGGAAGAGACACGCCGTTCCTCTCCTTGCTGCTGGCCAGAGCCTTGAGGATGAGCTCGGACACGCTGGGGCCGACCTTCTTGGCCTTTGGAGCGGCGCGCTTCTTCTTGGGGCTTTTAGGCGCTGAAGTAGCCGCAGCTGGTGGTTGAGCAGGAGCAGTTTCCGCCATCTCAAGACGTCGCTTTTATCGCCTCGCCTCTTGGAAACCGAAATCAGCGCTCTCACGAATTCGAACCGAGCGTCCTCCAGGCCCGAGGTTATTATAGAAGCGGCGTACTGAATGCGGACGTCGCTGAGATCATCCAGCACTCAGCTCTAGTGAGGGAGTTGCCACCATACTCACTGTGTTTATCACGCCTGCCTTTGGGCTCGATTACTCCCGTAACGTTCATACTTACATGCATCTAGTTGATACATCATCACGAAGATCACTTCTTTAATGTACGTTACTTATGCAATATACGACAATGCTCACGATATAAATTATAATTCTAAACAAGTGAACAACCAACATTTGGGAGACATTGTTCGGTCAGGGCAAGATATGATGATTGTCGGTTTTCAAAAGTGTTACTGATGAACACTATTTAAAACGCACTCGAATTTTTTGCAAGACAAGATGCTTCAACAGACTACTCATTTAATTCCAACGAAATATTTTCTATTTAAGTTTTGCCTCGCGCGCTCGCGATTCCTCCTCTCGCGCTATGGTGAGGACTGCGCGCCATGTCAATCGTCCCTTGTCACCGAACTTTTAACTGGACGTTTTAATCGAACTTTGAAATGAATAAATATATGGATTTTCAGATGGACAACAAACTGAAGAAAATTACTCAAAATTAACCGACATTAAATAGAAAGTTTAACATTTTACGTGGCAAGAGGTGAGTAGGTCACGCACTGCAGAAGGGTCGCGCGCTTTGAACAAGATCGAGGCACGGTGCACAATCATCACCACTCAAATTCAACTCAAGTGACTCCGCAGTCGAATGTTTAAAGAAAATATATAATCTTACGTTTAATGCATTGACAGAGTTGATATTCTAGGAGCGCAGGATGGTTCATGCGATGAGTTGTTTTTACTGCAATAAGTAACACGTATTTACTGCACTAAGTAACACGAATGAGTAATCATTGGAAAGATGTTATTAACCATGTAAAAAATATTTAACTACACATATTTGTACCATCTTATTTGACAGGTAATATTATACTTTACCGAGTGTTAACATCCCCAGCGTTTACCAGTACTTTTATGCTTACTATCAGCTAACACCGGCCACAACCCTGAGCTGATGTGCTCATTTGTTCTCTTTTAGCCCCGACACCCCCGCCACTTCCCGGCAACCACATTCAGATAAGCCCCCCTCTTCCCCCCTGATTTGTTATTTTATTATTTATATTGTTTTAGTTATTTATTATTGTTTTACCTACGTGACTTTACCGAAAAAACCTAAGAGTATGAATCATTGCAGTCACGAAAGCTACAAATTTAGAACGAATGCAATAATCATTCGTTCCACGCGCATGTGAAGAGGCGTAGTAGATTGGTTTATGCACTTCTGGTAGGAACGAAGTGGACCAGACTCCAATAGATTATATCGTGCGTCCGTTTGTCCGTCCGTCCGTCCGTGTGTCAACATCGCCCCCTACTGCAAACACTTGGCATGACCCTACAAAAACATTTAGACTCAGTGACGCTATCCTGGCTAACCAAGTGTAGCATTCCCTTATAATTCCCTCATAGCTTTTAATTACAATGTTACATTCCCTGATGTTTTTAAATAGCAACATTGACATTTAAAGCTTCAACATAAATAATTAAAACATTTATATTAACAATTAACCCACGGCGGCCTAAGGCCTACAGCTAGGCCTAAAGCCTAGACCTAGGCCTCAAGCTCTCCCTTCGTATAGTTCCCCCGCGTGTGTGAAAGGGAGTAAATGGTTAACAAGGTTACATTCCCTGATGTTTTTTTAATAGAAACATTTACATTTAAAGCTTTTACATAAATAATTAAAACATTTATATTAACAATTAACCCACGGCAGCCTAAGGCCTACAGCTAGGCCTAAAGCCTAGACCTAGGCCTCAAGCTCTCCCTTCGTATAGTTCCCCTGTGTGTGTGAAAGGCAGTAAATATTTAACAATGTTACATTCCCTGATGTTTTTTAATAGAAACATTTACATTTAAAGCTTTTTCATTAAAAACAACTCCCTACCTCCACCCTCTCGTTGGCGGCTCTCCAGCCGAGCCAGGCCTGGGAATCTCTCCCCCGCTCGGGGTGTATTGGGCGGGGCTACAGCGGCAAGGGGCGGGGCTACAGCGGCAGGGGGCGGGGCTACAGCGGCAGGGGGCGGGGCTACGCGGCAGGGGGCCGGGCTACAGCGGCAGGGGGCGGGGCTACAGCGGCAGGGGGCGGGGCTACGCGGCAGCGGGCGGGGCTACAGCGGCAGGGGGCGGGGCTACGCGGGGCTGGGCGGGGACACCGAGATGGGGCGGGGCCACGGGTGGCGGGGCGGGGTTACGCGGGTGGAGGGCGGGGCCACGGGGGCGGAGCGGGGCCACGGGGGAGCGGGGCGGGGTCAAGCGGTGGGAGGCGGAGCTTAGCGCGATGGAGGGAGGGGCCGTTGGCGAAAAGGGGCGGAGTCTACAGTCGAGAATACAGTACCGGGGGCGAGGAGGCGGGGCTAACAGTGATAGGGGCGTGGCCCACGGCGCTGCATCTCGTGCAGATTGTTACTACTCACTGTGTCTGCTCCAAGCTGCACTCACGTAGGTACATACTTGTGCAATACTATTATTTTTTTGCAGAACGGTTACTACTACTTTATTGTTTCTTATGTTCCACTACGTCTACGTTTCCATCCACTCATTGGCGCCCATTTTTTGCCATTTCATTTTATTATAGCCATTCAATTGTTCGGTCCTACCAGCCCACCCCACAGGGACCTGTTTTCACCAACGCACAGCAATATTCGTTCCAAGACCAACCCCGGGCACACGTCCCACAGCCCCTTTTAACTCCTCAATCTCCGCTCCCAATACACATTCGCGTCCAGCACGCCTGGTCCGGGTGACGTCACTGCCCTTTAACCCCTGACCCCCCCGTCCAGCTCTTATTTCCCGCGCGTGTGTGAAAAAAAATTAAGATTGATTGGTGCGTGTTGTCGTGAGAGCGGAGATGTCGTGTTTGCGTGGTGCGTGGTGCGTGAGGGTGGCTCGCAGATCCCTTGAAGTGCTTGAACCATTCTTCGACTCCTCTTCATATGTAATCTGACCGCTCAAAAAGAGCGAGTTTTATTCTTTAAAAAAACACGATACTTTCTTCCAATAGGCACCTCAATTTATTCTAAACCATGTTCCATGATTGATGCAATGTTGGAATGCTGCTCAAATACCGTTCCTAAATTAGACATAAAGGGTATCTGGAATGAGCAGAGAATTCGTTTAATTGCGCGCAATTTGGGACGAGGGCAACTCGACGACGGTGTCCTTATTAATAACAAAACCCCTGTGTACGACTGACCGAGCTCTTTGCAAGCAAGTGGGTGGCTCTGAAAAGAGCCGTTGTTGTGGTGGTAGAGGCGGCGGCGCGTTCACTTCTTTGCCTGAGAGGTCTTCTTGGGCAGCAGCACGGCCTGGATGTTGGGCAGCACACCGCCCTGGGCGATAGTCACGCCGCCCATGAGCTTGTTGAGCTCCTCGTCGTTTCGCACGGCGAGCTGCAGGTGTCGGGGGATGATCCTCGTCTTCTTGTTGTCGCGGGCGGCATTGCCAGCCAGCTCGAGGATCTCGGCAGAAAGGTACTCGAGCACGGCGGCCAGGTAGACGGGTGCTCCAGCGCCGACCCGCTGGGCGTAATTGCCCTTGCGGAGCAGCCTGTGAACGCGACCCACGGGGAACTGCAGGCCGGCGCGGGAAGAGCGGGACTTTGCCTTGGCGCGAGATTTGCCACCGGTCTTGCCGCGTCCAGACATTGTTAAGACAAAGTACGAACGATTTGTGACGTTACCACGCACCACGGGAGCGGCTTTTATAGCGGAGACGAGGATCGTAGAGCGCGCCGCTGCTGATTGGCTCCTCTCGGTCGAGTCCCGCCCTCTCCTTGAGCCACCAATGACAAGCCGGGACGCGAGGATTCGATGTTGACTTTCATTATTTGTATCCATATATATTTGAATGCGGACACGCATCTTATGAATTAAACAATGCGATACACGTACTTAATAGGTTCAAGTTTTAAGCATGATAGAGTTAATTTATGGGCGCGTGCTGGCAAGTCAAACTTATAAGCGGATTCCGCAAATATCAATGTATTATTGATTATAATCATCATTTTGAGGGACCGCATTGGTTATAAGAAATCATTGTGATAGCCTTGAGCTCGTGATTGATCGCCCACGTGCCTATACGGTGTATAGATATTTTTTTTAACCGCCTGTTCGGGCAATGCCTAAAAATATATGTGCGTGAATAATTCAGTCTCAGTTTGCAAAATGTGAACTTCTTATCAGCTCGGGCTTGAAACAGCATAAACCAATATCTTTGGGTTTAATCTATATATATAAAATCGTGAATGTCTGTCTGTCTGTGTGTGGATGTCGGACCATACGCACTTTCATTGGACGCCGGTTGCCCCTGCCACCCTAGCGACCTAGCCGCTTTCATTGGACGCCGGTTGCCCCTGGCAACGGCTAGCGACGGGCTAGCAGTTGCGGGGTGGACGCCATCTTTAATTCCCGTTAAAAATAGGCGCACGCATTAACACGCGACTCTGAGGTAAATTCATCTAAGTTTCACGTCCTCTTTACTCCCCCCCCCCACCACAATGTGTGCTATTACTATTATAGGGTCGGTAGATTATTAAATTATAGCGATTACACAGTATTATTGAAGCGCGGGGGGGGGGGGGGGGGAACGGCACCCGTACCCAGCGTCAGCCGGGTGGCAAAATCAGGCGAGGCGGGAGGCTCTGCACGGTGCTAGGCCTCCACACCCACCACGCGACTCCGAGGTAAAATACATTTCACCAAAATAACCCTTTTGTTGTACATTATGTAAACATGGTTTCACAACGCTTATAAACAACACCAACGTGTGATGTTGAAGAATGAGCGGCGGGGTATAGAAATGAACTTGATTGTCGCTTACGCCTGACGACTCGTGAGAGCCGTGACCAGCAAACGAAGGTTTCCGGCACCCGAACTTTGAAGGACACACATGGAAGCTTTCTCACGAGTAAGTGGTGGCTCTGAAAAGAGCCTTTGTGTTGTGCTTTGAGGGCCGAGCTGGGCGTTCAAGCGCGCTCGCCACGAATGCGGCGGGCGAGCTGAATGTCCTTGGGCATGATGGTGACGCGCTTGGCGTGGATGGCGCACAGGTTGGTGTCCTCGAAGAGCGCGACAAGGTACGCTTCGCTGGCCTCCTGCAGAGCCATGACAGCGGAGCTCTGGAAGCGCAGGTCGGTCTTGAAGTCCTGCGCGATCTCCCTGACGAGGCGCTGGAAGGGCAGTTTGCGGATGAGCAGCTCGGTGGACTTCTGGTAGCGGCGGATCTCGCGCAGAGCGACGGTGCCGGGCCTGTAGCGGTGAGGCTTCTTGACGCCGCCCGTGGCCGGAGCGCTCTTTCGGGCCGCCTTGGTGGCGAGTTGCTTGCGGGGGGCCTTGCCGCCCGTGGACTTGCGAGCCGTCTGCTTGGTGCGAGCCATGGCTTGGTGAGGGCAAAGATTCTCACAGGCGGGGAGGAGAAGGCGGCTTATGTAGCCCAGAGCGCGCGCTCACTGGTCAGCGGAGTCGTGACGTGCGAAGAAGGGGCGCGTGCTGATTGGTTGGCAGCGTGCAATGATCTCGAGTCGTCAACTCTTCTTCATCAACGAAATGTTCTCACTTTGGAGCATTGCAGAATGCCGCATCACGATGCAGTAGTTCCTTTGAGCGCCGTCCATGTCTTAACGGATGTTATTTTCTCAAGCAAACACCTTTCCGAAAACAACTTTACAGTGCTCCGCGTGATCTAAATAAAGTGTGAAGAAACTGCACTTCATTGGAAACAGTAATACGTAAAAATTATTCTTTGTTTCTTTCGGTAAAGTCACGTATAAAGAAAAATAATAATATATACGCATACGACGTTTCGATTGCAACACAAGCAATCATCATCAGGTATAATGAAATAGCGACATAAAATCGAACCAGAAAAAAATTATAGACAGACATATAAGCAGACAGATATCACCAATTTGTTTCTTTATATACGTGACTTTACCGAAAGAACCAAAGAATAATTCCTGCAGTCACGAAAGCTCCAAAGTTAATACGTAAAAATTGTCGGAAAGAGGTGATCACAGGGATAGATATCTATTCTCTTGGCATTGAGATGATGATCATCAATTATACTGCACGAGTCATCCATGCTAGGCGCTTACTTTTACATAGATGCACACGTGCAAAATGTTAGTTCCTGCCCGAAAATACAACCACGAATTAAATATATTGCATTGCAAGGTTTTGGCACCAAATATCCAATGTAATATCTGAATGGGCTGCAGATGAAATCAATGGACAAACAAGTCCAAGAAATGCCTGCTGGTGAATATGATGTGCCATGAATATTGTTATCGCTTTTATTCACGTGGAAACAGGTTAAAATGCGTTCCATCTCTCCATTCCACTCAATGAGCGAACAATGTCCCCGCGTGAACCGGGGCTTTGTTGGAAGTTTCGTTTAGTACTCCTGCTAGGACTGGTACAAGCAGGTTCGGAGAGGTGGGTGGCTCTGAAAAGAGCCTTTGTAATTAATGGTGGAGTCGAGGCTTCACTTGGAGCTTGTGTACTTGGTGACGGCCTTGGTGCCCTCCGACACGGCGTGCTTGGCCAGCTCGCCGGGGAGCAGCAGTCGCACTGCGGTCTGGATCTCCCGAGAAGTGATGGTGGAGCGCTTGTTGTAGTGCGCCAGGCGGGACGCCTCGGAAGCGATGCGCTCGAAGATGTCGTTGACGAACGAGTTCATGATGCTCATTGCCTTGGACGAGATGCCGGTATCGGGGTGCACCTGCTTCATCACCTTGTAGATGTAAATGGCGTAGCTCTCCTTCCTGCGGTGGCGTCGCTTCTTGCCATCCTTGCGCGTAGCCTTGGTCACAGCCTTCTTGGAGCCCTTCTTGGGAGCAGGAACCTTGGCCGGCCCAGCGCTCTTTGATGCGGGAGGATCGGGCATGTCGACGCGTCGTAGGCAGCAGCTTCAGGTCAGAACAGACGGGAAGCGAATGTGGATGTCGCTCGCGCGTTGAGCTCCTTTTATAGGAGGCGAGATGCAAATCAGAGGATCGTAGTGCGCGGCGCTGCTGAGTGGCTCTTTTAGTACCGTCCCTCTCCATCAGCCTCCAATGAGAAACGCGGACGCGATGTTCACTTTAATATCGATTTTACTGCAAAAAGGACTGGTGAATATAACACAATGTAATGTCCAAACATGTGTATTAGTGAATTGCAGCCATGGCATTGCCTTTGTTTTAAAAAGGATGACTAGAAAACCCAATACAGTATATTGTGTTTTGAGCGTGGGTTTTTTTGTTTCTTACGAGGGATTGTTTCACCACTCGTCTAATACGGCGCACGGGCGTTTTATGAACGCAATTTGGAAAAATACAAGCGCTCGGTGGAGAAAAATAACTTCGCTGTTGTGCTGTACAGGTGGAGATTAGCATTCCGGCACGCTCCGTCATTAGGACGAGTGTGCTGTAAGATTGTGGCGCCAAATGCTCTACGTAATATCGGAATTCGGCTGCAGCTGGAAATAATTCACGCAAAAATACCAGAAATGGGTACTGTATTAAGGCGTTCAAGAATTACGCCTTGTTAAATGTGACGTGAATATCATGATTTATTTCATTCATGTGGAAGCAGATGAAGATTCGCCAACTCAACAAGCGAACGTCCAGCACGCTCACAACAACCCAGGACATGTGCTCCATTCAGAGCGTGTTTGGCAACACTGGCGCAAGCAGTTTCGAAGAGGTGGGTGGCTCTGAAAAGAGCCTTTGGGTTGGCTTAGTGTGCGAGAGATGGGCGCTCAGCCTCCGAAGCCGTAGAGAGTGCGGCCCTGGCGCTTGAGGGCGTAGACCACGTCCATGGCGGTGACGGTCTTGCGCTTGGCGTGCTCCGTGTAGGTGACGGCGTCGCGGATGACGTTCTCAAGGAAGACCTTCAGGACGCCGCGGGTCTCCTCGTAGATGAGGCCCGAGATGCGCTTCACACCGCCGCGGCGAGCGAGGCGGCGGATGGCGGGCTTGGTGATGCCCTGGATGTTGTCGCGCAGCACCTTGCGATGGCGTTTTGCGCCTCCCTTGCCGAGCCCCTTACCGCCTTTACCGCGTCCAGACATTGCGACTACTTGTGACAAAGCTCCTCGCGAGAGACTGCGCGCTCAGCTTGCAGCAGCAGCCGCCTTTATACCCGAAGCGTGGCGACGTCACCGACCACCCTCGCCCTCCGCGATGGCTCCGCCTTAAACCTTCCAACCTTTAACCTCTGCGACGAAGAAAACCCTCCACCGTCGTCAATAACACTTCCTTGACATGTATAATATGCGACGTTTTGGGCAATGGACCCTTCTTCGAAGCACTCCTGGAATGATATTGGCACACCCGCAGCGAACGCCAGAGGAACGCCATCTGTTGCAAGATTGCACGTGGACGTGAATAATACAATAGTTGATGGTGAACGATCACAATAGTTCTCCCAAAAGTAAGAAAGATATTGCAAACAATGCGATATTTACGTATAGAAATTAATTAAATAGAGAAGTTTAGATGGTGCACCGCAATGTTTACAAACAAAACAAAGTGAAAAGGCGAGAACGAGCGAATGAAGGCAAATGAGTAAAGCTGTCTGGAATCAATACATTTTTAGACTAAATTCCATATTTGGCACCAGTAGCATGATGACGGAATGAAGAGGTGCAACACATAATCAAATTGGATAGGTTCGTCAAGAATGCAATCGCTTTTGAATCTGGATTTAGATTAGAATCGCCAGCGAGACTGCTGACGTCGCTGAGATTACTCTGCACTCAGTTCGAGTGAGGGAGCTGCCACCCGCCTCGCCTGTGTTTGTGATCCCTGCTTTTCGGGCTCGATCACTCCCATCACATCAATGCTTAAAACACATCGAGTGGGTGAAATGTTACACAGTTAATTTGAACTAATTGAAGCGCAGCAGCATCTGGTTCACTTTTTTAACGAAGTGGGTGGCTCTGAAAAGAGCCGTTGAGGTGGAGTGAATCG
>NC_083844.1:0-35062 GCF_015708825.2 Lethenteron reissneri | reverse complement strand
GCACGGTCTGCAAGCGCCCTTTTACGTTTGCCTCCTCCGCCTCTTCGTCCTCCATGAATCGCCACCTCCTTCTCTTCCACCCCGTCCATCCTCGTCGGAGTCGCTCGACCGCCCGCACTCCGCTCCATTGCCCCTCGCCCTGCGCTTGCCGCGTGCGCGCATGAACTCGGGCTGGGCCGGGTTCATCCCTGCGCAAGGAGGCAGTCGGTCATTGTTATTTGTACGTATTGGCGGGACACCGGTGCAGCATAGCAACACACCGGGTCCTCGTAACACAGTCCTGACGATGTGATTATTATCAGAGCGTGTTTGTTTGCGTGTTCACCACAAGTACGCGTGGTTAATGCAGTAACTTTATTCCTTGCAAAAGGAATAATCTATCTGGTGTGTGAACATATTAACACCTCCTGTTTTATTGCCAGAAAGGGTAAAACCGATTCTTATTTTTCATAATTTGATACTGGCAAAAAGGTCCCATGATATAGCTGCTCACCCCGAGCTATAAATGCTCTTGACACTGCATTGTCTTTGCGCTAGTCGCCTTTTGGTGTTGTTCTCTGGTCTGACACTGGTGAGACTAGGCCATGAAGAAAGGCTGTCTCTGGGGTAGACCAATCAGTTTCAAAGACATGATTAAATATTATCAGAGAGTGTATTGTTTGCGTGTTCACCACAAGTACACAATGGTTGATGCAGTCACCTGATTCTTGCAAAAGCTATAATCTATCTGGTGTTTTAACATCTTACCACCTCCTGTTTCATTCCCAAAAAGCGTAAACCCTATTTTATTTTTCATAGTCTCGACGATGTCGCTGTTGTACTCAGATTCAGCAGCCGCGTCCCCCATTCCGAACGTGCGGTGGCGACACCACGAGTGTATCGAGGCACCGTCCGACCGAGTCTCTAGGGGCACTAGGAGTCCAATCTTGCCACTGGAGCACTGGAGCAGCCGAACGTCATCAGACTGGGCGCCGCTGTATTGGCAACAGACTGCGAAGCTTCGTGTTCAGTCCTGCTCATGTAACGTTCCGTCTTCCCACCGCTTTGGCATCACGACAACTGGTTTTGACGCACCACCACCACCACCCCGAAATATCCTTCTGTTCGGGGTCTCGAATCGCGAGGAAAATAAATAATTTTTGCCACAAATGTGCTGATTATTTTATACAACGATTAGGTGTACCGCCACTACGTTCATTTATATTATTTGGCTGCTACAACAACAACCCCAAGCAATACAGTAAACACGATAGGAGTGAGTCTAGATTTGAAGCTTTCGTGACTGCAAGGATTCATACTCTTACCTTTTTTCGGTAAAGTCACGTAGGTAAAAATAAAAATAATAGAAATAATTTATTTTATTTCTATTATTTTATTACTTATTTTTACCTACGTGACTTTACCGAAAAAAACTTAAAAGTATGATACGAGTGCAAAGTATAGGAAAGGTAAACAAATCACACACACAAAATAAACTATTTTGTAAATGTTGTGGGTTTACTCTCCAACACTAGGAATCCGATGAGCTATGATGTCCCATAGGAAGCACGGGGTCAGAAAGTTACAACACAATACACAAACACGATAGGAGTATTTTATTATTTCCCTTTTACGTGACTTTACCGAAAGAACCAAGAAGACTAATGTATTTTGAACTATACATTAGTGCTTTTTGGTTTTTTATTATTTTAATTTCAAATATTTTTATTCACATTATTTTAATTTTATTTTTTCAATCCACGTCACTTTACCAAACGATCCAAAGATTACGACTTCCTGCAGTCACGAAAGTTTTAAGTCAAAATTATTTTTGTAAATGTTGTGGGTTTCCTCTCTAACATTATGAATCCGTAGGTAAAAAATCTAATTAAAATTAATAAAAGTACTTTTATTAATTTTAATTTTTACCTACGTGACTAGAATTATGAATCCGATGAGCTATGAAGCTCTTTTTCATAAATGTCCCATAGGGGGCACACGGGTTCAGAAAGTTACAACAACACAAAACACATACACGATAGGCGTGCAAAGTAGAGGAAAGTTAAACAAATCATTAAACTAAAACTAAATCTATTTTACTTCACCAGGTGAAGTCCACTGAGCTATTGGCTTGTTTTTCAGAAGCGACCTGGCTGCTACAAATGACAGCTCAACCAAGTGGCTTACCACGTGGACATTTATAGCAGCAGCCAAATACGTTAAACGCGTGATGTTGATTCTACATGTGGAGCGAAAACCCGGAGGACCGGGATCGAACCCACGACCAGGCGAGGTAGTTAACATCTCACCGGGGAGAGACACACGCAGACTCCAGATATATGACAGGCATCGTCAGGGTCGGGATCGAACCCACGACCTCCTGTAGACCAGGCAAGGTAGTTAACATCTCACCGGGGAGAGACACACGCAGATTCCAGATATATGACAGGCATCGTCAGGGTCGGGATCGAACCCACGACCTCCTGTAGACCAGGCGAGGTAGTTAACATCTCGCCACCATGGCGCCCCATGCATGCCACTCTGCTACGACGTCTTGGTCTCATCATTATAATCACTGCGACAATTAGTTGAGTTGCGAAGAGGCTCGGCCTGCCGTACCCACCAAGGTTCAGCAGGACGGCGTGGTTCTGCTTGATGTTCCTGTAGCGCCGCTTCTCGCACTCGGCCAGATCGCTCCACTCGGCCTTGGTGAAGAAGCCTCTGATGTCTCGGAAGTCGCCCATCTCCTGCTGCTGCTGCTGAGGCGCAGAGACACGGAGGGACGAGACGCGGACGACGGTCAGACGCAGTCACGGAGATGGAGTCACACGGAGACAGAGTCACAGGGAGACAGAGTCACAGGGAGACAGAGTCACAGGGAGACAGAGTCACACGAAGACAGAGTCACACGGAGACAGAGTCACACGGAGACAGAGTCACAGGGAGACAGAGTCACAGGGAGACAGAGTCACAGGGAGACAGAGTCACAGGGAGACAGAGTCACAGGGAGACAGAGTCACACGGAGACAGAGTCACAGGGAGACAGAGTCACACGGAGACAGAGTCACAGGGATACGAGACTAAGATCCCCCGTGTGGCCTTAACAGACTGTCGGGTCAAGCGCTGTGAGCGAGTAGCGGCGCCTATGAAGGCCCGAACGACACACGAGGGGGGGGGTGGGTGGCCAGCACCACGCCCGGCCGCCTTTGTCTCCCCAGTGGCGATGTTCACTACACACCGCTACACCAGGAACTCATTTGAGGCCGAGTCGACCTAGGGGATGAGGCCCAGGACCGGTTCAGAAAATCGTCACCGGTGAGGTAACTTTACCTCAGATGAGGTAACTTCACTTCATGCGAGGTAACATTACATTAGGTGAAGTAAAATTACCTCAGGTGAGGTAACTTTTCCTTTACCTCATGCGAGGTAAGTTACCTCGCGGGAGGTAAACATTACCTCAGGTAAATGTAGCATTACTTGATGTTATCCTAACGTATTCACATCACTTCAGCTAATGACCCTATCGTAATATTCTCACGTAGTTAAATCGTTAAACCACAATTATCGCGTGATTATTACCTCAGGGTAAGGTAATCGGAATGCAATGGAAGGCGAGGTAACTTACCTCAGGCAAGGTAACATCACCTCAGGTAAATGTAACATTACTTGAGGTATCCGAACGTATTCACATCACTTGAGCTAATGCTCATATCTTTACGCTAATATCGTTAAATCGTTAAACACAACGCTCGCGTGACGTCAACCACCTCAGTGTCGAGCCGTCGACACTTCACGCGGCAGCCATCGAAGTGCACCCAGCCTGGCACAGGCGCCGTGGTGACGTCACCGTCACTCAGTGGCCAATGGCGGCGGTTGGTGGTGGGGGGGGGGAAGTGGGGGGTGGATTGGGAGGGAGGAGGGGTTGGGGGGTGGGGGAGTGGGGGGGAGTGGGGGAGTGATGGGTGGTGGGGGGAGGGTGGGGTGGGGGGGGAGTGGGGGGGGGTTTATAATTATCGGAGTCGCAAAAGTTGCTACAAATGCTACGGGCCCCGCACTTTCAAGGGCCCCGCGCTAAATGCTTTCAAGATATCAATTCGGGTTAATTGATTCTGCACTTGCTCTATTACTATAGTACTATAGCGCCTTCAACTTTTTTTTATGAACGACTGGGTGTTTAAGGTTAGCGATTATTCGTATTATCCGGCTGTATAGCAAATGAAAAAATTGAAATACTTTACTGTGCAAGTAAAAAATGTGTGTTTTAATGTTTACGTTTAAAAAATAATAATTGGGCCCCTTTCTAGCACATGCTACAGGCCCCGAACTAACTTTATCCGGCACTGAGGGTAAGGTAATCAGAATGTGATGCAATCCGGATCAAATCACGTTATATTATAAGGTAATCTTCACCGCGACATTCTCATTCAGTGCAAAGTAAATCTTGTACAATTAATTAGTCGCTCATGTCAACACTGTACGAGATGTGTAGCTGTAATCGTAACGTGAAGTCGTCTCGTAGCGTAATCTTACACGATTTAAAATTCGCGTGAGATAGAATCCTCACTTTGACTACTGGTAGGAACCTCCTGGTTACACCAGCCCACAGGGGATTATTGTGTTCCGTCCGTCCGTCGTGTAGGGAGGGGCTGGGTGGGGAGGGAGGGGCTGGGTGGGGATGGTTGGGGAGGGGAGGGGCTGGGTGGGGAGGGTGGGGCTGGGTGGGGTGGGGTGGGGTGGGGGCTGGGTGGGGAGGGAGGGGCTGGGTGGGGATGGGTGGGGAGGGTGGGGGCTGGGTGGGGAGGGTGGGGCTGGGTGGGGTGGGGTGGGGTGGGGCTGGGTGGGGAGGAGGGGCTGGGTGGGGAGGGAGGGGCTGGGTGGGGCTGGGTGGGGAGGGTGGGGCTGGGTGGGGGGTGGGGCTGGGTGGGGGGTGGGGAGGGAGGGGCTGGGTGTGGGGGGTGGGAGGGGCTGGGTGGGGCTGAGTGGGGGGGGCTGGGTGGGGAGGGAGGGGCTGGGTGGGGCGGGGTGGGGCTGGGTGGGGGGAGGGGCTGGGTGGGGGGTGGGGGAGGAGGGGCTGGGTAGGGAGGGTGGGGCTGGGTGGGGGGTGGGGATGGGTGGGGCTGGGTGGGGGGTGGGAGGGAGTGGCTGGGTGGGGGTGGGGAGGGGCTGGGTGGGGCTGAGTGGGGGGGGCTGGGTGGGGGGGTGGGGAGGGAGGGGCTGGGTGGGGGGGTGGGGGAGGGGCTGGGTGGGGCTGAGTGGGGGGGGCTGGGTGGGGGGTGGGAGGGGCTGGTCACCCCGTGGTGCCCTTAGTAACCTCAGGTCGAGATAACATTACCTCAGGTGAGGTAACTTTACCTCAAATGAGGTAACTTTACCTCATGCGAGGTAACATTACCTTAGGTGAGGTAAAATTACTTCAGGTAGAGGTAACATTACCTCAGGCGATGTAACTTTACTTCAGACGAAGTAATATAACGTTAGGTCGAGGTAACATTACCTCAGGCAAAGGTAAAATTACGTCAGGTAAGGTAACATTATCTCAAATGAGGTAACTTTACCTTATGCGAGGTAAAATTACCTCAGGTAAATGTAACATTACTTGAGGTAATCCGAACGTATTCACATCACTTGAGCTAATGCCCATATCTTTACGCTAATATCGTTAAATCGTTAAACACAACGCTCGCGTGACGTCACCACCTCAGTGTCGAGCCGTCGACACTTCACGCGGCAGCCTCGAAGTGCACCCAGCCTGGCACAGGCGCCGTGGTGACGTCACCGTCACTCAGTGGCCAATGGCGGCGGTTGGTGGTGGGGGGGGGAGTGGGGGTGGGGGGGGAGTGGGGGGGAGTGGGGGGTGGGGGGGGAGTGGGGGGGAGGGGGGGGGGGGGGGCGGAATGGCGGTGGGGGTGTGGGGGGTGGGGAAGAGGGGGACGAGGGGGTGGGGGTGAGTGGGGGCGGAATGGCGGTTGGTGAGTGGTGGGAGGGGGGAATTGAGGGTGGGAGGGGTGGGGGGAGTAGGGGGTGGGAGGGGTGGGGGGGGTGGGGGTGAGTGATGGGGTGGGGGGAGTGGGGGTGGTGGGAAGTGGCGGGGAGTGAAGGGGGGTGATGGGGTGGGGGAGGGGGGTTGGGGGGGGTGATGGGGTGGGGGGGTGATGGGGTGGGGGGGAGTGATGGTGTGGGGGGAGTGGGGGGAGTGATGGGGTGGGGGGGAGTGATGGGGTGATGGGGTGGGGGGAGTGGGTGGGGGTTTTATACTGGTAGGAACGAAGTGGACCAGACCACCAATAGATTAATGTGTCTGTCCGTCCGTCCGTCCGTCTGACTGTCCGTCCGTCCGTCCGTGTATCAACATCGCCCCCTACTGCAAACACTTGGCATGACCCTACAAAAACCTTTAGACTCAGTTACGCTATCCTGGTAGCAACATCGCCCCCTACTGCAAACACTTGGCAGGACCCTACAAAAACCTTTTGACTCAGTGGGGCTTTCCTGGCTTAACAAGTGTAATAATAAACTTCGCTTCAAATTTACTTTACTGAAACGCAGCACGTTTTATTAACACAGAGACAAGATACATTTAATCGCCTTATTTGTGCACGAAAAGCACGGCGCGAGGCCTACTGCTGAGAAGGCTTCGCGAGGCCTAGTGCAGAAGGCTTCGCGAGGCCTACTGCAGGAGGCTTCGCGAGGCCTATTGCAGAGAAGGCTTCGCGAGGCCTAGTGCAGGAGGCTTCGCGAGGCCTACTGCAGGAGGCTTCGCGAGGCCTAGTGCAGGAGGCTTCGCGAGGCCTACTGCAGGGAAGGCATCGCGAGGCCTACTGCAGGGAAGGCATCGCAAGGCCTACTGCAGAGAAGGCTTCGCGAGGCCTACTGCAGAGAAGGCTTCGCGAGGCCTAGTGCAGAAAGCTTCGCGAGGCCTACTGCAGGAGGCTTCGCGAGGCCTACTGCGACAGGCTTCGCGAGGCCGTCCCTCTGTCTGACAAGATGGCCGCCCGCTCCCCCTGCGATCCGTGAACTAAATGAACTAAACAAGATGGCCGTCGCATCCGGCGCAGCCAATGACATCGCCTGTTGCAATCCTTGCTCTGTGGGCTCGCGAGTCAGTGGGGAGGGGGGTGTGGACGTCATCGCTCTGTGGGCGCGCGGGTCAGTGGGGAGGGGGGTGTGGACGTCATCGCTCTGTGGGCGCGCGAGTCAGTGGGGAGGGGGGTGTTGACGTCATTATTAAATAATAAAATAATAAAAAGAAATCTTTTACTTATTATTTTTATTTTCATTAGTGTATTATTAAATAGCATTTTTATTTTAATAATAAAATTTTACAATTACTTTTTTGTTTTATTATTATTATTTTATTATTTCCATCTTACGTGACTTTACCGAAAGAACCAAGCAGATGAATCCCTGCAGTCACGAAAGCTTTAAATCGAAATGACCACCGCGTTACAGGAGAACAACAGATCGTGAACGCGCTTCGACGATTCATGGCAACGGCAACACAAAGCGCCACGCGCAGTCTCTTGCGACCTGCTGTGGAGTGACTCATGCAGCCAGCTATGGCTGCAGGGTTTTGGTAGTACATGTTGTTTATGCCATTTATTGTGAAAATTCCGTCACAGTTCCTATGATTGCTTTTTCATTGCTTTCATGGCTTTATTTTGGTGATTTCGAAAAGTGTATTGGTTTAGCCATGTTTGTGTTGTTGTAGTACAGAGTTAGACTGATGGCCTTAATCTAAGTTGTCTTGTGGTTGTTGTTGTTGTTTGACTTGCATCCCACTGGGATTTTTGCACACAGCGTTGGTGTACGGTGTTTTTTCTGCAATATTTTTGCTGTCTTTTCTTGGATTTTCTGTTTGCACTTAGTCACATATTCACTTTAAGATGTTTTTTGTTCATGTTTTTTGTTTGTTGCGGTTGCACCCGATTCAAGAGCTGAATGGCTCACAGGGCTATACCTAATAAATGAACTTGAAATGAACTTGAAACCAGCGGTGTCTGCCCTTTAACCCCTGACCCCCCCGTCCAGCTCTTCCCCGCGCGTGCGATTGGTGCGTGTTGTCGTGAGAGCGGAGATGTCGTGTTTGCGTGGTGCGTGAGGGTGGCTCGCAGATCCCTTAAAGTGCTTGAACCATTCACCGACTCCTCTTCACATGTAATCTGACCGCTCAAAAAGAGCGAGTTTTATTCTTTAAAAAATACGATACTTTCTTCCAA
This sequence comes from Lethenteron reissneri, assembly GCF_015708825.2. Classification (NCBI taxonomy): domain Eukaryota; kingdom Metazoa; phylum Chordata; class Hyperoartia; order Petromyzontiformes; family Petromyzontidae; genus Lethenteron; species Lethenteron reissneri. The sequence goes on along the minus strand of NC_083844.1, from coordinate 26,867 downwards.
TAGGTATCCCAATTTATTCTAAACCATGTTCCATGATTGATGCAATGTTGGAATGCTGCTCAAATACCGTTCCTAAATTAGACATAAGGGTATCCTGGAATGAGCAAAGCATTCGTTTAATTGCGAGCAATTTGGGACGAGGGCAACTCGACGACGGTGTCCTTCCAAGAAGATGAATCCCTGCAGTCACGAAAGCTTTAAATCGAGGTGTCCTTATTAATAACAAAACCCCTGTGCACGACTGTCCGAGCTCTTTGCAAGCAAGTGGGTGGCTCTGAAAAGAGCCGTTGTTGTGGTGGTAGAGGCGGCGGCGCGTTCACTTCTTTGCCTGAGAGGTCTTCTTGGGCAGCAGCACGGCCTGGATGTTGGGCAGCACACCGCCCTGGGCGATAGTCACGCCGCCCATGAGCTTGTTGAGCTCCTCGTCGTTTCGCACGGCGAGCTGCAGGTGTCGGGGGATGATCCTCGTCTTCTTGTTGTCGCGGGCGGCATTGCCAGCCAGCTCGAGGATCTCGGCAGAAAGGTACTCGAGCACGGCGGCCAGGTAGACGGGTGCTCCAGCGCCGACCCGCTGGGCGTAATTGCCCTTGCGGAGCAGCCTGTGAACGCGACCCACGGGGAACTGCAGGCCGGCGCGGGAAGAGCGGGACTTTGCCTTGGCGCGAGATTTGCCACCGGTCTTGCCGCGTCCAGACATCGTTAAGGGACCTAGGATGCAAAAAGCACTGGAGACAAAGTACGAACGATTTGTGACGTTAACACGCACCACGGGAGCGGCTTTTATAGCGGAGACGAGGATCGTAGAGCGCGCCGCTGCTGATTGGCTCCTCTCGCTCGAGTCCCGCCCTCTCCTTGAGCCACCAATGACAAGCCGGGACGCGAGGATTCGATGTTGACTTTCATTATTTGTATCCATATATGTTTTAATGCGCACACGCATCTTATGAATTAAACAATGCGATACACGTACTTAATAGGTTCAAGTTTTAAGCATGATAGAGTTAATTTATGGGCGCGTGCTGGCAAGTCAAACTTATAAGCGGATTCCGCAAATATCAATGTATTATTGATTATAATCATCATTTTGAGGGACCGCATTGGTTATAAGAAATCATTGTGATAGCCTTGAGCTCGTGATTGATCGCCCACGTGCCTATACGGTGTATAGATATTTTTCTTTAACCGCCTGTTCGGGCAATGCCCAAAAATATATGTGCGTGAATAATTCAGTCTCAGTTTGCAAAATGTGAACTTCTTATCAGCTCGGGCTTGAAACAGCATAAACCAATATCTTTGGGTTTAATCTATATATATTAAATCGTGAATGTCTGTCTGTCTGTGTGTGGATGTCGGACCATACGCACTTTCATTGGACGCCGGTTGCCCCTGCCAACGCCTAGCGACGACTTCGCCGCTTTCATTGGACGCCGGTTGCCCCTGGCAACGGCTAGCGACGGGCTAGCAGTTGCGGGGTGGACGCCATCTTTAATTCCCGTTAAAAATAGGCGCACGCATTAACACGCGACTCTGAGGTAAATTCATCTAAGTTTCACGTCCTCTTTACTCCCCCCCCCACCACAATGTGTGCTATTACTATTATAGGGTCGGTAGATTATTAAATTATAGCGATTACACAGTATTATTGTAGCGCGGTGGGGGGGGGGGGGGGAAACGGCACCCGTACCCAGCGTCAGCCGGGTGGCAAAATCAGGCGAGGCGGGAGGCTCTGCACGGTGCTAGGCCTCCACACCCACCACGCGACTCTGAGGTAAAATACATTTCACCAAAATAACTCTTTTGTTGTACATTATGTAAACATGGTTTCACAACGCTTATACACAACACCAACGTGTGATGTTGAAGAATGAGCGGCGGGGTATAGAAATGAACTTGATTGTCGCTTACGCCTGACGACTCGTGAGAGCCGTGACCAGCAAACGAAGGTTTCCGGCACCCGAACTTTGAAGGACACACATGGAAGCTTTCTCACGAGTAAGTGGTGGCTCTGAAAAGAGCCTTTGTGTTGTGCTTTGAGGGCCGAGCTGGGCGTTCAAGCGCGCTCGCCACGAATGCGGCGGGCGAGCTGAATGTCCTTGGGCATGATGGTGACGCGCTTGGCGTGGATGGCGCACAGGTTGGTGTCCTCGAAGAGCGCGACAAGGTACGCTTCGCTGGCCTCCTGCAGAGCCATGACAGCGGAGCTCTGGAAGCGCAGGTCGGTCTTGAAGTCCTGCGCGATCTCCCTGACGATGCGCTGGAAGGGCAGTTTGCGGATGAGCAGCTCGGTGGACTTCTGGTAGCGGCGGATCTCGCGCAGAGCGACGGTGCCGGGCCTGTAGCGGTGAGGCTTCTTGACGCCGCCCGTGGCCGGAGCGCTCTTTCGGGCCGCCTTGGTGGCGAGTTGCTTGCGGGGGGCCTTGCCGCCCGTGGACTTGCGAGCCGTCTGCTTGGTGCGAGCCATGGCTTGGTGAGGGCAAAGATTCTCACAGGCGGGGAGGAGAAGGCGGCTTATGTAGCCCAGAGCGCGCGCTCACTGGTCAGCGGAGTCGTGACGTGCGAAGAAGGGGCGCGTGCTGATTGGTTGGCAGCGTGCAATGATCTCGAGTCGTCAACTCTTCTTCATCAACGAAATGTTCTCACTTTGGAGCATTGCAGAATGCCGCATCACGATGCAGTAGTTCCGTTTGAGCGCGGTCGATGTCTTTAACGGATGTTCTTTTCTCAAGCAAACACCTTTCCGAAAACAACTTTACAGTGCTCCGCGTGATCTAAATAAAGTGTGAAAAACTGCACTTCATTGGAAACAGTAATACGTAAAAATTATTCTTTGGTTCTTTCGGTAAAGTCACGTATAAAGAAAAAATAATATATTACAGCATACGACGTTTCGATTGCAACACAAGCAATCATCAGGTATAATGAAATAGCGACATAAAATCGAACCAGAAAAAAATTATAGACAGACATATAAGCAGACAGATATCACCAATTTGTTTCTTTATATACGTGACTTTACCGAAAGAACCAAAGAATAATTCCTGCAGTCACGAAAGCTCCAAAGTTAATACGTAAAATTGTCGGAAAGAGGTGATCACAGGGATAGATATCTATTCTCTTGGCATTGAGATGATGATCATCAATTATACTGCACGAGTCATCCATGCTAGGCGCTTACTTTTACATAGATGCACACGTGCAAAATGTTAGTTCCTGCCCGAAAATACAACCACGAATTAAATATATTGCATTGCAAGGTTTTGGCACCAAATATCCAATGTAATATCTGAATGGGCTGCAGATGAAATCAATGGACAAACAAGTCCAAGAAATGCCTGCTGGTGAACATGATGTGCCATGAATATTGTTATCGCTTTTATTCCCGTGGAAACAGGTTAAAATGCGTTCCATCTCTCCATTCCACTCAATGAGCGAACAATGTCCCCGCGTGAACCGGGGCTTTGTTGGAAGTTTCGTTTCGTACTCCTGCTAGGACTGGTACAAGCAGGTTCGGAGAGGTGGGTGGCTCTGAAAAGAGCCTTTGTAATTAATGGTGGAGTCGAGGCTTCACTTGGAGCTTGTGTACTTGGTGACGGCCTTGGTGCCCTCCGACACGGCGTGCTTGGCCAGCTCGCCGGGGAGCAGCAGTCGCACTGCGGTCTGGATCTCCCGAGAAGTGATGGTGGAGCGCTTGTTGTAGTGCGCCAGGCGGGACGCCTCGGAAGCGATGCGCTCGAAGATGTCGTTGACGAACGAGTTCATGATGCTCATTGCCTTGGACGAGATGCCGGTATCGGGGTGCACCTGCTTCATCACCTTGTAGATGTAAATGGCGTAGCTCTCCTTCCTGCGGTGGCGTCGCTTCTTGCCATCCTTGCGCGTAGCCTTGGTCACAGCCTTCTTGGAGCCCTTCTTGGGAGCAGGAACCTTGGCCGGCCCAGCGCTCTTTGATGCGGGAGGATCGGGCATGTCGACGCGTCGTAGGCAGCAGCTTCAGGTCAGAACAGACGGGAAGCGAATGTGGATGTCGCTCGCGCGTTGAGCTCCTTTTATAGGAGGCGAGATGCAAATCAGAGGATCGTAGTGCGCGGCGCTGCTGAGTGGCTCTTTTAGTACCGTCCCTCTCCATCAGCCTCCAATGAGAAACGCGGACGCGATGTTCACTTTAATATCGATTTTACTGCAAAAAGGACTTGTGAATATAACACAATGTAATGTCCAAACATGTGTATTAGTGAATTGCAGCCATGGCATTGCCTTTGTTTTAAAAAGGATGACTAGAAAACCCAATACAGTATATTGTGTTTTGAGCGTGGGTTTTTTTGTTTCTTACGAGGGATTGTTTCACCACTCGTCTAATACGGCGCACGGGCGTTTTATGAACGCAATTTGGAAAAATACAAGCGCTCGGTGGAGAAAAATAACTTCGCTGTTGTGCTGTACAGGTGGAGATTAGCATTCCGGCACGCTCCGTCAATTAGGACGAGTGTGCTGTAAGATTGTGGCGCCAAATGCTCTACGTAATATCGGAATCGGCTGCAGCTGGAAATAATTCACGCAAAATACCAGAAATGGGTACTGTATTAAGGCGTTCAAGAATTACGCCTTGTTAAATGTGTCGTGAATATCATGATTTCTTTCATTCATTCATGTGGAAGCAGATGAAGATTCGCCAACTCAACAAGCAAACGTCCAGCACGCTCACAACAACCCAGGACATGTGCTCCATTCAGAGCGTGTTTGGCAACACTGGCGCAAGCAGTTTCGAAGAGGTGGGTGGCTCTGAAAAGAGCCTTTGGGTTGGCTTAGTGTGCGAGAGATGGGCGCTCAGCCTCCGAAGCCGTAGAGAGTGCGGCCCTGGCGCTTGAGGGCGTAGACCACGTCCATGGCGGTGACGGTCTTGCGCTTGGCGTGCTCCGTGTAGGTGACGGCGTCGCGGATGACGTTCTCAAGGAAGACCTTCAGGACGCCGCGGGTCTCCTCGTAGATGAGGCCCGAGATGCGCTTCACACCGCCGCGGCGAGCGAGGCGGCGGATGGCGGGCTTGGTGATGCCCTGGATGTTGTCGCGCAGCACCTTGCGATGGCGTTTTGCGCCTCCCTTGCCGAGCCCCTTACCGCCTTTACCGCGTCCAGACATTGCGACTACTTGTGACAAAGCTCCTCGCGAGAGACTGCGCGCTCAGCTTGCAGCAGCAGCCGCCTTTATACCCGAAGCGTGGCGACGTCACCGACCACCCCTGCCCTCCGCGATGGCTCCGCCTTAAACCTTCCACCTTTAACCTCTGCGACGAAGAAAACCCTCCACCGTCGTCAATAACACTTCCTTGACATGTATAATATGCGACGTTTTGGGCAATGACCCTTCTTCGAAGCACTCTGGAATGATATTGGCACACCCGCAGCGAACGCCAGAGGAACGCGATCTGTTGCAAGATTGCACGTGCAGTGAATAATCGGTGTAAGGTCTTGTTTTCAAGTGAACAAGATGAACTAACTTTATAATCGTGTGAAGCTTAACGGCTTCCAACACAATAGTTGAGTGAACGTCACCAACTAGTTGTCCCAAAGTAAGAAAGACATTGCAAACAATGCGATATTTACGTATAGTAATTAATTTTAATAGAGAAGTTTAGAATGGTGCACCGCAATGTTTACAAAACAAAAACAAAGTGAAAAGGCGAGAACGAGCGAATGAAGGCAAATTGAGTAAAGCTGTCTGGAATCAATACATTTTTAGACGAAATTCCATATTGGCACCAGTAACATGATGACGGAATGAAGAGGTGCAACACATAATCAAAATTGGAGGTTCGTCAAGAATGCATCGATTTTGAATCTGGATTTAGATTAGAATCGCCAGCGAGAATGCTGACGTCGCTGAGATTACTCTGCACTCAGTTCGAGTGAGGGAGCTGCCACCCGCCTCGCCTGTGTTTGTGATCCCTGCTTTCGGGCTCGATCACTCCCATCACATCAATGCTTAAAACACATCGAGTGGGTGAAATGTTACACAGTTAATTTGAACTAATTGAAGCGCAGCAGCATCTGGTTCACTTTTTTAACGAAGTGGGTGGCTCTGAAAAGAGCCGTTGAGGTGGAGTGAATCGAGCGTCGGTCGTCCCATCGGATTCACTTCTTTGGCGCAGTCTTCTTGGGCTTGGCCGCGGCCTTCTTGGGCTTGGCCACCTTGGGTTTGGCGGCCTTGGCCTTGACGGTCTTGGGCTTAGCGACCTTGGGCTTCGCAGCCTTGGGCTTGGCTGGGCTCTTCGCCGCCTTCTTGGGCTTAACAGCCGACTTCACCTTTTTGGGGCTCTTGGCCGCCTTGGCAGCCGCGGGCTTCTTTGCTTTCTTGGGAGACTTCTTGGGCGCGGTCTTCTTGGCTGCCGCGGGCTTCTTCACCTTCTTGGCTGCCGCGGGCTTTTTAGCTGCGGGCTTTGCCGTTGACGACTTGGGCTTCGCCTTTGCGGCAGCCTTTTCCTTGTTGAGTTTGAAAGAGCCAGACGCGCCGCTGCCCTTCACTTGCGCCACGGCGTCTTTGGCCACGAGCTTCTTGATGGCCAACTTCACGCGGGCATTGTTCTTCTCCACGTCGTATCCTCCGGCAGCAAGCGACTTTTTGAGCGCAGGAAGAGACACGCCGTTCCTCTCCTTGCTGCTGGCCAGAGCCTTGAGGATGAGCTCGGACACGCTGGGGCCGACCTTCTTGGCCTTTGGAGCGGCGCGCTTCTTCTTGGGGCTTTTAGGCGCTGAAGTAGCCGCAGCTGGTGGTTGAGCAGGAGCAGTTTCCGCCATCTCAAGACGTCGCTTTTATCGCCTCGCCTCTTGGAAACCGAAATCAGCGCTCTCACGAATTCGAACCGAGCGTCCTCCAGGCCCGAGGTTATTATAGAAGCGGCGTACTGAATGCGGACGTCGCTGAGATCATCCAGCACTCAGCTCTAGTGAGGGAGTTGCCTCCATACTCACTGTGTTTATCACGCCTGCCTTTGGGCTCGATTACTCCCGTAACGTTCATACTTACATGCATCTAGTTAATACATCATCACGAAGATCACTTCTTTAATGTACGTTACTTATGCAATATACGACAATGCTCACGATATAAATTATAATTCTAAACAAGTGAACAACCAACATTTGGGAGACATTGTTCGGTCAGGGCAAGATATGATGATTGTCGGTTTTCAAAAGTGTTACTGATGAACACTATTTAAAACGCACTCGAATTTTTTGCAAGACAAGATGCTTCAACATACTACTCATTTAATTCCAACGAAATATTTTCTATTTAAGTTTTGCCTCGCGCGCTCGCGATTCCTCCTCTCGCGCTATGGTGAGGACTGCGCGCCATGTCAATCGTCCCTTGTCACCGAACTTTTAACTGGACGTTTTAATCGAACTTTGAAATGAATAAATTTATGGATTTTCAGATGGACAACAAACTGAAGAAAATTACTCAAAATTAACCGACATTATATGGAAAGTTTAACATTTTACGTGGCAAGAGATGAGTAGCTCACGCACTGCAGAAGGGTCGCGCGCCTTGAAGGCACGGTGCACAATCATCACCACTCAAATTCAACTCAAGTGACTCCGCAGTCGAATGTTTAAAGAAAATATATAATCTTACGTTTAATGCATTGACAGAGTTGATATTCTAGGAGCGCAGGATGGTTCATGCGATGAGTTGTTTTTACTGCAATAAGTAACACGTATTTACTGCACTAAGTAACACGAATGAGTAATCATTGGAAAGATGTTATTAACCATGTAAAAAATATTTAACTACACATATTTGTACCATCTTATTTGACAGGTAATATTATACTTTACCGAGTGTTAACATCCCCAGCGTTTACCAGTACTTTTATGCTTACTATCAGCTAACACCGGCCACAACCCTGAGCTGATGTGCTCATTTGTTCTCTTTTAGCCCCGACACCCCCGCCACTTCCCGGCAACCACATTCAGATAAGCCCCCCTCTTCCCCCCTGATTTGTTATTTTATTATTTATATTGTTTTAGTTATTTATTATTGTTTTACCTACGTGACTTTACCGAAAAAACCTAAGAGTATGAATCATTGCAGTCACGAAAGCTACAAATTTAGAACGAATGCAATAATCATTCATTCCACGCGCATGTGAAGAGGCGTAGTAGATTGGTTTATGCACTTCTGGTAGGAACGAAGTGGACCAGACTCCAATAGATTATATCGTGCGTCCGTTTGTCCGTCCGTCCGTCCGTCCGTGTGTCAACATCGCCCCCTACTGCAAACACTTGGCATGACCCTACAAAAACATTTAGACTCAGTGACGCTATCCTGGCTAACCAAGTGTAGCATTCCCTTATAATTCCCTCAGATAGCTTTTAATTACAATGTTACATTCCCTGATGTTTTTAAATAGCAACATTGACATTTAAAGCTTCAACATAAATAATTAAAACATTTATATTAACAATTAACCCACGGCGGCCTAAGGCCTACAGCTAGGCCTAAAGCCTAGACCTAGGCCTCAAGCTCTCCCTTCGTATAGTTCCCCCGCGTGTGTGAAAGGGAGTAAATGGTTAACAAGGTTACATTCCCTGATGTTTTTTAATAGAAACATTTACATTTAAAGCTTTTACATAAATAATTAAAACATTTATATTAACAATTAACCCACGGCAGGCCTAAGGCCTACAGCTAGGCCTAAAGCCTAGACCTAGGCCTCAAGCTCTCCCTTCGTATAGTTCCCCTGTGTGTGTGAAAGGCAGTAAATATTTAACAATGTTACATTCCCTGATGTTTTTTAATAGAAACATTTACATTTAAAGCTTTTTCATTAAAAACAACTCCCTACCTCCACCCTCTCGTTGGCGGCTCTCCAGCCGAGCCAGGCCTGGGAATCTCTCCCCCGCTCGGGGTGTATTGGGCGGGGCTACAGCGGCAAGGGGCGGGGCTACAGCGGCAGGGGGCGGGGCTACAGCGGCAGGGGGCGGGGCTACGCGGCAGGGGGCCGGGCTACAGCGGCAGGGGGCGGGGCTACAGCGGCAGGGGGCGGGGCTACGCGGCAGCGGGCGGGGCTACAGCGGCAGGGGGCGGGGCTACGCGGGGCTGGGCGGGGACACCGAGATGGGGCGGGGCCACGGGTGGCGGGGCGGGGTTACGCGGGTGGAGGGCGGGGCCACGGGGGCGGAGCGGGGCCACGGGGGAGCGGGGCGGGGTCAAGCGGTGGGAGGCGGAGCTTAGCGCGATGGAGGGAGGGGCCGTTGGCGAAAAGGGGCGGAGTCTACAGTCGAGAATACAGTACCGGGGGCGAGGAGGCGGGGCTAACAGTGATAGGGGCGTGGCCCACGGCGCTGCATCTCGTGCAGATTGTTACTACTCACTGTGTCTGCTCCAAGCTGCACTCACGTAGGTACATACTTGTGCAATACTATTATTTTTTTGCAGAACGGTTACTACTACTTTATTGTTTCTTATGTTCCACTACGTCTACGTTTCCATCCACTCATTGGCGCCCATTTTTTGCCATTTCATTTTATTATAGCCATTCAATTGTTCGGTCCTACCAGCCCACCCCACAGGGACCTGTTTTCACCAACGCACAGCAATATTCGTTCCAAGACCAACCCCGGGCACACGTCCCACAGCCCCTTTTAACTCCTCAATCTCCGCTCCCAATACACATTCGCGTCCAGCACGCCTGGTCCGGGTGACGTCACTGCCCTTTAACCCCTGACCCCCCCGTCCAGCTCTTATTTCCCGCGCGTGTGTGAAAAAAAATTAAGATTGATTGGTGCGTGTTGTCGTGAGAGCGGAGATGTCGTGTTTGCGTGGTGCGTGGTGCGTGAGGGTGGCTCGCAGATCCCTTGAAGTGCTTGAACCATTCTCCGACTCCTCTTCATATGTAATCTGACCGCTCAAAAAGAGCGAGTTTTATTCTTTAAAAAAACACGATACTTTCTTCCAATAGGCACCTCAATTTATTCTAAACCATGTTCCATGATTGATGCAATGTTGGAATGCTGCTCAAATACCGTTCCTAAATTAGACATAAAGGGTATCTGGAATGAGCAGAGAATTCGTTTAATTGCGCGCAATTTGGGACGAGGGCAACTCGACGACGGTGTCCTTATTAATAACAAAACCCCTGTGTACGACTGTACCGAGCTCTTTGCAAGCAAGTGGGTGGCTCTGAAAAGAGCCGTTGTTGTGGTGGTAGAGGCGGCGGCGCGTTCACTTCTTTGCCTGAGAGGTCTTCTTGGGCAGCAGCACGGCCTGGATGTTGGGCAGCACACCGCCCTGGGCGATAGTCACGCCGCCCATGAGCTTGTTGAGCTCCTCGTCGTTTCGCACGGCGAGCTGCAGGTGTCGGGGGATGATCCTCGTCTTCTTGTTGTCGCGGGCGGCATTGCCAGCCAGCTCGAGGATCTCGGCAGAAAGGTACTCGAGCACGGCGGCCAGGTAGACGGGTGCTCCAGCGCCGACCCGCTGGGCGTAATTGCCCTTGCGGAGCAGCCTGTGAACGCGACCCACGGGGAACTGCAGGCCGGCGCGGGAAGAGCGGGACTTTGCCTTGGCGCGAGATTTGCCACCGGTCTTGCCGCGTCCAGACATCGTTAAGGGACCTAGGATGCAAAAAGCACTGGAGACAAAGTACGAACGATTTGTGACGTTACCACGCACCACGGGAGCGGCTTTTATAGCGGAGACGAGGATCGTAGAGCGCGCCGCTGCTGATTGGCTCCTCTCGGTCGAGTCCCGCCCTCTCCTTGAGCCACCAATGACAAGCCGGGACGCGAGGATTCGATGTTGACTTTCATTATTTGTATCCATATATATTTGAATGCGGACACGCATCTTATGAATTAAACAATGCGATACACGTACTTAATAGGTTCAAGTTTTAAGCATAATAGAGTTAATTTATGGGCGCGTGCTGGCAAGTCAAACTTATAAGCGGATTCCGCAAATATCAATGTATTATTGATTATAATCATTTTGAGGGACCGCATTGGTTATAAGAAATCATTGTGATAGCCTTGAGCTCGTGATTGATCGCCCACGTGCCTATACGGTGTATAGATATTTTTTTTTAACCGCCTGTTCGGGCAATGCCTAAAAATATATGTGCGTGAATAATTCAGTCTCAGTTTGCAAAATGTGAACTTCTTATCAGCTCGGGCTTGAAACAGCATAAACCAATATCTTTGGGTTTAATCTATATATATAAAATCGTGAATGTCTGTCTGTCTGTGTGTGGATGTCGGACCATACGCACTTTCATTGGACGCCGGTTGCCCCTGCCAACGCCTAGCGACGACTTCGCCGCTTTCATTGGACGCCGGTTGCCCCTGGCAACGGCTAGCGACGGGCTAGCAGTTGCGGGGTGGACGCCATCTTTAATTCCCGTTAAAAATAGGCGCACGCATTAACACGCGACTCTGAGGTAAATTCATCTAAGTTTCACGTCCTCTTTACTCCCCCCCCCACCACAATGTGTGCTATTACTATTATAGGGTCGGTAGATTATTAAATTATAGCGATTACACAGTATTATTGTAGCGCGGTGGGGGGGGGGGGGAAACGGCACCTGTACCCAGCGTCAGCCGGGTGGCAAAATCAGGCGAGGCGGGAGGCTCTGCATTGTGCTAGGCCTCCACACCCACCACGCGACTCTGAGGTAAAATACATTTCACCAAAATAACTATTTTGTTGTACATTATGTAAACATGGTTTCACAACGCTTATACACAACACCAACGTGTGATGTTGCAGAATGAGCGGCGGGGTATAGAAATGAACTTCATTGTCGCTTACGCCTGACGACTCGTGAGAGCCGTGACCAGCAAACGAAGGTTTCCGGCACCCGAACTTTGAAGGACACACATGGAAGCTTTCTCACGAGTAAGTGGTGGCTCTGAAAAGAGCCTTTGTGTTGTGCTTTGAGGGCCGAGCTGGGCGTTCAAGCGCGCTCGCCACGAATGCGGCGGGCGAGCTGAATGTCCTTGGGCATGATGGTGACGCGCTTGGCGTGGATGGCGCACAGGTTGGTGTCCTCGAAGAGCGCGACAAGGTACGCTTCGCTGGCCTCCTGCAGAGCCATGACAGCGGAGCTCTGGAAGCGCAGGTCGGTCTTGAAGTCCTGCGCGATCTCCCTGACGAGGCGCTGGAAGGGCAGTTTGCGGATGAGCAGCTCGGTGGACTTCTGGTAGCGGCGGATCTCGCGCAGAGCGACGGTGCCGGGCCTGTAGCGGTGAGGCTTCTTGACGCCGCCCGTGGCCGGAGCGCTCTTTCGGGCCGCCTTGGTGGCGAGTTGCTTGCGGGGGGCCTTGCCGCCCGTGGACTTGCGAGCCGTCTGCTTGGTGCGAGCCATGGCTTGGTGAGGGCAAAGATTCTCACAGGCGGGGAGGAGAAGGCGGCTTATGTAGCCCAGAGCGCGCGCTCACTGGTCAGCGGAGTCGTGACGTGCGAAGAAGGGGCGCGTGCTGATTGGTTGGCAGCGTGCAATGATCTCGAGTCGTCAACTCTTCTTCATCAACGAAATGTTCTCACTTTGGATCATTGCAGAATGCCGCATCACGATGCAGTAGTTCCGTTTGAGCGCCGTCCATGTCTTTAACGGATCTTATTTTCTCAAGCAAACACCTTTCCGAAGACAACTTTACAGTGCTCCGCGTGATCTAAATAAAGTGTGAAGAAAATGCACTTCATTGGAAGCAGTAATACGTAAAAAATATTCTTTGGTTCTTTCGGTAAAGTCACGTATAAAGAAAAAATAATAAATTAAATAATAGCATACGACGTTTCGATTGCAACACAAGCAATCATCATCAGGTATAATGAAATAGCGACATAAAATCTAACCAGAAAAAAATTATAGACAGACATATAAGCAGACAGATATCACCAATTTGTTTCTTTATATACGTGACTTTACCGAAAGAACCAAAGAATAATTCCTGCAGTCACGAAAGCTCCAAAGTTAATACGTAAAAATGTCGGAAAGGTGATCACAGGGATAGATATCTATTCTCTTGGCATTGAGATGATGATCATCAATTATACTGCACGAGTCATCCATGCTAGGCGCTTACTTTTACATAGATGCACACGTGCAAAATGTTAGTTCCTGCCCGAAAATACAACCACGAATTAAATATATTGCATTGCAAGGTTTTGGCACCAAATATCCAATGTAATATCTGAATGGGCTGCAGATGAAATCAATGGACAAACAAATCCAAGAAATGCCTGCTGGTGAATATGATGTGCCATGAATATTGTTATCGCTTTTATTCACGTGGAAACAGGTTAAAATGCGTTCCATCTCTCCATTCCACTCAATGAGCGAACAATGTCCCCGCGTGAACCGGGGCTTTGTTGGAAGTTTCGTTTAGTACTCCTGCTAGGACTGGTACAAGCAGGTTCGGAGAGGTGGGTGGCTCTGAAAAGAGCCTTTGTAATTAATGGTGGAGTCGAGGCTTCACTTGGAGCTTGTGTACTTGGTGACGGCCTTGGTGCCCTCCGACACGGCGTGCTTGGCCAGCTCGCCGGGGAGCAGCAGTCGCACTGCGGTCTGGATCTCCCGAGAAGTGATGGTGGAGCGCTTGTTGTAGTGCGCCAGGCGGGACGCCTCGGAAGCGATGCGCTCGAAGATGTCGTTGACGAACGAGTTCATGATGCTCATTGCCTTGGACGAGATGCCGGTATCGGGGTGCACCTGCTTCATCACCTTGTAGATGTAAATGGCGTAGCTCTCCTTCCTGCGGTGGCGTCGCTTCTTGCCATCCTTGCGCGTAGCCTTGGTCACAGCCTTCTTGGAGCCCTTCTTGGGAGCAGGAACCTTGGCCGGCCCAGCGCTCTTTGATGCGGGAGGATCGGGCATGTCGACGCGTCGTAGGCAGCAGCTTCAGGTCAGAACAGACGGGAAGCGAATGTGGATGTCGCTCGCGCGTTGAGCTCCTTTTATAGGAGGCGAGATGCAAATCAGAGGATCGTAGTGCGCGGCGCTGCTGAGTGGCTCTTTTAGTACCGTCCCTCTCCATCAGCCTCCAATGAGAAACGCGGACGCGATGTTCACTTTAATATCGATTTTACTGCTAAAAGGACTGGTGAATATAACACAATGTAATGTCCAAACATGTGTATTAGTGAATTGCAGCCATGGCATTGCCTTTGTTTAAAAAAGGATGACTGGAAAACCCAATACAGTATATTGTGTTTTGAGCGTGGGTTTTTTTGTTTCTTACGAGGGATTGTTTCACCACTCGTCTAATACGGCGCACGGGCGTTTTATGAACGCAATTTGGAAAAATACAAGCGCTCGGTGGAGAAAAATAACTTCGCTGTTGTGCTGTACAGGTGGAGATTAGCATTCCGGCACGCTCCGTCAATTAGGACGAGTGTGCTGTAAGATTGTGGCGCCAAATGCTCTACGTAATATCGGAATCGGCTGCAGCTGGAAATAATTAACGCAAAATACCATAAATAGGTACTGTATTAAGGCGTTCAAGAATAACGCCTTGTTAAATGTGACGTGAATATCATGATTTCTTTCATTCATGTGGAAGCAGATGAAGATTCGCCAACTCAACAAGCGAACGTCCAGCACGCTCACAACAACCCAGGACATGTGCTCCATTCAGAGCGTGTTTGGCAACACTGGCGCAAGCAGTTTCGAAGAGGTGGGTGGCTCTGAAAAGAGCCTTTGGGTTGGCTTAGTGTGCGAGAGATGGGCGCTCAGCCTCCGAAGCCGTAGAGAGTGCGGCCCTGGCGCTTGAGGGCGTAGACCACGTCCATGGCGGTGACGGTCTTGCGCTTGGCGTGCTCCGTGTAGGTGACGGCGTCGCGGATGACGTTCTCAAGGAAGACCTTCAGGACGCCGCGGGTCTCCTCGTAGATGAGGCCCGAGATGCGCTTCACACCGCCGCGGCGAGCGAGGCGGCGGATGGCGGGCTTGGTGATGCCCTGGATGTTGTCGCGCAGCACCTTGCGATGGCGTTTTGCGCCTCCCTTGCCGAGCCCCTTACCGCCTTTACCGCGTCCAGACATTGCGACTACTTGTGACAAAGCTCCTCGCGAGAGACTGCGCGCTCAGCTTGCAGCAGCAGCCGCCTTTATACCCGAAGCGTGGCGACGTCACCGACCACCCCTGCCCTCCGCGATGGCTCCGCCTTAAACCTTCCACCTTTAACCTCTGCGACGAAGAAAACCCTCCACCGTCGTCAATAACACTTCCTTGACATGTATAATATGCGACGTTTTGGGCAATGGCCCTTCTTCGAAGCACTCTGGAATGATATTGGCACACCCGCAGCGAACGCCAGAGGAACACGATCTGTTGCAAGATTGCACGTGGAGTGAATAATCGGTGTAAGGTCTTGTTTTCAAGTGAACAAGATGAACTAACTTTATAATCGTGTGAAGCTTAACGGCTTCCAACACAATAGTTGAGTGAACGTCACCAACTAGTTGTCCCAAAGTAAGAAAGACATTGCAAACAATGCGATATTTACGTATAGAAATTAATTTAAATAGAAAAGTTTAGATGGTGCACCGCAATGTTTACAAAACAAAAACAAATTAAAAAGGTCAGAACGCGCGAATGAAGGCAAATTGAGTAAAGCTGTCTGGAATCAATACATTTTTAGACGAAATTCCATATTTGGCACCAGTAACATGATGACGAAATGAAGAGGTGCAACACATAATCAAAATTGGAGGTTCGTCAAGAATGCATCGATTTTGAATCTGGATTTAGATTAGAATCGCCAGCGAGAATGCTGACGTCGCTGAGATTACTCTGCACTCAGTTCGAGTGAGGGAGCTGCCACCCGCCTCGCCTGTGTTTGTGATCCCTGCTTTCGGGCTCGATCACTCCCATCACATCAATGCTTAAAACACATCGAGTGGGTGAAATGTTACACAGTTAATTTGAACTAATTGAAGCGCAGCAGCATCTGGTTCACTTTTTGAACGAAGTGGGTGGCTCTGAAAAGAGCCGTTGAGGTGGAGTGAATCGAGCGTCGGTCGTCCCATCGGATTCACTTCTTTGGCGCAGTCTTCTTGGGCTTGGCCGCGGCCTTCTTGGGCTTGGCCACCTTGGGTTTGGCGGCCTTGGCCTTGACGGTCTTGGGCTTAGCGACCTTGGGCTTCGCAGCCTTGGGCTTGGCTGGGCTCTTCGCCGCCTTCTTGGGCTTAACAGCCGACTTCACCTTTTTGGGGCTCTTGGCCGCCTTGGCAGCCGCGGGCTTCTTTGCTTTCTTGGGAGACTTCTTGGGCGCGGTCTTCTTGGCTGCCGCGGGCTTCTTCACCTTCTTGGCTGCCGCGGGCTTTTTAGCTGCGGGCTTTGCCGTTGACGACTTGGGCTTCGCCTTTGCGGCAGCCTTTTCCTTGTTGAGTTTGAAAGAGCCAGACGCGCCGCTGCCCTTCACTTGCGCCACGGCGTCTTTGGCCACGAGCTTCTTGATGGCCAACTTCACGCGGGCATTGTTCTTCTCCACGTCGTATCCTCCGGCAGCAAGCGACTTTTTGAGCGCAGGAAGAGACACGCCGTTCCTCTCCTTGCTGCTGGCCAGAGCCTTGAGGATGAGCTCGGACACGCTGGGGCCGACCTTCTTGGCCTTTGGAGCGGCGCGCTTCTTCTTGGGGCTTTTAGGCGCTGAAGTAGCCGCAGCTGGTGGTTGAGCAGGAGCAGTTTCCGCCATCTCAAGACGTCACTTTTATCGCCTCGCCTCTTTGAAACCGAAATCAGCGCTCTCACGAATTCGAACCGAGCGTCCTCCAGGCCCGAGGTTATTATAGAAGCGGCGTACTGAAAGCGGACGTCGCTGAGATCATCCAGCACTCAGCTCTAGTGAGGGAGTTCCCACCATACTCACTGTGTTTATCACGCCTGCCTTTGGGCTCGATTACTCCCGTAACGTTCATACTTACATGCATCTAGTTAATACATCATCACGAAGATCACTTCTTTAATGTACGTTACTTATGCAATATACGACAATGCTCACGATATAAATTATAATTCTAAACAAGTGAACAACCAACATTTGGGAGACATTGTTCGGTCAGGGCAAGATATGATGATTGTCGGTTTTCAAAAGTGTTACTGATGAACACTATTTAAAACGCACTCGAATTTTTTGCAAGACAAGATGCTTCAACAGACTACTCATATTTAATTCCAACAAAATATTTTCTATTTAAGTTTTGCCTCGCGCGCTCGCGATTCCTCCTCTCGCGCTATGGTGAGGACTGCGCGCCATGTCTGGTGAGAATAGAGGGGAGTGTGGAGATCTGGTGAGAATAGAGGGGAGTGTGGAGTTCCGGTGAGAATAGAGGGGAGCGTGGAGTTCTGGTGAGAATAGAGGGGAGTGTGGAGTTCCGGTGGGAATAGAGGGGAGTGTGGAGTTCTGGTGGGAATAGAGGGGAGTGTGGAGTTTCGGTGAGAATAGAGGGGAGTGTGGAGTTCCGGTTGGAATAGAGGGGAGTGTGGAGTTCTGGTGAGAATAGAGGGGAGTGTGGAGTTCCGATGAGAATAGAGGGGAGTGTGGAGTTCCGGTGAGAATAGAGGGGAGTGTGGAGTTCTGGTGAGAATAGAGGGGAGTGTGGAGTTCCGGTGGGAATAGAGGGGAGTGTGGAGTTCCGGTGGGAATAGAGGGGAGTGTGGAGTTCCGGTGAGAATAGAGGGGAGTGTGGAGTTCCGGTGGGAATAGAGGGGAGTGTGGAGTTCTGGTGAGAATAGAGGGGAGTGTGGAGTTCTGGTGAGAATAGAGGGGAGTGTGGAGTTCCGGTGAGAATAGAGGGGAGTGTGGAGTTCTGGTGAGAATAGAGGGGAGTGTGGAGTTCTGGTGGGAATAGAGGGGAGTGTAGAATTCCGGTGAGAATAGAGGGGAGCGTGGAGTTCTGGTGAGAATAGAGGGGAGTGTGGAGTTCTGGTGAGAATAGAGGGGAGTGTGGAGTTCCGGTGAGAATAGAGGGGAGCGTGGAGTTCTGGTGAGAATAGAGGGGAGTGTGGAGTTCTGGTGAGAATAGAGGGGAGTGTGGAATTCCGGTGAGAATAGAGGGGAGTGTGGAGTTCCGGTGAGAATAGAGGGGAGTGTGGAGTTCCGGTGAGTATAGAGGGGAGTGTGGAGTTCCGGTGGGATTAGAGGGAAGTGTGGAGTTCTGGTGGAAATAGAGGGGAGTGTGGAGTTCTGGTGGAAATAGAGGGGAGTGTGGAGTTCCGGTGGGAATAGAGGGGAGTGTGGAGTTCTGGTGGGAATAGAGGGGAGTGTGGAGTTTCGGTGAGAATAGAAGGGAGTGTGGAGTTCCGGTTGGAATAGAGGGGAGTTAGTGGATGGAGGTTCTAGTGAGAATAGAGGGGAGTGTGGAGTTCCGGTGAGAATAGAGGGGAGTGTGGAGTTCCGGTGAGAATAGAGGGGAGTGTGGAGTTCTGGTGAGAATAGAGGGGAGTGTGGAGTTCCGATGAGAATAGAGGGGAGTGCGGAGTTCCGGTGGGAATAGAGGGGAGCGTGGAGTTCCGGTGGGAATAGAGGGGAGTTTGGAGTTCCGGTGAAAATAGAGGGGAGTGTGGAGTTCCGGTGGGAATAGAGGGGAGTGTGGAGTTCCGGTGAGAATAGAGGGGAGTGTGGAGTTCTGGTGAGAATAGAGGGGAGTGTGGAGTTCTGGTGAGAATAGAGGGGAGTGTGGAGTTCCAGTGGGAATAGAGAGGAGTGTGGAGTTCCGGTGGGAATAGAGGGGAGTGTGGAGTTCAGGTGAGAATAGAGGGGAGTGTGGAGTTTCTGGTGAGAATAGAGGGGAGTGTAGAATTCCGGTGAGAATAGAGGGGAGCGTGGAGTTCTGGTGAGAATAGAGGGGAGTGTGGAGTTCTGGTGAGAATAGAGGGGAGTGTGGAGTTCCGGTGAGAATAGAGGGGAGTGTGGAGTTCTGGTGAGAATAGAGGGGAGTGTGGAGTTCTGGTGGGAATAGAGGGGAGTGTAGAATTCCGGTGAGAATAGAAGGGAGCGTGGAGTTCTGGTGAGAATAGAGGGGAGTGTGGAGTTCTGGTGAGAATAGAGGGGAGTGTGGAGTTCCGGTGAGAATAGAGGGGAGCGTGGAGTTCTGGTGAGAATAGAGGGGAGTGTGGAGTTCTGGTGAGAATAGAGGGGAGTGTGGAATTCCGGTGAGAATAGAGGGGAATGTGGAGTTCCGGTGAGAATAGAGGGGAGTGTGGAGTTCCGGTGAGTATAGAGGGGAGTGTGGAGTTCCGGTGGGAATAGAGGGAAGTGTGGAGTTCCGGTGGGAATAGAGGGGAGTGTGGAGTTCTGGTGGAAATAGAGGGGAGTGTGGAGTTCCGGTGGGAATAGAGGGGAGTGTGGAGTTTCGGTGAGAATAGAGGGAAGTGTGGAGTTCCGGTTGGAATAGAGGGGAGTGTGGAGTTCTGGTGAGAATAGAGGGGAGTGTGGAGTTCCAATGAGAATAGAGGGGAGTGTGGAGTTCCGGTGAGAATAGAGGGGAGTGTGGAGTTCTGGTGAGAATAGAGGGGAGTGTGGAGTTCCGATGAGAATAGAGGGGAGTGCGGAGTTCCGGTGGGAATAGAGGGGAGCGTGGAGTTCTGGTGAGAATAGAGGGGAGTGTGGAGTTCCGGTGGGAATAGAGGGGAGTGTGGAGTTCCGGTGGGAATAGAGGGGAGTGTGGAGTTCCGGTGAGAATAGAGGGGGAGTGTGGAGTTCCGGTGGGAATAGAGGGGAGTGTGGAGTTCCGGTGAGAATAGAGGGGAGTGTGGAGTTCCGGTGGGAATAGAGGGGAGTGTGGAGTTCCGGTGAGAATAGAGGGGAGTGTGGAGTTCTGGTGGGAATAGAGGGGAGTGTGGAGTTCCGGTGGGAATAGAGGGGAGTGTGGAGTTCCGGTGAGAATAGAGGGGAGTGTGGAGTTCCGGTGGGAATAGAGGGGAGTGTGGAGTTCCGGTGAGAATAGAGGGGAGTGTGGAGTTCTGGTGGGAATAGAGGGGAGTGTGGAGTTCCGGTGGGAATAAAGGGGATTGTGGAGTTCCGATGGGAATAGAGGGGAGTGTGGAGTTCCGGTGGGAATAGAGGGGAGTGTGGAGTTCCGGTGGGAATAGAGGGGAGTGTGGAGTTCTGGTGAGAATAGAGGGGAGTGTGGAGTTCTGGTGGGAATAGAGGGGAGTGTGGAGTTCCGGTGAGAATAGAGGGGAGCGTGGAGTTCCAGTGGGAATAGAGGGGAGTGTGGAGTTCCGGTGAGAATAGAGGGGAGCGTGGAGTTCTGGTGGGAATAGAGGAGAGTGTGGAGTTCCGGTGAGAATAGAGGGGAGGGTGGAGTTCTGGTGGGAATAGAGGGGAGTGTGGAGTTCTGGTGAGAATAGAGGGGAGTGTGGAGTTCTGGTGGGAATAGAGGGGAGTGTGGAGTTCTGGTGAGAATAGAGAGGAGTGTGGAGTTCCGGTGAGAATAGAGGGGAGCGTGGAGTTCCAGTGAGAATAGAGGGGAGCGTGGAGTTGCGATGTGAATATAAATCACCGCTGCAGGCTACGCACCTCCATGTATCCTCTGGAGCGCCACCCTCAGGGCCTCCTTGCAGGCGGTAGCTCTGCGCTCCAGCCTGAACATCGCCATCCTGGCCTTGTGCACCTCCCTCAGCTCAAATCCCCTGGACTCCTCCTCCTGCTGCTGCTGCTCCTCCTCCACGCCCTGCAAGATGCTCCACACGTACTCCAGGGCTTCGGCTTTAGTCTGAGCGGAGGGGGTGGTGGGGTGAGGGGGGCAAAGTTTGTGCGGTGACCAGCGGTGGCTAGGAGATGTTAACTCCCTCGCCTGGTACGTAGGAAGTCGCGGGTTCGATCTCGACCCTGACACCTCATCGGATTCCTCTAGTACAGTATACAGTAAGGGAAAAAAGTATTTGATCCCCTGCTGATTTTGTACGTTTGCCCACTGACAAAGAAGTGATCAGTCTATAATTTGAACGGTAGGTTTATTTGAACAGTGAGAGACAGAATAACAACAACAAAATCCAAAAAAACGCATGTCAAAAATGTTATCAAGTGAATTGCATTTTAATGAGGGAAATACGTATTTGACCCCCTCTCAATCATAAAGATTTCTGGCTCCCAGGTGTCTTTTATACAGGTAACGAGCTGAGATTAGGAGCACACTCTTAAAGGGAGTGCTCCTAATCTCAGCTTGTTACCTGTATAAAAGACACCTGTTCACAGAAACAATCAATTAGATTCCAAACTCTCCACCATGGCCAAGACCAAAGAGCTCTCCAAGGATGTCAGGGACAAGATTGTAGACCTACACAAGACTGGAATGGGCTACAAGGCCATTGCCAAGCAGCTTGGTGAGAACGTGACAACAATTGGTGTGATTATTCGCAAATGGAAGAAACACAAAAGAACTGTCATACTCCCTCGGCCTGGGGCTCCATGCAAGATGTCACCTCGTGGAGTTGCAATGATCATGAGAACGGTGAGGAATCAGCCCAGAACTACACGGGAGGATCTTGTCAATGATCTCAAGGCAGCTGGGACCATAGTCACCAAGAAAACAGTTGGTAACACACTACGCTGTGAAGGACTGAAATCCTGTAGCGCCCGCAAGGTCCCCCTGCTCAAGAAAGCACATATACATGCCCGTCTGAAGTTTGCCAATGAACATCTGAATGATTCAGAGGACAACTGGGTGAAAGTGTTGTGGTCAGATGAGACCAAAATGGAGCTCTTTGGCATCAACTCAACTCGCCCTGTTTGGAGGAGGAGGAATGCTGCCTATGACCCCAAGAACACCATCCCCACCGTCAAACATGGAGGTGGAAACATTATGCTTTGGGGGTGTTTTTCTG
Organism: Lethenteron reissneri; assembly: GCF_015708825.2. Lineage (NCBI taxonomy): Eukaryota > Metazoa > Chordata > Hyperoartia > Petromyzontiformes > Petromyzontidae > Lethenteron > Lethenteron reissneri. Next base: position 5,038 of record NC_083844.1, on the reverse strand, counting down.
ATAAGGGGACAGGACAACTTCACCGCATCAAAGGGACGATGGACGGGGCCATGTACCGTCAAATCTTGGGTGAGAACCTCCTTCCCTCAGCCAGCGCATTGAAAATGGGTCGTGGATGGGTATTCTAGCATGACAATGACCCAAAACACACAGCCAAGGCAACAAAGGAGTGGCTCAAGAAGAAGCACATTAAGGTCCTGGAGTGGCCTAGCCAGTCTCCAGACCTTAATCCCATAGAAAATCTATGGAGGGAGCTGAAGGTTCGAGTTGCCAAACGTCAGCCTCGAAACCTTAATGACTTGGAGAAGATCTGCAAAGAGGAGTGGGACAAAATCCCTCCTGAGATGTGTGCAAACCTGGTGGCCAACTACAAGAAACGTCTGACCTCTGTGATTGCCAACAAGGGTTTTGCCACCAAGTACTGTCATGTTTTGCAGAGGGGTCAAATACTTATTTCCCTCATTAAAATGCAAATCAATTTATTAAAAAATTACATGCGTTTTTCTGGATTTTGTTGTTGTTATTCTGTCTCTCACTGTTCAAATAAACCTACCATTAAAATTATACACTGATCATTTATTTGTCAGTGGGCAAACGTACAAAATCAGCAGGAGATCAAATACTTTTTTCCCTCACTGTATGTATGTTGAATTTCTTTGTAACCGTACGTAGCCAACCTCGCTAATGGGAGGTGCGGCGGAAGGACAACAAACTAAAGACAACAACAGCAGCAGCAGCTGTAACGAGAGGAGTGCCGTGCGCTGTGCACAGAGACCTTGCGCTTGCTGGAAGCTGCCCTCGCGTGCGACTCTCCCACGGTGGCCCAGCGTGAAGCAGCCCCCTTGCCTCCTCCTGCGTGAGCACACGCACACACGTGAACACACGCACACACGTGATCACACGTGAACACACGTGAACACACGCACGCACGCAGCCGAAACGTCGTGAGAATTATTTTATTTTATTATGTTTTATTTTTATGATTTTATTACTTCCCTTCTATGTGACTTTACCGAAAGAACCAAGAAGATGAAACCCAGCAGTCACGAAAGCTTTAAATCGAAATTTAACCGCCTCTACGGGGAGGGTTTCCACATAACTTTGAGATCCTTCAACAAGCTCCGTGATAAGAAGGCTCAGCTAATCGAGTCTCTCACCTTTCTGAAGAGATGCCGCGACTCTAAAGTAATACCAAACGCATTTACACTAACATCTGCTGCTGTAACTTCTTCTAATGCGAAACGAATTATATATAAGCTCCTAGCTTGGCAGTGTCTCATTCTTCACCTGAAGACGGCTGCTTGCGTTGTAGCCGAAACGTCGTGAGAATTATGTTTTATTTTTATTATTTTATTACTTCCCTTCTACGTGACTTTACCGAAAGAACCAAGAAGATGAATCCCTGCAGTCACGAAAGCTTTAAATCGAAATCTACAGGGGGTCTCCGTGCGAGTCTACAGGGGGTCTCTGCGTGAGTCTACAGGGGGTCTCTGCGTGAGTCTACAGGGGGTCTCTGTGCGAGTCTACAGGGGTTTCTGTGTGAGTCTACAGGGGGTCTCTGCGTGAGTCTACAGGGTGTCTCTGAGTGAGTCTACAGGGGTCTCTGTGTGAGTCTACAGAGGGTCTCTGCGTGAATCTACAGAGGGTCTCTGCGTCAGTCTCCAGGGGTTGTCTGTGTGAGTCTACAGGGGTCTCTGCGTGAGTCTACAGGGGGTCTCTGTGTGAGTCTACAGGGGGTCTCTGTGTGAGTCTACAGGGGGTCTCTGCACGGTCTGCAAGCGCCCTTTTACGTTTGCCTCCACCTCTTCGTCCTCCGTGCATCGCCACCTCCTTCCTCTTCCTCCTCCCCGTCCACTCCTCGTCGGAGTCGCTCGACCGCCCGCACTCCGCTCCATTCCCCCTCGCCCTGCGCTTGCCACGTGCGCGCATGAACTCGGGCTGGGCCGGGTTCATCCCTGCGCAAGAAGGCAGTCGGTCATTGTTATTGTACGTATTGGCGGTACACCGGTGCAGCATAGCAACACACCGGGTCCTCGTAACACAGTCCTGACGATGTGATTATTATCAGAGCGTGTTTGTTTGCGTGATCACCACAAGTACGCGTGGTTAATGCAGTAACTTGATTCCTTGCAAAAGGAATAATCTATCTGGTGTTTGAACATCTTATCGCCTCCTGTTTTATTGCCAGAAAGGGTAAAACCGATTCTTATTTTTCATACTTTGATTCTGGCAAAAAGGTCCCATGATATAGCTGCTCACCCCGAGCTATAGATGCTCTTGACACTGCATTGTCTTTGTACCGGTCGCCTTTTGGTGTTGTTCTCTGGTCTGACACTGGTGAGACTAGGCCATGAAGAAGGCTGTCTCTGGGGTAGACCAATCAGTTTCAAAGACAATGATTAAATATTATCAAATACGTTAAACGCGTGATGTTGATTCTACATGTGGAGCGAAAACCCGGAGGACCAGGAGAAAAATCATCGCGACCACGGGGAGAGTGAACATGCAAACTCCAAATACACAGCAGGCGTCAGGGTCAGGATCGAACACACGACCTCCTGTAGACCAGGAAAGGGAATTCACATCTCACCGGGGAGAGACACACGCAGACTCCAGATATATGACAGGCTTCGTCAGCGTCGGCATCGAAACCACGACCTCCTGTAGACTAGGCGAGGTAGTTAACATCTCACCCGGGAGAGACACACGCAGACTCCAGATATATGACAGGCATCGTCAGGGTCTCCATCGAACCCACGACCTCCTGTAGACCATGAGAGGGAGTTAACATCTCGCCACCATGGCGGTCCATGCATGCCACGCTGCTACGACGTTTTGGTCTCATCATTATAATTACTAACACGGTAGAACGAACACCTCAGCCGTGGCAGACCATTGTTATAATTCAGTGGGCTCACATGACATTGACTTCTCCAAGACAGAGGTTCTCTGCAAGCCATCCGGCTACTATGAGAGATTCGTTCATGAGGCCATCCACATATACAAACACAGAGACAATTTCAACTGAGAAGATGGACTCTGGCTCAGCAATCATTGGAAGGACGTAATAAACCATTTCGGATCTTAACTGATTGTGTTCACGTTTTCTCCTCACGAAATGGAGTCTTTGCTCCGCTGCAAGTCTCCTTCTACCACTCTCCCATTGATATATTTCGTTGCTTCCTCTTCGTACCTTTCACGCGACGGTCAATGAGATGGTGTATAGCAGATTGTATAATAATAAATAGTATAACAGTGTAATGTCTAATATAATGTATAAGGTAATATATAGTATCGTAATTGTATAGTGAATATACAGCAGTGTGGTATACAGTAGGGTGTGTAGAATAATACATAGTCTAATATTACAATGCATAGTCTAAGGTAGTGTATAGTAACGCAGTGTATAATTCAATGTTGGGTTGGTCTATGGCAGTGTATAGTACGGGGTATATGCGTGTGATGTAAGAAAAAAGTTTAGCTGGAGGCATATTATTTTTTTTGCGACATAGAAGTGTAATGTATAACTTACTGTTAGTACCTCAGCTTATTGGAGAGTATATTGAGTATATTGATTACATTGATGTATTTTATATTTAGTTTTTTATCGGTTCACTATATGATAGTCATTATATAGTGTAGCGTATACCCAGTTACTTAATGTTAATAGCTCAGCTTATTGGAGAGTATATTGAGCACATTGATTACACTGGTCAACAAAAAAAAAAGATTTCTGGCCTGGACTTTTGCAGCTGTTTTAGACTAGTTTCAGGGTGCCGATTCCAAATCTGATCTCAGATTTGCTCTATCACATCATTTTTAAATCCTTTATATTAAGTTCGCGTGCTTGCGTGCTTGCTTGCTTAGGACCGTGCAAATCTTTCGGTCGTTTTTTAACCCACTTCCCGTGATCCAATCGAGCTGACATTTTCCACACAGACTCGTTGTGCCAGACAATTATTGTTCGTGAAAAAAAATTCCCAAAATGTTACACTTTTTAGGCAAAAAAAAAATATTTTACATATATTCAGATAGAACTAATTCATGGCTTTGGCTGAACGTCAGAGTGTAAGAGCCAAGAGCGTAACCCCTCCACAGGCCGTGGCGGAGTAGCGCAGTTGGTAGCGCCCTCGCTTCCCATGCCAAAGGTCGCGGGATCGATCCCCGCGTCCTCCACAGGCGAATATATTTTTAAATCCTTTATATTAAGTTAGCTGCCACGCATATAAAGGATTTATAGTGAAAAACTTTGTTTTTACGGGTTATACTTATATGCTATCGGCATACTCCATTTTCATTGATTTTACCCGAAATTTACTCTGTCACTTATGATTGCAAGTTGTTGCGAGTCAGTGACTGCTTTAGTGTTAAAATATGGTGCTGTATTTTTAGGATAGTGTGTTTATGATATCATTTTATGTAGATATCCACATTTATTTAATATTTTCTTCTGCAGTTTCATTGAAAATGCAATATTTCATATCTCACAAAACCTGATGTGATAGACAAAAACTGATGCCAGATTTGGAGTCAGAACCCCAAAATACCTTAAACCCCTTGGAATACCTTATGCCAGAAAAAGTGTGTTGACCAGTGTTATATTGATAACACTGCTAAATTCCTCTTGATATGTAAATGCCTTTGTCAAGGCGCCCTCCTCCTCTAACCCAGCTTAATATACGCTGCCAAGCTTGGCGGTGTTCATTGGGACGCTGTCTTTCCGACAGCTCTGTTTCTTCACCTGAGGACGGCTGCTTGTGTTGTAGCCGAACACGTCGTGATAATTATTTTATTATGTTTTATTTTTATTAGTCATGTAGAAGGGAAATAATCAAAATAAAACAAAAAATACAATTATTATGTTTTATCAATAATAAAAATATAAAAATAAAACATAAAATACAATTATTCTGTTATTTTTTATTATTTTATTACTTCCCTTCTACGTGACTTTACCGAAAGAACCAAGAAGATTTCGATTTAAAGCTTTCGTGACTGCAGGGATTCATCTTCTTGGTTCTTTCGGTAAAGTCACGTA
>NC_083843.1:13324129-13569073 GCF_015708825.2 Lethenteron reissneri | reverse complement strand
GTCTGCTCCAAGCTGCACTCACGTAGGTACATACTTGTGCAATACTATTATTTTTTTGCAGAACGGTTACTACTACTTTATTGTTTCTTATGTTCCACTCCGTCTACGTTTCCATCTACTTATTGGCGCCCATTTTTTGCCATTTCATTTTATTATAGCCATTCAATTGTTCGGTCCTACCAGCCCACCCCACAGGGACCTGTTTTCACCAACGCACAGCAATATTCGTTCCAAGACCAACCCCGGGCACACGTCCCACAGCCCCTTTTAACTCCTCAATCTCCGCTCCCAATACACATTCGCGTCCAGCACGCCTGGTCCGGGTGACGTCACTGCCCTTTAACCCCTGACCCCCCCGTCCAGCTCTTATTTCCCGCGCGTGTGAAAAAAATTAAGATTGATTGGTGCGTGTTGTCGTGAGAGCGGAGATGTCGTGTTTTCGTGGTGCGTGGTGCGTGAGGGTGGCTCGCAGATCCCTTGAAGTGCTTGAACCATTCTCCGACTCCTCTTCATATGTAATCTGACCGCTCAAAAGAGCGAGTTTTATTCTTTAAAAAACACGATACTTTCTTCCAATAGGCATCCCAATTTATTCTAAACCATGTTCCATGATTGATGCAATGTTGGAATGCTGCTCAAATACCGTTCCTAAATTAGACAAAGGGTATCTGGAATGAGCAAAGCATTCGTTTAATTGCGAGCAATTTGGGACGAGGGCAACTCGACGACGGCGTCCTTATTAATAACAAAACCCCTGTGTACGACTGACCGAGCTCTTTGCAAGCAAGTGGGTGGCTCTGAAAAGAGCCGTTGTTGTGGTGGTAGAGGCGGCGGCGCGTTCACTTCTTTGCCTGAGAGGTCTTCTTGGGCAGCAGCACGGCCTGGATGTTGGGCAGCACACCGCCCTGGGCGATAGTCACGCCGCCCATGAGCTTGTTGAGCTCCTCGTCGTTTCGCACGGCGAGCTGCAGGTGTCGGGGGATGATCCTCGTCTTCTTGTTGTCGCGGGCGGCATTGCCAGCCAGCTCGAGGATCTCGGCAGAAAGGTACTCGAGCACGGCGGCCAGGTAGACGGGTGCTCCAGCGCCGACCCGCTGGGCGTAATTGCCCTTGCGGAGCAGCCTGTGAACGCGACCCACGGGGAACTGCAGGCCGGCGCGGGAAGAGCGGGACTTTGCCTTGGCGCGAGATTTGCCACCGGTCTTGCCGCGTCCAGACATCGTTAAGGGACCTAGGATGCAAAAAGCACTGGAGACAAAGTACGAACGATTTGTGACGTTAACACGCACCACGGGAGCGGCTTTTATAGCGGAGACGAGGATCGTAGAGCGCGCCGCTGCTGATTGGCTCCTCTCGGTCGAGTCCCGCCCTCTCCTTGAGCCACCAATGACAAGCCGGGACGCGAGGATTCGATGTTGACTTTCATCATTTGTATCCATATATATTTTAATGCGCACACGCATCTTATGAATTAAACAATGCGATACACGTACTTAATAGGTTCAAGTTTTAAACATGATAGAGTTAATTTATGGGCACGTGCTGGCAAGTCAAACTTATAAGCGGATTCCGCAAATATCAATGTATTATTGATTATAATCATCATTTTGAGGGACCGCATTGGTTATAAGAAATCATTGTGATAGCCTTGAGCTCGTGATTGATCGCCCACGTGCCTATACGGTGTATATATATATTCCTTTAACCGCCTGTTCGGGCAATGCCTAAAAATATATGTGCGTGAATAATTCAGTCTCAGTTTGCAAAATGTGAACTTCTTATCAGCTCGGGCTTGAAACAACATAAACCAATATCTTTGGGTTTAATCAATATATATAAAATCGTGAATGTCTGTCTGTCTGTCTGTGGATGTCGGACCATACGCACTTTCATTGGACGCCGGTTGCCCCTGGCAACGGCTAGCGACGGGCTAGCAGTTGCGGGGTGGACGCCATCTTTAATTCCCGTTAAAAATAGGCGCACGCATTAACACGCGACTCTGAGGTAAATTCATCTAAGTTTCACGTCCTCTTTACTCCCCCCCCCACCACAATGTGTGCTATTACTATTATAGGGTCGGTAGATTATAAAATTATAGCGATTACACAGTATTATTGAAGCGCGGGGGGGGGGGGGGGGAAACGGCACCCGTACCCAGCGTCAGCCGGGTGGCAAAATCAGGCGAGGCGGGAGGCTCTGCACGGTGCTAGGCCTCCACACCACCACGCGACTCCGAGGTAAAATACATTTCACCAAAATAACTCTTTTGTTGTACATTATGTAAACATGGTTTCACAACGCTTATACTGTGGTGCCACAGCGACGGGGCCGCTCTGCCGAGCCAGGGAGCCGCCCGGCTTCCCCCACCGCACTGCCCCCAATCACCCGCCCCACATAAGCACACACCCGCACGCATCCCCCCCCCCCCCCCCCCCCATAAAGCTGGAAGGGAAGGTTACCTGATCGACCGGTTTTTATCCGAGAGACCCTTATCGGGATTAATTCTCACGGTTTCCGGCGATCAGGGAATTGGATGACCTCCCCCGTGCTACGTGGTACCGCGGCGCTGCTGCCGGCCTTAATATGGTGTGGTCGCGGCGTGGGGCATTCGGCCACCGCGGTTGAGGCGCATTTCCCCCCACACACACCCCCACGAGTCGACGGGGCAAGCAGGGGAGGCACGGGACAGCATGAATAGCGGGGTCACAGGGGCTGTTGCGCATAGTCAGGGAGGGTTGGGATAATTGCGCTTGAGCGCGCAAGCCCCATTGGTAGGAAGGGTAAGGGAGTAATTAGGATTTACGCCTTGCACGCAGCACACTGATTAGCATATCAACAGCGCCTGGGGACTGCCGTGCGCGGGCTTGGGGTGCACGAGCCCATTGTTCAGCGCAGCATCCCCTTTGGGAGGTAGGGAGGATAAATAGAGGAGCGCAGAGGGGAAATCGCTCTCTTACTCCAGCGCCAGGCGACCAGACGCAGCTCGAGCCAGCGACCCGGACGTCCGTGCGACGCACCGAGGCACGCGGTTAACACAAGGATCAGCGGACCGCCGTGGACACTTAACAGTGAGTAAGAAGGGGAATTAGAATCATAGCCGATAAATAGGGAATAGGTACAGGTTTAGTGGAATAGGCCAGCCTCGTCGACTCACTGATTCAACATCAATTCGCAGGTGGCATATAATAAATCATTAATAGCGAAGCGTGGTCTCGCGTGATCTTGTCGTGCAGTGTGAGCGTGTGGGTGCGCTGTGTGCACAGTGGTTCGCCACGTGAGTGAGCGCTGCGCGGAGCTGAGCGCGCGGGTTGCGTGTGGGAACGCGTGTGGTACTGTGTGTGCGTAAGCTCGCAGCGTGCGTAATCGGCGTCCCCCAGGTGCGCGATCATAGCGTAATCGGCTGCGCATTGTTGTACGGTTTATCTCGCGCGCACGGCGGCGGCGACTTTAGTCGTTGTGTCGGCGTGTGCCCCGCTTGCGTGTGCTCGTTACGTGTTATAAGTGTGAACGCGTGTAGTACGGTGTAGGCGTAAGCTCTCGTCGTGCGAAATCGGCGTACCCCAGGTGCGCGATTGTAACGTGAGCGGCCAGCGCGGCGCAGAGAAGCGCAAGAGTGAGTGCCGTACGGAGCTGTGTGTGTGGGTGTGCGCGTACGTAATTAACCATGCCTGCTACGCGGACCCGCGGTGGAGTGGAATCCTCGGGCGACGGCTCCCACCCCATGGGTGAGGAACTTAGCAGCGGTTCGCTTAGCAGCGGGGGGGCGATTGATGATGCTAGCCCGGCCGTTAACATTATCGAGGGAGGGATCTCGGGGGCTAGCGACCCCCACAAATTGGTGTCAGAAGCGGTACGGACCCCCGCGTTACCTCACGCTAAAATAAGACTAATATTTACCGGCCGGGGGGCCCCTTCGTGGAAGGCATTCGCCCGCAATCTCTTAGGGGCCAAGGAAATTAATGGATGGACGGACGCGCAGGCAGTACGTCAACTTAATATGAATCTTGATGGGCGGGCAGCCGATTTTGTAGAAGCGTTACCCGCGAGCGCACAGACACAGCTAGAGGAGCTGATGCACCGACTCGATCAGCGCTTTGGCACGCGTGACGAGGAGGAAGCAAAATCGGCCTTAGAGGCGCGCCGGCGCCAACCTGGCGAAGATCTACGTGATTACGCCGAGGATGTGCGCGAGTTAATAAAGATCGCACGCCCGGGGTACGCAACTGATGTTATTGAGGAACTGGCCGCCGAGAAAATCCAGCGGTACCTGTCTCGCACGGCGTGGTGGCAGCCAGACATGAGCTGCCCACGTCTTCCCTTTAACACCCTTGTCGAGCGCGCACGTAAGTGTGAAAGAATTCACAGCGAACGCGCGCAGCTCCGGGGGCTGGGACGAGAGCGCGCCATTGCGAGCCTGCTCTCGGAAGACGAGGAGGAGGAACAGGAGCTCGCGAGGAAGGTAAGGGGCCGGGAAAGAGAGCCTCCAGTGTCCCGCGAGACAACCCCGGGATGGGTTGCCGGTATACAAACGGGTATAAAGGATGTCTCCGGCCAGGTAAACCAGGTACGCGAGGACGCAAATAAAAATATGAAGACCATCCAGTCTGAGATGGGTGAGCTACACTCCACAGTAGGGGGGCTGGCCGGGAAGGTATCCCAATTAGAGTCCGAGTTGGAACAACTGCGTACAGGGAGAGGGAGCGGGCAGGGGACCCACTACGGAGCCGCCACCCCTTCCCGGGCATGTTATGTGTGCGATCGCCGAGGGCATCTAGTGAGGGACTGTCCTCAGGTCGCCCGAGCTAGACAAGAGCTAAGGTCAAACACTAAGGCCCCCCTAGAGAGGGGACCACCGGGGGGTGAAATCGACGTAGCCCCGACACAAACAAGCTGTGAGAATAATGGCGAGCGAGTGATCTCCACACAGGTTCCAGCAACAACGCCCACAAAAACGGTGACTCCTGGCGACTGGCTACGGGAGCTGGTGGCGGGGATCACGGGGGCCACGTCGCTGGTGGAAGGGGAGGTAAACGGAGTGCGTACCCGCATCCTACTGGACACGGGGGCGGTGGCCTCGCTCGTGAGCGCAGCGCACTGCAGCGCGATCGGGGTCGACGTGCGTCACCTGCAGGCCCCGGACCGCGCGCTGCACACTGCGAGCGGAGCCGGAATGGGGCTGCTGGGGAAAGCCACCCTAGAGGTCCGCATAGGCAGCCAGGTGTGCACGCAGGAGTTCTACGTGTCGAGTGCGTTGTGTCACGAGTGTATCGCAGGCACCGACCTCCTAGAACGGTTGGGACTCAACGTGCAACCCCGCCAGCGATGCGCCACCATGGAGAGCAACGGCGAGCGGATACCGTTCCTGGGACGAGAACCAACGCGCCGCCGCTTTGCACCTGTGGCCGCTATCCTGGCGACGGCAGTCACCATCGGCCCGCTCACCGAGATGCTGGTGCCGGTGGCAACATCCCCCACCGACCCCGCGCTCCGACCATCAGGGGAGGTAATGCTAACTCCTCACCCGGAGTTGGCAAAACGGTATGGGGTTGTGGGATCCGCCACGTTGGTAAACGCAGATGGGGACCGATTGTTTATGCGGATGTTTAACCCCCACAATACCCCCGCGATACTGCGACGGCGCACCCCGATAGCCACAGTACACCCCCTGCACGCACGCCACTCTAACGACTCGGTGTTCGCACTCTGGGCTGAGGACCCCGGTCGTCCTGAGGGTGAGCAGGACCTGGCCTGGCGAGTCGGCCCGACTCCCCGAGCCGAGGTCGTTCCCCTGCTCGACGCGTTACATGTACCATGGGCGGACTTACCTAAGGGAGAGGCCGATCGGCTGCGCGAGTTACTGCGGGAGTATGCCGACGTGTTCAGCGAACACGACTCGGACGTGGGTCGGACCGACCTTGTTAAGCATCAAATTGACACCGGTGCAGCCCGACCCATCAAACTCCCTGCGTACCGAGTGGGCGCACCCGAACGCGCCCAAATCAAAGAGGCAGTTGGGGACATGCTTCGCGATAACATAATTCAGCCCTCGGCGAGCCCCTGGTCAGCCCCGGTGGTACTAGTAACGAAAAAGGATGGGTCAACCCGGTTCTGCGTCGATTACCGTAAACTAAACGCAGTCACGCTCGGCGATGCCTTCCCCATACCTCGCATCGACGACACCTTCGACAGTCTCGCAGGAGCGCGGTATTTTTCCACCCTCGATCTGGCGTCCGGTTACTGGCAGGTGGAGATGACGGAGGAGGATCGGCCAAAAACAGCATTCACCACCCCGATGGGCCTGTTTGAGTTTCGAGTGTTGCCGTTCGGACTCACTAACGCGCCCGCGACGTTCCAGCGGTTGATGGAGTTGGTGATGCGGGGCTTGCAGTGGGAACAGTGCCTGATTTACTTGGACGATGTGATAGTGTTCAGTAGATCTTTGTCTGAGCATTGGTCCAGGCTTCGAGAGGTGTTCCAGCGACTGCGAGCGGCTCATCTCAAGCTCAAGCCACGTAAGTGTTACATCGCACAACGCGAGGTGGGGTACCTCGGGCATCGCGTCAGCGAGGCAGGCGTGCGCACCGATCCGGAGAAGGTACGCGCCGTAGTGGAGTGGCCACGGCCAAGGAATCTGACGGAGATCAGATCATTTTTGGGGCTCGCCACCTATTATCGTCGATTTGTAAAGGGATTCAGCGAGATTGCACGCCCCCTCACCCAACTCACCTCCCCTAAGCACCCCTATCAGTGGACGGGGGCCTGCCAGACGGCCTTCACCACTCTCAAAGACCACCTCACCCACGCCCCCACCCTCGCTTTCCCCGATTTTACCACCGATTTTATTTTGGACACCGACGCCTGCAGCAGCGGGCTGGGCGCGGTGTTGTCACAGGTACAGGATGGGACGGAACGAGTCATCGCGTACGCCAGCCGGACCTTGAGTGGGGCCGAACTGAACTATTGCGTGACCCGCCAAGAGTTGTACGCCGTGATTTTCGCATGCAAACAGTTCCGGCCGTATTTGTACGGCAGGAGATGTCGCGTACGCACTGACCATTATGCTCTGCAGTTTCTGCTTACATTCAAGGAGCCGCGGGGGCAGATGGCCCGGTGGTTGGCGCAGTTGCAGGAGTACAACCTGCAAATCGAGTATCGGGCTGGCCGGACGCATGCAAACGCGGACGCCTTGTCGAGGCGACCCACGGTGTACGCCGAGACGAGGGCGGAGGAGGCCTGCCCGTGTTTCACGGGGGGACGCTGCCGGCAGGCAACGGACCCCCGAGAGGCCGCGGCCACTGACCCCCCCCCAGCGAGAGAGAGGGCAGTGTGCGCCACGGAAACCCTCACAGGTGGCACTGAGGATCCCGTCGACCGCCCGGCAAGCGCGGGACCCGCGGCTCGGGACCCGATTGGACGGATCCAGGAGGACGTCGGCTGCGCCTTCCCGGGCCTAAACGACGAGCAGCTGAGACAGACCCAGCAGCGAGATCCGGATCTGGCGGCAGTGGAGGTGGCACTGCGGGAGGAAAAGAGCGCCCTACCAGGACCCTGGAGCGGTTTGTATGCCCGGTTGTGTGTGCGGAACGGAGTGGTACGGGAGTTAACCGAGGCCGGCCAGCCGGGGTGCATCTGTGTTCCTGCCCAGGTGCGACCCCAGCTGCTACGGCTGGTGCATGACCACCCACTCGGGGGCCACGATGGGGAACGACGCACTCGAGAGACCCTGCGTCGCCAGTATCTCTGGCCCAAATTGGCACAAGATGTGGCCGCCTGGGTGCAGGGCTGCCGGGCCTGTCAGCAGTGTGGGCAAAAGCCGGCGAGGTACCAGGTACCCCTGAGGCCGTTCCGAGTCAGTCGGACGAATCAGTTGGTCGGAATCGACCTGCAGGGGCCCTTTCCACGATCCCACCGGGGCAACCGGTATATTCTCGTAGCGGTGGAATACTTCACCCGCTACCCCGTGGCGGTGGCTATCCCGGATAAAACAGCCCTTGTAGTGGCCCGGGCCTTCGTGGAAAACTACGTACTTAAGTGCGGGATCCCCGAACGAGTCATTACCGACCAGGGTAGTGAATTCGAGGCCGAACTATTTCAGGCGCTGTGCCGAGAGTTCGGGATCCAGAAGGACCGAACCACGGCGTATCACCCCCAGGCGAACGGGATGGTAGAGAGGATGAACCAGACTCTGGCCGGGAAGCTTAAACGCATGGCGGCCGCGAATCAACAGGACTGGGACGAACACCTTCCCTATGCCCTGTTCGCCTACACCACCGCCGTTCACACCTCTACAGGACAGACCCCGTTCCTAATGATGTTTGGTCGCGAGTCTCGCCTGCCCGCAGATCTGCTGTTCGGTGTTCCTCCGCCGCAACGGGAGGAAGGGAGCCACCCCGTGGAGTACTTGCTGGAGACCCTGCGAGGGGCCAGGGGCCGAGCCTGCCCGCACGGAGAGGCCGCGCACCAGCGGCAAGAGCAGGGCGCCCGACCCCGTATGGAGCCCCCCTTCTACACTGCGGGCTCCGAGGTGTGGCTGTACACTCCCCGCGTCGGTGCCGGACAGGTGGGGAAGCTGACCACCTACTGGCGAGGACCCTGGATTGTGAGACGGCAGATCTCACCATGGACGGTGCTGATTCAGGGAGGAGAGAGGGGCCGGGAGATGGTGGTCAACATCCGCCGACTGAAGCCGTGGCGAGCAGCCCCCGAGGGGGGGAGCCCCGCCGTCCAAGTACCCCGAAACCCCGGGGTCCCCCCACCCCCCGTGCCCGGGGGCCTCGCGCAGTACATGGGCCCCACGGAGCCCCGGGCTCCGAGGGGCCCCGGGCGGGGCCGGGGGCGACGAGGACGGCGACCCTTAAACCCCACCGCCTCTGAGTTTGTTCCCCAGCCCGCAGGTGCCAGAGGCCGAGGGGAGCCGTTGGAATGGAGGAGGAGACCACCGCCGGAGCCCCAGGAGACGGAGCCGCCACCCCCGAGGCCAGCCACAAGGGCCGGGCGAATCCCGCGGACCCCGCGGCGATACCTCGTGGGGGCAACCCAGGCGAGGTGCTCAAGTCAACCCGGGACGGGGACTGGCACCCCGGGGGGCTATGTGGTGCCACAGCGACGGGGCCGCTCTGCCGAGCCAGGGAGCCGCCCGGCTTCCCCCACCGCACTGCCCCCAATCACCCGCCCCACATAAGCACACACCCTGCACGCATCCCCCCCCCCCCCCCCCCATAAAGCTGGAAGGGAAGGTTACCTGATCGACCGGTTTTTATCCGAGAGACCCTTATCGGGATTAATTCTCACGGTTTCCGGCGATCAGGGAATTGGATGACCTCCCCCGTGCTACGTGGTACCGCGGCGCTGCTGCCGGCCTTAATATGGTGTGGTCGCGGCGTGGGGCATTCGGCCACCGCGGTTGAGGCGCATTTCCCCCCACACACACCCCCACGAGTCGACGGGGCAAGCAGGGGAGGCACGGGACAGCATGAATAGCGGGGTCACAGGGGCTGTTGCGCATAGTCAGGGAGGGTTGGGATAATTGCGCTTGAGCGCGCAAGCCCCATTGGTAGGAAGGGTAAGGGAGTAATTAGGATTTACGCCTTGCACGCAGCACACTGATTAGCATATCAACAGCGCCTGGGGACTGCCGTGCGCGGGCTTGGGGTGCACGAGCCCATTGTTCAGCGCAGCATCCCCTTTGGGAGGTAGGGAGGATAAATAGAGGAGCGCAGAGGGGAAATCGCTCTCTTACTCCAGCGCCAGGCGACCAGACGCAGCTCGAGCCAGCGACCCGGACGTCCGTGCGACGCACCGAGGCACGCGGTTAACACAAGGATCAGCGGACCGCCGTGGACACTTAACAGTGAGTAAGAAGGGGAATTAGAATCATAGCCGATAAATAGGGAATAGGTACAGGTTTAGTGGAATAGGCCAGCCTCGTCGACTCACTGATTCAACATCAATTCGCAGGTGGCATATAATAAATCATTAATAGCGAAGCGTGGTCTCGCGTGATCTTGTCGTGCAGTGTGAGCGTGTGGGTGCGCTGTGTGCACAGTGGTTCGCCACGTGAGTGAGCGCTGCGCGGAGCTGAGCGCGCGGGTTGCGTGTGGGAACGCGTGTGGTACTGTGTGTGCGTAAGCTCGCGGCGTGCGTAATAGGCGTACCCCAGGTGCGCGATCATAACGCAAGCGGCCAGCAGACGGCGAGCGCTGCGCAGAGCGGCGCAAGAGTGGGTGTCGCGTGTGTTCACTCCGTGTGTGATACAGGTGCGCGATCATAACTTGCGTAGTTGGTGTGGAGTTGGAGTGCACGGAGCGGCGTGTGTGTGTGTGCATACGTTCGTTACATGTCGGATACGGATGCGCATTGGTAACGTGCCGCACAGGGCTATACTGCGAGCACGGCGTTTGATTGACGATGATGTGCGCACGTATGCTCGCAGCGTGGGAGCGCGGCGCGAGGCTGTAACAGTAGGGGCGTCGCATTCGAATGCCGGCGAAACCGTAGCGAGTAATAGGGAGGTGGGGTAACGTAAACGGAATAGGGGATGCAGGCGGGAGGGACCCCGGGGGCCAACGGCCCCCACAATACACAACACCAACGTGTGATGTTGCAGAATGAGCGGCGGGGTATAGAAAATGAACTTGATTGTCGCTTACGCCTGACGACTCGTGAGAGCCGTGACCAGCAAACGAAGGTTTCCGGCACCCGAACTTTGAAGGACACACATGGAAGCTTTCTCACGAGTAAGTGGTGGCTCTGAAAAGAGCCTTTGTGTTGTGCTTTGAGGGCCGAGCTGGGCGTTCAAGCGCGCTCGCCACGAATGCGGCGGGCGAGCTGAATGTCCTTGGGCATGATGGTGACGCGCTTGGCGTGGATGGCGCACAGGTTGGTGTCCTCGAAGAGCGCGACAAGGTACGCTTCGCTGGCCTCCTGCAGAGCCATGACAGCGGAGCTCTGGAAGCGCAGGTCGGTCTTGAAGTCCTGCGCGATCTCCCTGACGAGGCGCTGGAAGGGCAGTTTGCGGATGAGCAGCTCGGTGGACTTCTGGTAGCGGCGGATCTCGCGCAGAGCGACGGTGCCGGGCCTGTAGCGGTGAGGCTTCTTGACGCCGCCCGTGGCCGGAGCGCTCTTTCGGGCCGCCTTGGTGGCGAGTTGCTTGCGGGGGGCCTTGCCGCCCGTGGACTTGCGAGCCGTCTGCTTGGTGCGAGCCATGGCTTGGTGAGGGCAAAGATTCTCACAGGCGGGGAGGAGAAGGCGGCTTATGTAGCCCAGAGCGCGCGCTCACTGGTCAGCGGAGTCGTGACGTGCGAAGAAGGGGCGCGTGCTGATTGGTTGGCAGCGTGCAATGATCTCGAGTCGTCAACTCTTCTTCATCAACGAAATGTTCTCACTTTGGAGCATTGCAGAATGCCGCATCACGATGCAGTAGTTCCGTTTGAGCGCCGTCCATGTCTTTAACGGATGTTCTTTTCTCAAGCAAACACCTTTCCGAAAACAACTTTACAGTGCTCCGCATGATCTAAATAAAGTGTGAAAAACTGCACTTCATTGGAAACAGTAATACGTAAAAATTATTCTTTGGTTCTTTCGGTAAAGTCACGTATAAAGAAAAAATAATAAATTAAATAATAGCATACGACGTTTCGATTGCAACACAAGCAATCATCATCAGGTATAATGAAATAGCGACAAAATCTTACCATAAAAAATTATAGACAGACATATAAGCAGACAGATATCACCAATTTGTTTTTTTATATACGTGACTTTACCGAAAGAACCAAAGAATAATTCCTGCAGTCACGAAAGCTCCAAAGTTAATACGTAAAAAATGTCGGAAAGGTGATCACAGGGATAGATATCTATTCTCTTGGCATTGAGATGATGATCATCAATTATACTGCACGAGTCATCCATGCTAGGCGCTTACTTTTACATAGATGCACACGTGCAAAATGTTAGTTCCTGCCCGAAAATACAACCACGAATTAAATATATTGCATTGCAAGGTTTTGGCACCAAATATCCAATGTAATATCTGAATGGGCTGCAGATGAAATCAATGGACAAACAAGTCCAAGAAATGCCTGCTGGTGAATGTGCCATGAATATTGTTATCGCTTTTATTCCCGTGGAAACAGGTTAAAATGCGTTCCATCTCTCCATTCCACTCAATGAGCGAACAATGTCCCCGCGTGAACCGGGGCTTTGTTGGAAGTTTCGTTTAGTACTCCTGCTAGGACTGGTACAAGCAGGTTCGGAGAGGTGGGTGGCTCTGAAAAGAGCCTTTGTAATTAATGGTGGAGTCGAGGCTTCACTTGGAGCTTGTGTACTTGGTGACGGCCTTGGTGCCCTCCGACACGGCGTGCTTGGCCAGCTCGCCGGGGAGCAGCAGTCGCACTGCGGTCTGGATCTCCCGAGAAGTGATGGTGGAGCGCTTGTTGTAGTGCGCCAGGCGGGACGCCTCGGAAGCGATGCGCTCGAAGATGTCGTTGACGAACGAGTTCATGATGCTCATTGCCTTGGACGAGATGCCGGTATCGGGGTGCACCTGCTTCATCACCTTGTAGATGTAAATGGCGTAGCTCTCCTTCCTGCGGTGGCGTCGCTTCTTGCCATCCTTGCGCGTAGCCTTGGTCACAGCCTTCTTGGAGCCCTTCTTGGGAGCAGGAACCTTGGCCGGCCCAGCGCTCTTTGATGCGGGAGGATCGGGCATGTCGACGCGTCGTAGGCAGCAGCTTCAGGTCAGAACAGACGGGAAGCGAATGTGGATGTCGCTCGCGCGTTGAGCTCCTTTTATAGGAGGCGAGATGCAAATCAGAGGATCGTAGTGCGCGGCGCTGCTGAGTGGCTCTTTTAGTACCGTCCCTCTCCATCAGCCTCCAATGAGAAACGCGGACGCGATGTTCACTTTAATATCGATTTTACTGCAAAAAGGACTTGAGAATATAACACAATGTAATGTCCAAACATGTGTATTAGTGAATTGCAGCCATGGCATTGCCTTTGTTTAAAAAAGGATGACTAGAAAACCCAATACAGTATATTGTGTTTTGAGCGTGGGTTTTTTTGTTTCTTACGAGGGATTGTTTCACCACTCGTCTAATACGGCGCACGGGCGTTTTATGAACGCAATTTGGAAAAATACAAGCGCTCGGTGGAGAAAAATAACTTCGCTGTTGTGCTGTACAGGTGGAGATTAGCATTCCGGCACGCTCCGTCATTTAGGACGAGTGTGCTGTAAGATTGTGGCGCCAAATGCTCTACGTAATATCGGAATCGGCTGCAGCTGGAAATAATTCACGCAAAAATACCAGAAATGGGTTCTGTATTAAGGCGTTCAAGAATTACGCCTTGTTAAATGTGTCGTGAATATCATGATTTCTTTCATTCATGTGGAAGCAGATGAAGATTCGCCAACTCAACAAGCGAACGTCCAGCACGCTCACAACAACCCAGGACATGTGCTCCATTCAGAGCGTGTTTGGCAACACTGGCGCAAGCAGTTTCGAAGAGGTGGGTGGCTCTGAAAAGAGCCTTTGGGTTGGCTTAGTGTGCGAGAGATGGGCGCTCAGCCTCCGAAGCCGTAGAGAGTGCGGCCCTGGCGCTTGAGGGCGTAGACCACGTCCATGGCGGTGACGGTCTTGCGCTTGGCGTGCTCCGTGTAGGTGACGGCGTCGCGGATGACGTTCTCAAGGAAGACCTTCAGGACGCCGCGGGTCTCCTCGTAGATGAGGCCCGAGATGCGCTTCACACCGCCGCGGCGAGCGAGGCGGCGGATGGCGGGCTTGGTGATGCCCTGGATGTTGTCGCGCAGCACCTTGCGATGGCGTTTTGCGCCTCCCTTGCCGAGCCCCTTACCGCCTTTACCGCGTCCAGACATTGCGACTACTTGTGACAAAGCTCCTCGCGAGAGACTGCGCGCTCAGCTTGCAGCAGCAGCCGCCTTTATACCCGAAGCGTGGCGACGTCACCGACCACCCCTGCCCTCCGCGATGGCTCCGCCTTAAACCTTCCACCTTTAACCTCTGCGACGAAGAAAACCCTCCACCGTCGTCAATAACACTTCCTTGACATGTATAATATGCGACGTTTTGGGCAATGGCCCTTCTTCGAAGCACTCTGGAATGATATTGGCACACCCGCAGCGAACGCCAGAGGAACGCCATCTGTTGCAAGATTGCACGTGCAGTGAATAATCGGTGTAAGGTCTTGTTTTCAAGTGAACAAGATGAACTAACTTTATAATCGTGTGAAGCTTAACGGCTTCCAACACAATAGTTGAGTGAACGTCACCAACTAGTTGTCCCAAAGTAAGAAAGACATTGCAAACAATGCGATATTTACGTATAGTAATTAATTTAATAGAGACGTTTAGATGGTGCACCGCAATGTTTACAAAACAAAAACAAATTGAAAAGGTCAGAACGCGCGAATGAAGGCAAATTGAGTAAAGCTGTCTGGAATCAATACATTTTTAGACGAAATTCCATATTTGGCACCAGTAACATGATGACGAAATGAAGAGGTGCAACACATAATCAAAATTGGAGGTTCGTCAAGAATGCATCGATTTTGAATCTGGATTTAGATTAGAATCGCCAGCGAGAATGCTGACGTCGCTGAGATTACTCTGCACTCAGTTCGAGTGAGGGAGCTGCCACCCGCCTCGCCTGTGCTTGTGATCCCTGCTTTCGGGCTCGATCACTCCCATCACATCAATGCTTAAAACACATCGAGTGGGTGAAATGTTACACAGTTAATTTGAACTAATTGAAGCGCAGCAGCATCTGGTTCACTTTTTTAACGAAGTGGGTGGCTCTGAAAAGAGCCGTTGAGGTGGAGTGAATCGAGCGTCGGTCGTCCCATCGGATTCACTTCTTTGGCGCAGTCTTCTTGGGCTTGGCCGCGGCCTTCTTGGGCTTGGCCACCTTGGGTTTGGCGGCCTTGGCCTTGACGGTCTTGGGCTTAGCGACCTTGGGCTTCGCAGCCTTGGGCTTGGCTGGGCTCTTCGCCGCCTTCTTGGGCTTAACAGCCGACTTCACCTTTTTGGGGCTCTTGGCCGCCTTGGCAGCCGCGGGCTTCTTTGCTTTCTTGGGAGACTTCTTGGGCGCGGTCTTCTTGGCTGCCGCGGGCTTCTTCACCTTCTTGGCTGCCGCGGGCTTTTTAGCTGCGGGCTTTGCCGTTGACGACTTGGGCTTCGCCTTTGCGGCAGCCTTTTCCTTGTTGAGTTTGAAAGAGCCAGACGCGCCGCTGCCCTTCACTTGCGCCACGGCGTCTTTGGCCACGAGCTTCTTGATGGCCAACTTCACGCGGGCATTGTTCTTCTCCACGTCGTATCCTCCGGCAGCAAGCGACTTTTTGAGCGCAGGAAGAGACACGCCGTTCCTCTCCTTGCTGCTGGCCAGAGCCTTGAGGATGAGCTCGGACACGCTGGGGCCGACCTTCTTGGCCTTTGGAGCGGCGCGCTTCTTCTTGGGGCTTTTAGGCGCTGAAGTAGCCGCAGCTGGTGGTTGAGCAGGAGCAGTTTCCGCCATCTCAAGACGTCGCTTTTATCGCCTCGCCTCTTGGAAACCGAAATCAGCGCTCTCACGAATTCGAACCGAGCGTCCTCCAGGCCCGAGGTTATTATAGAAGCGGCGTACTGAATGCGGACGTCGCTGAGATCATCCAGCACTCAGCTCTAGTGAGGGAGTTGCCATCCATACTCACTGTGTTTATCACGCCTGCCTTTGGGCTCGATTACTCCCGTAACGTTCATACTTACATGCATCTAGTTAATACATCATCACGAAGATCACTTCTTTAATGTACGTTACTTATGCAATATACGACAATGCTCACGATATAAATTATAATTCTAAACAAGTGAACAACCAACATTTGGGAGACATTGTTCGGTCAGGGCAAGATATGATGATTGTCGGTTTTCAAAAGTGTTACTGATGAACACTATTTAAAACGCACTCGAATTTTTTGCAAGACAAGATGCTTCAACATACTACTCATTTAATTCCAACGAAATATTTTCTATTTAAGTTTTGCCTCGCGCGCTCGCGATTCCTCCTCTCGCGCTATGGTGAGGACTGCGCGCCATGTCAATCGTCCCTTGTCACCGAACTTTTAACTGGACGTTTTAATCGAACTTTGAAATGAATAAATTTATGGATTTTCAGATGGACAACAAACTGAAGAAAATTACTCAAAATTAACCGACATTATATGGAAAGTTTAACATTTTACGTGGCAAGAGATGAGTAGCTCACGCACTGCAGAAGGGTCGCGCGCCTTGAAGGCACGGTGCACAATCATCACCACTCAAATTCAACTCAAGTGACTCCGCAGTCGAATGTTTAAAGAAAATATATAATCTTACGTTTAATGCATTGACAGAGTTGATATTCTAGGAGCGCAGGATGGTTCATGCGATTAGTTGTTTTTACTGCAATAAGTAACACGTATTTACTGCACTAAGTAACACGAATGAGTAATCATTGGAAAGATGTTATTAACCATGTAAAAAATATTTAACTACACATATTTGTACCATCTTATTTGACAGGTAATATTATACTTTCGCGAGTGTTAACATCCCCAGCGTTTACCAGTACTTTTATGCTTACTATCAGCTAACACCGGCCACAACCCTGAGCTAATGTGCTCATTTGTTCTCTTTTAGCCCCGACACCCCCGCCACTTCCCGGCAACCACATTCAGATAAGCCCCCCTCTTCCCCCCTGATTTGTTATTTTATTATTTATATTGTTTTAGTTATTTATTATTATTGTTTTACCTACGTGACTTTACCGAAAAAACCTAAGAGTATGAATCATTGCAGTCACGAAAGCTACAAATTTAGAACGAATGCAATAATCATTCGTTCCACGCGCATGTGAAGAGGCGTAGTAGATTGGTTTATGCACTTCTGGTAGGAACGAAGTGGACCAGACTCCAATAGATTATATCGTGCGTCCGTTTGTCCGTCCGTCCGTCCGTGTGTCAACATCGCCCCCTACTGCAAACACTTGGCATGACCCTACAAAAACATTTAGACTCAGTGACGCTATCCTGGCTAACCAAGTGTAGCATTCCCTTATAATTCCCTCAGATAGCTTTTAATTACAATGTTACATTCCCTGATTTTTAAATAGCAACATTGACATTTAAAGCTTCAACATAAATAATTAAAACATTTATATTAACAATTAACCCACGGCGGCCTAAGGCCTACAGCTAGGCCTAAAGCCTAGACCTAGGCCTCAAGCTCTCCCTTCGTATAGTTCCCCCGCGTGTGTGAAAGGGAGTAAATGGTTAACAAGGTTACATTCCCTGATGTTTTTTAATAGAAACATTTACATTTAAAGCTTTTACATAAATAATTAAAACATTTATATTAACAATTAACCCACGGCAGCCTAAGGCCTACAGCTAGGCCTAAAGCCTAGACCTAGGCCTCAAGCTCTCCCTTCGTATAGTTCCCCCGTGTGTGTGAAAAGAAAGTAAATGTTTAACAATGTTACATTCCCTGATGTTTTTAAATAGCAACATTTACATTTAAAGCTTCAACATAAATAATTAAAACATTTATATTAACAATTAACCCACGGCGGCCTAAGGCCTACAGCTAGGCCTAAAGCCTAGACCTAGGCCTCAAGCTCTCCCTTCGTATAGTTCCCCTGTGTGTGTGAAAGGCAGTAAATATTTAACAATGTTACATTCCCTGATGTTTTTTAATAGAAACATTTACATTTAAAGCTTTTTCATTAAAAACAACTCCCTACCTCCCCCCCCTCGTCGGCGGCTCTCCAGCCGAGCCAGGCCTGGGAATCTCTCCCCCGCTCGGGGTGTATTGGGCGGGGCTACAGCGGCAGGGGGCGGGGCTACAGCGGCAGGGGGCGGGGCTACAGCGGCAGGGGGCGGGGCTACGCGGCAGGGGGCCGGGCTACAGCGGCAGGGGGCGGGGCTACAGCGGCAGGGGGCGGGGCTACGCGGCAGCGGGCGGGGCTACAGCGGCAGGGGGCGGGGCTACGCGGGGCTGGGCGGGGACACCGAGATGGGGCGGGGCCACGGGTGGCGGGGCGGGGTTACGCGGGTGGAGGGCGGGGCCACGGGGGCGGAGCGGAGCCACGGGGGAGCGGGGCGGGGTCAAGCGGTGGGAGGCGGAGCTTAGCGCGATGGAGGGAGGGGCCGTTGGCGAAAAGGGGCGGAGTCTACAGTCGAGAATACAGTACCGGGGGCGAGGAGGCGGGGCTAACAGTGATAGGGGCGTGGCCCACGGCGCTGCATCTCGTGCAGATTGTTACTACTCACTGTGTCTGCTCCAAGCTGCACTCACGTAGGTACATACTTGTGCAATACTATTATTTTTTTGCAGAACGGTTACTACTACTTTATTGTTTCTTATGTTCCACTACGTCTACGTTTCCATCCACTCATTGGCGCCCATTTTTTGCCATTTCATTTTATTATAGCCATTCAATTGTTCGGTCCTACCAGCCCACCCCACAGGGACCTGTTTTCACCAACGCACAGCAATATTCGTTCCAAGACCAACCCCGGGCACACGTCCCACAGCCCCTTTTAACTCCTCAATCTCCGCTCCCAATACACATTCGCGTCCAGCACGCCTGGTCCGGGTGACGTCACTGCCCTTTAACCCCTGACCCCCCCGTCCAGCTCTTATTTCCCGCGCGTGTGTGAAAAAAAATTAAGATTGATTGGTGCGTGTTGTCGTGAGAGCGGAGATGTCGTGTTTGCGTGGTGCGTGGTGCGTGAGGGTGGCTCGCAGATCCCTTGAAGTGCTTGAACCATTCTCCGACTCCTCTTCATATGTAATCTGACCGCTCAAAAAGAGCGAGTTTTATTCTTTAAAAAAACACGATACTTTCTTCCAATAGGCACCTCAATTTATTCTAAACCATGTTCCATGATTGATGCAATGTTGGAATGCTGCTCAAATACCGTTCTAAATTAGACATAAAGGGTATCTGGAATGAGCAGAGAATTCGTTTAATTGCGCGCAATTTGGGACGAGGGCAACTCGACGACGGTGTCCTTATTAATAACAAAACCCCTGTGTACGACTGTCCGAGCTCTTTGCAAGCAAGTGGGTGGCTCTGAAAAGAGCCGTTGTTGTGGTGGTAGAGGCGGCGGCGCGTTCACTTCTTTGCCTGAGAGGTCTTCTTGGGCAGCAGCACGGCCTGGATGTTGGGCAGCACACCGCCCTGGGCGATAGTCACGCCGCCCATGAGCTTGTTGAGCTCCTCGTCGTTTCGCACGGCGAGCTGCAGGTGTCGGGGGATGATCCTCGTCTTCTTGTTGTCGCGGGCGGCATTGCCAGCCAGCTCGAGGATCTCGGCAGAAAGGTACTCGAGCACGGCGGCCAGGTAGACGGGTGCTCCAGCGCCGACCCGCTGGGCGTAATTGCCCTTGCGGAGCAGCCTGTGAACGCGACCCACGGGGAACTGCAGGCCGGCGCGGGAAGAGCGGGACTTTGCCTTGGCGCGAGATTTGCCACCGGTCTTGCCGCGTCCAGACATCGTTAAGGGACCTAGGATGCAAAAAGCACTGGAGACAAAGTACGAACGATTTGTGACGTTAACACGCACCACGGGAGCGGCTTTTATAGCGGAGACGAGGATCGTAGAGCGCGCCGCTGCTGATTGGCTCCTCTCGCTCGAGTCCCGCCCTCTCCTTGAGCCACCAATGACAAGCCGGGACGCGAGGATTCGATGTTGACTTTCATTATTTGTATCCATATATATTTTAATGCGGCACACGCATCTTATGAATTAAACAATGCGATACACGTACTTAATAGGTTCAAGTTTTAAGCATGATAGAGTTAATTTATGGGCGCGTGCTGGCAAGTCAAACTTATAAGCGGATTCCGCAAATATCAATGTATTATTGATTATAATCATCATTTTGAGGGACCGCATTGGTTATAAGAAATCATTGTGATAGCCTTGAGCTCGTGATTGATCGCCCACGTGCCTATACGGTGTATAGATATTTTTTTTTAACCGCCTGTTCGGGCAATGCCTAAAAATATATGTGCGTGAATAATTCAGTCTCAGTTTGCAAAATGTGAACTTCTTATCAGCTCGGGCTTGAAACAGCATAAACCAATATCTTTGGGTTTAATCTATATATATAAAATCGTGAATGTCTGTCTGTCTGTGTGTGGATGTCGGACCATACGCACTTTCATTGGACGCCGGTTGCCCCTGCCAACGCCTAGCGACGTCTTCGCCGCTTTCATTGGACGCCGGTTGCCCCTGGCAACGGCTAGCGACGGGCTAGCAGTTGCGGGGTGGACGCCATCTTTAATTCCCGTTAAAAATAGGCGCACGCATTAACACGCGACTCTGAGGTAAATTCATCTAAGTTTCACGTCCTCTTTACTCCCCCCCCCCACCACAATGTGTGCTATTACTATTATAGGGTCGGTAGATTATTAAATTATAGCGATTACACAGTATTATTGAAGCGCGGGGGGGGGGGGGGGAAACGGCACCCGTACCCAGCGTCAGCCGGGTGGCAAAATCAGGCGAGGCGGGAGGCTCTGCACGGTGCTAGGCCTCCACACCCACCACGCGACGAGGTAAAATACATTTCACCAAAATAACCCTTTTGTTGTACATTATGTAAACATGGTTTCACAACGCTTATACACAACACCAACGTGTGATGTTGCAGAATGAGCGGCGGGGTATAGAAAATGAACTTGATTGTCGCTTACGCCTGACGACTCGTGAGAGCCGTGACCAGCAAACGAAGGTTTCCGGCACCCGAACTTTGAAGGACACACATGGAAGCTTTCTCACGAGTAAGTGGTGGCTCTGAAAAGAGCCTTTGTGTTGTGCTTTGAGGGCCGAGCTGGGCGTTCAAGCGCGCTCGCCACGAATGCGGCGGGCGAGCTGAATGTCCTTGGGCATGATGGTGACGCGCTTGGCGTGGATGGCGCACAGGTTGGTGTCCTCGAAGAGCGCGACAAGGTACGCTTCGCTGGCCTCCTGCAGAGCCATGACAGCGGAGCTCTGGAAGCGCAGGTCGGTCTTGAAGTCCTGCGCGATCTCCCTGACGAGGCGCTGGAAGGGCAGTTTGCGGATGAGCAGCTCGGTGGACTTCTGGTAGCGGCGGATCTCGCGCAGAGCGACGGTGCCGGGCCTGTAGCGGTGAGGCTTCTTGACGCCGCCCGTGGCCGGAGCGCTCTTTCGGGCCGCCTTGGTGGCGAGTTGCTTGCGGGGGGCCTTGCCGCCCGTGGACTTGCGAGCCGTCTGCTTGGTGCGAGCCATGGCTTGGTGAGGGCAAAGATTCTCACAGGCGGGGAGGAGAAGGCGGCTTATGTAGCCCAGAGCGCGCGCTCACTGGTCAGCGGAGTCGTGACGTGCGAAGAAGGGGCGCGTGCTGATTGGTTGGCAGCGTGCAATGATCTCGAGTCGTCAACTCTTCTTCATCAACGAAATGTTCTCACTTTGGATCATTGCAGAATGCCGCATCACGATGCAGTAGTTCCGTTTGAGCGCCGTCCATGTCTTTAACTGATGTTCTTTTCTCAAGCAAACACCTTTCCGAAGACAACTTTACAGTGCTCCGCGTGATCTAAATAAAGTGTGCAGAAACTGCGGTTCATTGGAAACAGTAATACGTAAAAAATATTCTTTGTTTCTTTCGGTAAAGTCACGTATAAAGAAAAAATAATAGCATACGACGTTTCGATTGCAACACAAGCAATCATCAAGTATAATGAAATAGCGACATAAAATCTAACCAGAAACAAATTATAGACAGACATATAAGCAGACAGATATCACCAATTAGTTATTTTTATATACGTGACTTTACCGAAAGAACCAAAGAATAATTCCTGCAGTCACGAAAGCTCCAAAGTTAATACGTGAAAATGTCGGAAAGAGGTGATCACAGGAATAGATATCTATTCTCTTGGCATTGAGATGATCATCAATTATACTGCACGAGTCATCCATGCTAGGCGCTTACTTTTACATAGATGTACACGTGCAAAATGTTAGTTCCTGCCCGAAAATACAACCACGAATTAAATATATTGCATTGCAAGGTTTTGGCACCAAATATCCAATGTAATATCTGAATGGGCTGCAGATGAAATCAATGGACAAACAAGTCCAAGAAATGCCTGCTGGTGAACATGATGTGCCATGAATATTGTTATCGCTTTTATTCACGTGGAAACAGGTTAAAATGCGTTCCATCTCTCCATTCCACTCAATGAGCGAACAATGTCCCCGCGTGAACCGGGGCTTTGTTGGAAGTTTCGTTTAGTACTCCTGCTAGGACTGGTACAAGCAGGTTCGGAGAGGTGGGTGGCTCTGAAAAGAGCCTTTGTAATTAATGGTGGAGTCGAGGCTTCACTTGGAGCTTGTGTACTTGGTGACGGCCTTGGTGCCCTCCGACACGGCGTGCTTGGCCAGCTCGCCGGGGAGCAGCAGTCGCACTGCGGTCTGGATCTCCCGAGAAGTGATGGTGGAGCGCTTGTTGTAGTGCGCCAGGCGGGACGCCTCGGAAGCGATGCGCTCGAAGATGTCGTTGACGAACGAGTTCATGATGCTCATTGCCTTGGACGAGATGCCGGTATCGGGGTGCACCTGCTTCATCACCTTGTAGATGTAAATGGCGTAGCTCTCCTTCCTGCGGTGGCGTCGCTTCTTGCCATCCTTGCGCGTAGCCTTGGTCACAGCCTTCTTGGAGCCCTTCTTGGGAGCAGGAACCTTGGCCGGCCCAGCGCTCTTTGATGCGGGAGGATCGGGCATGTCGACGCGTCGTAGGCAGCAGCTTCAGGTCAGAACAGACGGGAAGCGAATGTGGATGTCGCTCGCGCGTTGAGCTCCTTTTATAGGAGGCGAGATGCAAATCAGAGGATCGTAGTGCGCGGCGCTGCTGAGTGGCTCTTTTAGTACCGTCCCTCTCCATCAGCCTCCAATGAGAAACGCGGACGCGATGTTCACTTTAATATCGATTTTACTGCAAAAAGGACTTGTGAATATAACACAATGTAATGTCCAAACATGTGTATTAGTGAATTGCAGCCATGGCATTGCCTTTGCTTTAAAAAGGATGACTAGAAAACCCAATACAGTATATTGTGTTTTGAGCGTGGGTTTTTTTGTTTCTTACGAGGGATTGTTTCACCACTCGTCTAATACGGCGCACGGGCGTTTTATGAACGCAATTTGGAAAAATACAAGCGCTCGGTGGAGAAAAATAACTTCGCTGTTGTGCTGTACAGGTGGAGATTAGCATTCCGGCACGCTACGTCAATTAGGACGAGTGTGCTGTAATGAGTGGCGAATGTTTTAAATGGACGTGTTGTGGGGGCCGTTGGCCCCCGGGGTCCCTCCCGCCTGCATCCCCTATTCCGTTTACGTTACCCCACCTCCCTATTACTCGCTACGGTTTCGCCGGCATTCGAATGCGACGCCCCTACTGTTACAGCCTCGCGCCGCGCTCCCACGCTGCGAGCATACGTGCGCACATCATCGTCAATCAAACGCCGTGCTCGCAGTATAGCCCTGTGCGGCACGTTACCAATGCGCATCCGTATCCGACATGTAACGAACGTATGCACACACACACACGCCGCTCCGTGCACTCCAACTCCACACCAACTACGCAAGTTATGATCGCGCACCTGTATCACACACGGAGTGAACACACGCGACACCCACTCTTGCGCCGCTCTGCGCAGCGCTCGCCGTCTGCTGGCCGCTTGCGTTATGATCGCGCACCTGGGGTACGCCTATTACGCACGCCGCGAGCTTACGCACACACAGTACCACACGCGTTCCCACACGCAACCCGCGCGCTCAGCTCCGCGCAGCGCTCACTCACGTGGCGAACCACTGTGCACACAGCGCACCCACACGCTCACACTGCACGACAAGATCACGCGAGACCACGCTTCGCTATTAATGATTTATTATATGCCACCTGCGAATTGATGTTGAATCAGTGAGTCGACGAGGCTGGCCTATTCCACTAAACCTGTACCTATTCCCTATTTATCGGCTATGATTCTAATTCACCTTCTTACTCACTGTTAAGTGTCCACGGCGGTCCGCTGATCCTTGTGTTAACCGCGTGCCTCGGTGCGTCGCACGGACGTCCGGGTCGCTGGCTCGAGCTGCGTCTGGTCGCCTGGCGCTGGAGTAAGAGAGCGATTTCCCCTCTGCGCTCCTCTATTTATCCTCCCTACCTCCAAAGGGGATGCTGCGCTGAACAATGGGCTCGTGCACCCCAAGCCCGCGCACGGCAGTCCCCAGGCGCTGTTGATATGCTAATCAGTGAGCGACGTTGGCGGCGTACATCCTAATTACTCCCTTACCCTTCCTAACAATGGGGCCTGCGCGCTCAAGCACAATTATCCCAACCCCCCATGACTATGCGCAACAGCCCCTGTGACCCCGCTATTCATGCTGTCTCGTGCCTCCCCTGCTTGCCCCGTCGACTCGTGGGGGTGTGTGTGGGGGGAAATGCGCCTCAACCGCGGTGGCCGAATGCCCCACGCCGCGACCACACCATATTAAGGCCGGCAGCAGCGCCGCGGTACCACGTAGCACGGGGGAGGTCATCCAATTCCCTGATCGCCGGAAACCGTGAGAATTAATCCCGATAAGGGTCTCTCGGATAAAAACCGGTCGATCAGGTAACCTTCCCTTCCAGCTCTATGGGGGGGGGGGGGGGATGCGTGCGGGTGTGTGCTTATGTGGGGCGGGTGATGGGGGGCAGTGCGGTGGGGGAAGCCGGGCGGCTCCCTGGCTCGGCAGAGCGGCCCCGTCGCTGTGGCACCACATAGCCCCCCGGGGTGCCAGTCCCCGTCCCGGGTTGACTTGAGCACCTCGCCTGGGTTGCCCCCACGAGGTATCGCCGCGGGGTCCGCGGGATTCGCCCGGCCCTTGTGGCTGGCCTCGGGGGTGGCGGCTCCGTCTCCTGGGGCTCCGGCGGTGGTCTCCTCCTCCATTCCAACGGCTCCCCTCGGCCTCTGGCACCTGCGGGCTGGGGAACAAACTCAGAGGCGGTGGGGTTTAAGGGTCGCCGTCCTCGTCGCCCCCGGCCCCGCCCGGGGCCCCTCGGAGCCCGGGGCTCCGTGGGGCCCATGTACTGCGCGAGGCCCCCGGGCACGGGGGGTGGGGGGACCCCGGGGTTTCGGGGTACTTGGACGGCGGGGCTCCCTCCCTCGGGGGCTGCTCGCCACGGCTTCAGTCGGCGGATGTTGACCACCATCTCCCGGCCCCTCTCTCCTCCCTGAATCAGTACCGTCCAGGGTGAGATCTGCCGTCTCACAATCCAGGGTCCTCGCCAGTAGGTGGTCAGCTTCCCCACCTGTCCGGCACCGACGCGGGGAGTGTACAGCCACACCTCGGAGCCCGCAGTGTAGAAGGGGGGCTCCATACGGGGTCGGGCGCCCTGCTCTTGCCGCTGGTGCGCGGCCTCTCCGTGCGGGTAGGCTCGGCCCCTGGCCCCTCGCAGGGTCTCCAGCAAGTGCTCCACGGGGTGGCTCCCTTCCTCCCGTTGCGGCGGAGGGACACCGAACAGCAGATCTGCGGGCAGGCGAGACTCGCGACCAAACATCATTAGGAACGGGGTCTGTCCTGTAGAGGTGTGAACGGTGGTGGTGTAGGCGAACAGGGCATAGGGAAGGTGTTCGTCCCAGTCCTGTTGATTCGCGGCCGCCATGCGTTTAAGCTTCCCGGCCAGAGTCTGGTTCATCCTCTCTACCATCCCGTTCGCCTGGGGGTGATACGCCGTGGTTCGGTCCTTCTGGATCCCGAACTCTCGGCACAGCGCCTGAAATAGTTCGGCCTCGAATTCACTACCCTGGTCGGTAATGACTCGTTCGGGGATCCCGCACTTAAGTACGTAGTTTTCCACGAAGGCCCGGGCCACTACAAGGGCTGTTTTATCCGGGATAGCCACCGCCACTGGGTAGCGGGTGAAGTATTCCACCGCTACGAGAATATACCGGTTGCCCCGGTGGGATCGTGGAAAGGGCCCCTGCAGGTCGATTCCGACCAACTGATTCGTCCGACTGACTCGGAACGGCCTCAGGGGTACCTGGTACCTCGCCGGCTTTTGCCCACACTGCTGACAGGCCCGGCAGCCCTGCACCCAGGCGGCCACATCTTGTGCCAATTTGGGCCAGAGATACTGGCGACGCAGGGTCTCTCGAGTGCGTCGTTCCCCATCGTGGCCCCCGAGTGGGTGGTCATGCACCAGCCGTAGCAGCTGGGGTCGCACCTGGGCAGGAACACAGATGCACCCCGGCTGGCCGGCCTCGGTTAACTCCCGTACCACTCCGTTCCGCACACACAACCGGGCATACAAACCGCTCCAGGGTCCTGGTAGGGCGCTCTTTTCCTCCCGCAGTGCCGCCTCCACTGCCGCCAGATCCGGATCTCGCTGCTGGGTCTGTCTCAGCTGCTCGTCGTTTAGGCCCGGGAAGGCGCAGCCGACGTCCTCCTGGATCCGTCCGATCGGGTCCCGAGCCGCGGGTCCCGCGCTTGCCGGGCGGTCGACGGGATCCTCAGTGCCACCTGTGAGGGTTTCTGTGGCGCACACTGCACTCTCCCTCGCTGGGGGGGGGTCAGTGGCCGCGGCCTCTCGGGGGTCCGTTGCCTGCCGGCAGCGTCCCCCCGTGAAACACGGGCAGGCCTCCTCCGCCCTCGTCTCGGCGTACACCGTGGGTCGCCTCGACAAGGCGTCCGCGTTTGCATGCATCCGGCCAGCCCGATACTCGATTTGCAGGTTGTACTCCTGCAACTGCGCCAACCACCGGGCCATCTGCCCCCGCGGCTCCTTGAATGTAAGAAGAAACTGCAGAGCATAATGGTCAGTGCGTACGCGACATCTCCTGCCGTACAAATACGGCCGGAACTGTTTGCATGCGAAAATCACGGCGTACAACTCTTGGCGGGTCACGCAATAGTTCAGCTCGGCCCCACTCAAGGTCCGGCTGGCGTACGCGATGACTCGTTCCGTCCCATCCTGTACCTGTGACAACACCGCGCCCAGCCCGCTGCTGCAGGCGTCGGTGTCCAAAATAAAATCGGTGGTAAAATCGGGGAAAGCGAGGGTGGGGGCGTGGGTGAGGTGGTCTTTGAGAGTGGTGAAGGCCGTCTGGCAGGCCCCCGTCCACTGGTAGGGGTGCTTAGGGGAGGTGAGTTGGGTGAGGGGGCGTGCAATCTCGCTGAATCCCTTTACAAATCGACGATAATAGGTGGCGAGCCCCAAAAATGATCTGATCTCCGTCAGATTCCTTGGCCGTGGCCACTCCACTACGGCGCGTACCTTCTCCGGATCGGTGCGCACGCCTGCCTCGCTGACGCGATGCCCGAGGTACCCCACCTCGCGTTGTGCGATGTAACACTTACGTGGCTTGAGCTTGAGATGAGCCGCTCGCAGTCGCTGGAACACCTCTCGAAGCCTGGACCAATGCTCAGACAAAGATCTACTGAACACTATCACATCGTCCAAGTAAATCAGGCACTGTTCCCACTGCAAGCCCCGCATCACCAACTCCATCAACCGCTGGAACGTCGCGGGCGCGTTAGTGAGTCCGAACGGCAACACTCGAAACTCAAACAGGCCCATCGGGGTGGTGAATGCTGTTTTTGGCCGATCCTCCTCCGTCATCTCCACCTGCCAGTAACCGGACGCCAGATCGAGGGTGGAAAAATACCGCGCTCCTGCGAGACTGTCGAAGGTGTCGTCGATGCGAGGTATGGGGAAGGCATCGCCGAGCGTGACTGCGTTTAGTTTACGGTAATCGACGCAGAATCGGGTTGACCCATCCTTTTTCGTTACTAGTACCACCGGGGCTGACCAGGGGCTCGCCGAGGGCTGAATTATGTTATCGCGAAGCATGTCCCCAACTGCCTCTTTGATTTGGGCGCGTTCGGGTGCGCCCACTCGGTACGCAGGGAGTTTGATGGGTCGGGCTGCACCGGTGTCAATTTGGTGCTTAACAAGATCGGTCCGACCCACGTCCGAGTCGTGTTCACTGAATACGTCGGCATACTCCCGCAGTAACTCGCGCAGCCGATCGGCCTCTCCCTTAGGTAAATCCGCCCATGGTACATGTAACGCGTCGAGCAGGGGAACGACCTCGGCTCGGGGAGTCGGGCCGACTCGCCAGGCCAGGTCCTGGTCACCCTCAGGACGCCCGGGGTCCTCAGCCCAGAGTGCGAACACCGAGTCGTTAGAGTGGCGTGCGTGCAGGGGGTGTACGGTGGCTATCGGGGTGCGCCGTCGCAGTATCGCTGGGGTATTGTGGGGGTTAAACATCCGCATAAACAATCGGTCCCCATCTGCGTTTACCAATGTGGCGGATCCCACTATCCCATACCGTTTTGCCAACTCCGGGTGAGGAGTTAGCATTACCTCTCCTGATGGTCGGAGCGCGGGGTCGGTGGGGGATGTTGCCACTGGCACCAGCATCTCGGTGAGCGGTCCGATGGTGACGGCCGACACCAGCGTAGCGGCCACGGGTGTGAAGCGTGGGCGATTCGGCTCCCGTCCTAGGAACGGAATCCGCTCCCCACTGCCCTCCACCGTAGCGCATCGTTGCCGGGGCTGTACGTTAAGTCCCAACTTTTCCAGGAGGTCCGTTCCTGCAATGCACTCGTGGCACAACACACTCGACACGTAGAATTCCTGTGTGCACACCTGGTTTCCTAGACGGACCTCGAGGGAGACCTTCCCCAGCAACCCCATCCCGGCTCCGCTTGCCGTGTGCAGCGCGCGGTCCGGGGCCTGCAGGTGGCGCACGTCGACCCCGATCGCGCTGCAGTGCGCTGCACTCACGAGCGAGGCCACCGCCCCCGTGTCCAGCAGAATTCGGGTACGCACTCCGTTTACCTCCCCTTCCACCAGCGACGTGGCCCCCGTGATCCCCGCCACCAGCTCCCGTAGCCAGTCGCCAGGAGTCACCGTTTCTGTGGGCGTTGTTGCTGGAACCTGTGTGGAGATCACTCGCTCGCAATTATTCTCACAGCTTGTTTGTGTCGGGGCCACGTGGATTTCACCCCCCGGTGGTCCCCTCTCTAGGGGGGCCTTAGTGTTTGACCTTAGCTCTTGTCTAGCTCGGGCGACCTGAGGACAGTCCCTCCTGAGATGCCCTCGCCGATCGCACACATAACACGCCCGGGGAGGGGTGGCGGCTCCGTAGTGGGCTCTCTGCCCACTCCCTCCTCCCCCAGTGCGCTGCTGCTCATACTCTGCTTCTAGTCGCGCTATCCTTCCAGTTAGCCCTCCTACCGTGGAGTCTAGTTCCCCCATCTCGGATCGGATGGTCTCAACGGAGGATTGCAGTTTGGTCATATTTTTATTTGCTTCCTCGCGTACCTGAGTTACCCTCTCACCTACTTGGGTTATCATATCTCCCATGCTGGCCTGTAACCCGGCTACCCACCCCGGGGTCGTCTCGCTGGGTCTCTGTGGCTCTCTTTCCCGGCCCCTTACCGTCCTCGCGAGCTCCTGTTCCTCCTCCTCGTCTTCCGAGAGCAGGCTCGCAATGGCGCGCTCTCGTCCCAGCCCCCGGAGCTGCGCGCGTTCGCTGTGAATTCTTTCACACTTACGTGCGCGCTCGACAAGGGCGTTAAAGGGAAGACGTGGGCAGCTCATGTCTGGCTGCCACCACGCCGTGCGAGACAGGTACCGCTGGATTTTCTCGGCGGCCAGTTCCTCAATAACATCAGTTGCGTACCCCGGGCGTGCGATCTTTGTTAACTCGCGCACATCCTCGGCGTAATCACGTAGATCTTCGCCGGGTTGGCGACGGCGCGCCTCTAAGGCCGATTTTGCTTCCTCCTCGTCACGCGTGCCAAAACGCTGATCGAGTCGGCGCATCAGCTCCTCTAGCTGTGTCTGTGCGCTCGCGGGTAACGCTTCTACAAAATCGGCTGCCCGCCCATCAAGATTCATATTAAGTTGACGTACTGCCTGCGCGTCCGTCCATCCATTAATTTCCTTGGCCCCTAAGAGATTGCGGGCGAATGCCTTCCACGAAGGGGCCCCCCGGCCGGTAAATATTAGTCTTATTTTAGCGTGAGGTAACGCGGGGGTCCGTACCGCTTCCGACACCAATTTGTGGGGGCCGTCGGCCCCCGGGGTCCCTCCCGCCTGCATCCCCTATTCCGTTTACGTTACCCCACCTCCCTATTACTCGCTACGGTTTCGCCGGCATTCGAATACGACGCCCCTACTGTTACAGCCTCGCGCCGCGCTCCCACGCTGCGAGCATACGTGCGCACATCATCGTCAATCAAACGCCGTGCTCGCAGTATAGCCCTGTGCGGCACGTTACCAATGCGCATCCGTATCCGACATGTAACGAACGTATGCACACACACACACGCCGCTCCGTGCACTCCAACTCCACACCAACTACGCAAGTTATGATCGCGCACCTGTATCACACACGGAGTGAACACACGCGACACCCACTCTTGCGCCGCTCTGCGCAGCGCTCGCCGTCTGCTGGCCGCTTGCGTTATGATCGCGCACCTGGGGTACGCCTATTACGCACGCCGCGAGCTTACGCACACACAGTACCACACGCGTTCCCACACGCAACCCGCGCGCTCAGCTCCGCGCAGCGCTCACTCACGTGGCGAACCACTGTGCACACAGCGCACCCACACGCTCACACCTGCACGACAAGATCACGCGAGACCACGCTTCGCTATTAATGATTTATTATATGCCACCTGCGAATTGATGTTGAATCAGTGAGTCGACGAGGCTGGCCTATTCCACTAAACCTGTACCTATTCCCTATTTATCGGCTATGATTCTAATTCACCTTCTTACTCACTGTTAAGTGTCCACGGCGGTCCGCTGATCCTTGTGTTAACCGCGTGCCTCGGTGCGTCGCACGGACGTCCGGGTCGCTGGCTCGAGCTGCGTCTGGTCGCCTGGCGCTGGAGTAAGAGAGCGATTTCCCCTCTGCGCTCCTCTATTTATCCTCCCTACCTCCAAAGGGGATGCTGCGCTGAACAATGGGCTCGTGCACCCCAAGCCCGCGCACGGCAGTCCCCAGGCGCTGTTGATATGCTAATCAGTGAGCGACGTTGGCGGCGTACATCCTAATTACTCCCTTACCCTTCCTAACAATGGGGCCTGCGCGCTCAAGCACAATTATCCCAACCCCCCATGACTATGCGCAACAGCCCCTGTGACCCCGCTATTCATGCTGTCTCGTGCCTCCCCTGCTTGCCCCGTCGACTCGTGGGGGTGTGTGTGGGGGGAAATGCGCCTCAACCGCGGTGGCCGAATGCCCCACGCCGCGACCACACCATATTAAGGCCGGCAGCAGCGCCGCGGTACCACGTAGCACGGGGGAGGTCATCCAATTCCCTGATCGCCGGAAACCGTGAGAATTAATCCCGATAAGGGTCTCTCGGATAAAAACCGGTCGATCAGGTAACCTTCCCTTCCAGCTCTATGGGGGGGGGGGGGGGGGGATGCGTGCGGGTGTGTGCTTATGTGGGGCGGGTGATTGGGGGCAGTGCGGTGGGGGAAGCCGGGCGGCTCCCTGGCTCGGCAGAGCGGCCCCGTCGCTGTGGCACCACAGTGTCGTGAATATCATGATTTCTTTCATTCATTCATGTGGAAGCAGATGAAGACTCGCCAACTCAACAAGCAAACGTCCAGCACGCTCACAACAACCCAGGACATGTGCTCCATTCAGAGCGTGTTTGGCAACACTGGCGCAAGCAGTTTCGAAGAGGTGGGTGGCTCTGAAAAGAGCCTTTGGGTTGGCTTAGTGTGCGAGAGATGGGCGCTCAGCCTCCGAAGCCGTAGAGAGTGCGGCCCTGGCGCTTGAGGGCGTAGACCACGTCCATGGCGGTGACGGTCTTGCGCTTGGCGTGCTCCGTGTAGGTGACGGCGTCGCGGATGACGTTCTCAAGGAAGACCTTCAGGACGCCGCGGGTCTCCTCGTAGATGAGGCCCGAGATGCGCTTCACACCGCCGCGGCGAGCGAGGCGGCGGATGGCGGGCTTGGTGATGCCCTGGATGTTGTCGCGCAGCACCTTGCGATGGCGTTTTGCGCCTCCCTTGCCGAGCCCCTTACCGCCTTTACCGCGTCCAGACATTGCGACTACTTGTGACAAAGCTCCTCGCGAGAGACTGCGCGCTCAGCTTGCAGCAGCAGCCGCCTTTATACCCGAAGCGTGGCGACGTCACCGACCACCCCTGCCCTCCGCGATGGCTCCGCCTTAAACCTTCCACCTTTAACCTCTGCGACGAAGAAAACCCTCCACCGTCGTCAATAACACTTCCTTGACATGTATAATATGCGACGTTTTGGGCAATGACCCTTCTTCGAAGCACTCTGGAATGATATTGGCACACCCGCAGCGAACGCCAGAGGAACGCCATCTGTTGCAAGATTGCACGTGGAGTGAATAATCGGTGTAAGGTCTTGTTTGCAAGTGAACAAGATGAACTAACTTTATAATCGTGTGAAGCTTAACGGCTTCCAACACAATAGTTGAGTGAACGTCACCAACTAGTTGTCCCAAAGTAAGAAAGACATTGCAAACAATGCGATATTTACGTATATAAATTAATTTTATAGAAGTTTAAATGGTGCACCGCAATGTTTACAAAACAAAAACAAAGTGAAAATGCGGAACGAGCGAATGAAGGCAAAATGAGTAAAGCTGTCTGGAATCAATACATTTTTAGACTAAATTCCATATTTGGCACCAGTAGCATGATGACGGAATGAAGAGGTGCAACACATAATCAAAATTGGAGGTTCGTCAAGAATGCATCGATTTTGAATCTGGATTTAGATTAGAATCGCCAGCGAGAATGCTGACGTCGCTGAGATTATTACTCTGCACTCAGTTCGAGTGAGGGAGCTGCCACCCGCCTCGCCTGTGTTTGTGATCCCTGCTTTCGGGCTCGATCACTCCCATCACATCAATGCTTAAAACACATCGAGTGGGTGAAATGTTAGACAGTTAATTTGAACTAATTGAAGCGCAGCAGCATCTGGTTCACTTTTTGAACGAAGTGGGTGGCTCTGAAAAGAGCCGTTGAGGTGGAGTGAATCGAGCGTCGGTCGTCCCATCGGATTCACTTCTTTGGCGCAGTCTTCTTGGGCTTGGCCGCGGCCTTCTTGGGCTTGGCCACCTTGGGTTTGGCGGCCTTGGCCTTGACGGTCTTGGGCTTAGCGACCTTGGGCTTCGCAGCCTTGGGCTTGGCTGGGCTCTTCGCCGCCTTCTTGGGCTTAACAGCCGACTTCACCTTTTTGGGGCTCTTGGCCGCCTTGGCAGCCGCGGGCTTCTTTGCTTTCTTGGGAGACTTCTTGGGCGCGGTCTTCTTGGCTGCCGCGGGCTTCTTCACCTTCTTGGCTGCCGCGGGCTTTTTAGCTGCGGGCTTTGCCGTTGACGACTTGGGCTTCGCCTTTGCGGCAGCCTTTTCCTTGTTGAGTTTGAAAGAGCCAGACGCGCCGCTGCCCTTCACTTGCGCCACGGCGTCTTTGGCCACGAGCTTCTTGATGGCCAACTTCACGCGGGCATTGTTCTTCTCCACGTCGTATCCTCCGGCAGCAAGCGACTTTTTGAGCGCAGGAAGAGACACGCCGTTCCTCTCCTTGCTGCTGGCCAGAGCCTTGAGGATGAGCTCGGACACGCTAGGGCCGACCTTCTTGGCCTTTGGAGCGGCGCGCTTCTTCTTGGGGCTTTTAGGCGCTGAAGTAGCCGCAGCTGGTGGTTGAGCAGGAGCAGTTTCCGCCATCTCAAGACGTCGCTTTTATCGCCTCGCCTCTTGGAAACCGAAATCAGCGCTCTCACGAATTCGAACCGAGCGTCCTCCAGGCCCGAGGTTATTATAGAAGCGGCGTACTGAATGCGGACGTCGCTGAGATCATCCAGCACTCAGCTCTAGTGAGGGAGTTGCCACCATACTCACTGTGTTTATCACGCCTGCCTTTGGGCTCGATTACTCCCGTAACGTTCATACTTACATGCATCTAGTTAATACATCATCACGAAGATCACTTCTTTAATGTACGTTACTTATGCAATATACGACAATGCTCACGATATAAATTATAATTCTAAACAAGTGAACAACCAACATTTGGGAGACATTGTTCGGTCAGGGCAAGATATGATGATTGTCGGTTTTCAAAAGTGTTACTGATGAACACTATTTAAAACGCACTCGAATTTTTTGCAAGACAAGATGCTTAAACATACTACTCATTTAATTCCAACGAAATATTTTCTATTTAAGTTTTGCCTCGCGCGCTCGCGATTCCTCCTCTCGCGCTATGGTGAGGACTGCGCGCCATGTCAATCGTCCCTTGTCACCGAACTTTTAACTGGACGTTTTAATCGAACTTTGAAATGAATAAATATATGGATTTTCAGATGGACAACAAACTGAAGAAAATTACTCAAAATTAACCGACATTAAATAGAAAGTTTAACATTTTACGTGGCAAGAGGTGAGTAGGTCACGCACTGCAGAAGGGTCGCGCGCTTTGAACAAGATCGAGGCACGGTGCACAATCATCACCACTCAAATTCAACTCAAGTGACTCCGCAGTCGAATGTTTAAAGAAAATATATAATCTTACGTTTAATGCATTGACAGAGTTGATATTCTAGGAGCGCAGGATGGTTCATGCGATGAGTTGTTTTTACTGCAATAAGTAACACGTATTTACTGCACTAAGTAACACGAATGAGTAATCATTGGAAAGATGTTATTAACCATGTAAAAAATATTTAACTACACATATTTGTACCATCTTATTTGACAGGTAATATTATACTTTACCGAGTGTTAACATCCCCAGCGTTTACCAGTACTTTTATGCTTACTATCAGCTAACACCGGCCACAACCCTGAGCTGATGTGCTCATTTGTTCTCTTTTAGCCCCGACACCCCCGCCACTTCCCGGCAACCACATTCAGATAAGCCCCCCTCTTCCCCCCTGATTTGTTATTTTATTATTTATATTGTTTTAGTTATTTATTATTATTGTTTTACCTACGTGACTTTACCGAAAAAACCTAAGAGTATGAATCATTGCAGTCACGAAAGCTACAAATTTAGAACGAATGCAATAATCATTCGTTCCACGCGCATGTGAAGAGGCGTAGTAGATTGGTTTATGCACTTCTGGTAGGAACGAAGTGGACCAGACTCCAATAGATTATATCGTGCGTCCGTTTGTCCGTCCGTCCGTGTGTCAACATCGCCCCCTACTGCAAACACTTGGCATGACCCTACAAAAACATTTAGACTCAGTGACGCTATCCTGGCTAACCAAGTGTAGCATTCCCTTATAATTCCCTCAGATAGCTTTTAATTACAATGTTACACTCCCTGATGTTTTTAAATAGCAACATTGACATTTAAAGCTTCAACATAAATAATTAAAACATTTATATTAACAATTAACCCACGGCGGCCTAAGGCCTACAGCTAGGCCTAAAGCCTAGACCTAGGCCTCAAGCTCTCCCTTCGTATAGTTCCCCCGCGTGTGTGAAAGGGAGTAAATGGTTAACAAGGTTACATTCCCTGATGTTTTTAATAGAAACATTTACATTTAAAGCTTTTTCATTAAAAACAACTCCCTACCTCCCCCGCCTCGTCGGCGGCTCTCCAGCCGAGCCAGGCCTGGGAATCTCTCCCCCGCTCGGGGTGTATTGGGCGGGGCTACAGCGGCAGGGGGCGGGGCTACGCGGCAGGGGGCGGGGCTACGCGGCAGGGGGCGGGGCTACGCGGCAGGGGGCGGGGCTACAGCGGCAGGGGGCGGGGCTACAGCGGCAGGAGGCGGGGCTACGCGGCAGGGGGCGGGGCTACAGCGGCAGGGGGCAGGGCTACGCGGCAGGGGACGGGGCTACAGCGGCAGGGGGCGGGGCTACGCGGCAGGGGGCGGGGCTACGCGGCAGGGGGCGGGGCTACGCTGCAGGGGGCGGGGCTACAGCGGCAGGGGGCGGGGCTACAGCGGCAGGGGGCGGGGCTACGCGGCAGCGGGCGGGGCTACAGCGGCAGGGGGCGGGGCTGGGCGGGGCTGGGCGGGGACACCGAGATGGGGCGGGGCCACGGGTGGCGGGGCGGGGTTACGCGGGTGGAGGGCGGGGCCACGGGGGCGGAGCGGGGCCACGGGGGAGCGGGGCGGGGTCAAGCGGTGGGAGGCGGAGCTTAGCGCGATGGAGGGAGGGGCCGTTGGCGAAAAGGGGCGGAGTCTACAGTCGAGAATACAGTACCGGGGGCGAGGAGGCGGGGCTAACAGTGATAGGGGCGTGGCCCACGGCGCTGCATCTCGTGCAGATTGTTACTACTCACTGTGTCTGCTCCAAGCTGCACTCACGTAGGTACATACTTGTGCAATACTATTATTTTTTTGCAGAACGGTTACTACTACTTTATTGTTTCTTATGTTCCACTACGTCTACGTTTCCATCCACTCATTGGCGCCCATTTTTTGCCATTTCATTTTATTATAGCCATTCAATTGTTCGGTCCTACCAGCCCACCCCACAGGGACCTGTTTTCACCAACGCACAGCA
Source organism: Lethenteron reissneri (assembly GCF_015708825.2). Taxonomy (NCBI): domain Eukaryota; kingdom Metazoa; phylum Chordata; class Hyperoartia; order Petromyzontiformes; family Petromyzontidae; genus Lethenteron; species Lethenteron reissneri. The sequence goes on along the minus strand of NC_083843.1, from coordinate 13,532,494 downwards.
ATATTCGTTCCAAGACCAACCCCGGGCACACGTCCCACAGCCCCTTTTAACTCCTCAATCTCCGCAACGCACAGCAATATTCGTTCCAAGACCAACCCCGGGCACACGTCCCACAGCCCCTTTTAACTCCTCAATCTCCGCAACGCACAGCAATATTCGTTCCAAGACCAACCCCGGGCACACGTCCCACAGCCCCTTTTAACTCCTCAATCTCCGCTCCCAATACACATTCGCGTCCAGCACGCCTGGTCCTGGTGACGTCACTGCCCTTTAACCCCTGACCCCCCCGTCCAGCTCTTATTTCCCGCGCGTGTGTGAAAAAAAATTAAGATTGATTGGTGCGTGTTGTCGTGAGAGCGGAGATGTCGTGTTTGCGTGGTGCGTGAGGGTGGCTCGCAGATCCCTTAAAGTGCTTGAACCATTCTCCGACTCCTCTTCATATGTAATCTGACCGCTCAAAAAGAGCGAGTTTTATTCTTTAAAAAAACACGATACTTTCTTCCAATAGGCACCTCAATTTATTCTAAACCATGTTCCATGATTGATGCAATGTTGGAATGCTGCTCAAATACCGTTCCTAAATTAGACATAAAGGGTATCTGGAATGAGCAGAGCATTCGTTTAATTGCGAGCAATTTGGGACGAGGGCAACTCGACGACGGTGTCCTTATTAATAACAAAACCCCTGTGCACGACTGTCCGAGCTCTTTGCAAGCAAGTGGGTGGCTCTGAAAAGAGCCGTTGTTGTGGTGGTAGAGGCGGCGGCGCGTTCACTTCTTTGCCTGAGAGGTCTTCTTGGGCAGCAGCACGGCCTGGATGTTGGGCAGCACACCGCCCTGGGCGATAGTCACGCCGCCCATGAGCTTGTTGAGCTCCTCGTCGTTTCGCACGGCGAGCTGCAGGTGTCGGGGGATGATCCTCGTCTTCTTGTTGTCGCGGGCGGCATTGCCAGCCAGCTCGAGGATCTCGGCAGAAAGGTACTCGAGCACGGCGGCCAGGTAGACGGGTGCTCCAGCGCCGACCCGCTGGGCGTAATTGCCCTTGCGGAGCAGCCTGTGAACGCGACCCACGGGGAACTGCAGGCCGGCGCGGGAAGAGCGGGACTTTGCCTTGGCGCGAGATTTGCCACCGGTCTTGCCGCGTCCAGACATCGTTAAGGGACCTAGGATGCAAAAAGCACTGGAGACAAAGTACGAACGATTTGTGACGTTAACACGCACCACGGGAGCGGCTTTTATAGCGGAGACGAGGATCGTAGAGCGCGCCGCTGCTGATTGGCTCCTCTCGGTCGAGTCCCGCCCTCTCCTTGAGCCACCAATGACAAGCCGGGACGCGAGGATTCGATGTTGACTTTCATCATTTGTATCCATATATATTTTAATGCGGACACGCATCTTATGAATTAAACAATGCGATACACGTACTTAATAGGTTCAAGTTTTAAGCATGATAGAGTTAATTTATGGGCGCGTGCTGGCAAGTCAAACTTATAAGCGGATTCCGCAAATATCAATGTATTATTGATTATAATCATCATTTTGAGGGACCGCATTGGTTATAAGAAATCATTGTGATAGCCTTGAGCTCGTGATTGATCGCCCACGTGCCTATACGGTGTATATATATATTCCTTTAACCGCCTGTTCGGGCAATGCCTAAAAATATATGTGCGTGAATAATTCAGTCTCAGTTTGCAAAATGTGAACTTCTTATCAGCTCGGGCTTGAAACAGCATAAACCAATATCTTTGGGTTTAATCTATATATATAAAATCGTGAATGTCTGTCTGTCTGTGTGTGGATATCGGACCATACGCACTTTCATTGGACGCCGGTTGCCCCTGGCAACGCCTAGCGACGCCGGTTGCCCCTGGCAACGGCTAGCGACGGGCTAGCAGTTGCGGGGCGGACGCCATCTTTAATTCCCGTTAAAAATAGGCGCACGCATTAACACGCGACTCTGAGGTAAATTCATCTAAGTTTCACGTCCTCTTTACTCCCCCCCCCCCACCACAATGTGTGCTATTACTATTATAGGGTCGGTAGATTATTAAATTATAGCGATTACACAGTATTATTGAAGCGCGGGGGGGGGGGGGGAAACGGCACCCGTACCCAGCGTCAGCCGGGTGGCAAAATCAGGCGAGGCGGGAGGCTCTGCACGGTGCGAGGCCTCCACACCCACCACGCGACTCTGAGGTAAAATACATTTCACCAAAATAACCCTTTTGTTGTACATTATGTAAACATGGTTTCACAACGCTTATATACAACACCAACGTGTGATGTTGAAAAATATGAGCGGCGGGGTATAGAAATGAACTTGATTGTCGCTTACGCCTGACGACTCGTGAGAGCCGTGACCAGCAAACGAAGGTTTCCGGCACCCGAACTTTGAAGGACACACATGGAAGCTTTCTCACGAGTAAGTGGTGGCTCTGAAAAGAGCCTTTGTGTTGTGCTTTGAGGGCCGAGCTGGGCGTTCAAGCGCGCTCGCCACGAATGCGGCGGGCGAGCTGAATGTCCTTGGGCATGATGGTGACGCGCTTGGCGTGGATGGCGCACAGGTTGGTGTCCTCGAAGAGCGCGACAAGGTACGCTTCGCTGGCCTCCTGCAGAGCCATGACAGCGGAGCTCTGGAAGCGCAGGTCGGTCTTGAAGTCCTGCGCGATCTCCCTGACGAGGCGCTGGAAGGGCAGTTTGCGGATGAGCAGCTCGGTGGACTTCTGGTAGCGGCGGATCTCGCGCAGAGCGACGGTGCCGGGCCTGTAGCGGTGAGGCTTCTTGACGCCGCCCGTGGCCGGAGCGCTCTTTCGGGCCGCCTTGGTGGCGAGTTGCTTGCGGGGGGCCTTGCCGCCCGTGGACTTGCGAGCCGTCTGCTTGGTGCGAGCCATGGCTTGGTGAGGGCAAAGATTCTCACAGGCGGGGAGGAGAAGGCGGCTTATGTAGCCCAGAGCGCGCGCTCACTGGTCAGCGGAGTCGTGACGTGCGAAGAAGGGGCGCGTGCTGATTGGTTGGCAGCGTGCAATGATCTCGAGTCGTCAACTCTTCTTCATCAACGAAATGTTCTCACTTTGGAGCATTGCAGAATGCCGCATCACGATGCAGTAGTACCGTTTGAGCGCCGTCCATGTCCTTAACGGATCTTATTTTCTCAAGCAAACACCTTTCCGAAGACAACTTTACAGTGCTCCGCGTGATCTAAATAAAGTGTGCAGAAACTGCGCTTCATTGGAAACAGTAATACGTAAAAAATATTCTTTGTTTCTTTCGGTAAAGTCACGTATAAAGAAAAAATAATAGCATACGACGTTTCGATTGCAACACAAGCAATCATCAAGTATAATGAAATAGCGACATAAAATCTAACCAGAAAAAAATTATAGACAGACATATAAGCAGACAGATATCACCAATTTGTTTCTTTATATACGTGACTTTACCGAAAGAACCAAAGAATAATTCCTGCAGTCACGAAAGCTCCAAAGTTAATACGTAAAATGTCGGAAAGGTGATCACAGGGATAGATATCTATTCTCTTGGCATTGAGATGATGATCATCAATTATACTGCACGAGTCATCCATGCTAGGCGCTTACTTTTACATAGATGCACACGTGCAAAATGTTAGTTCCTGCCCGAAAATACAACCACGAATTAAATATATTGCATTGCAAGGTTTTGGCACCAAATATCCAATGTAATATCTGAATGGGCTGCAGATGAAATCAATGGACAAACAAGTCCAAGAAATGCCTGCTGGTGAATGTGCCATGAATATTGTTATCGCTTTTATTCACGTGGAAACAGGTTAAAATGCGTTCCATCTCTCCATTCCACTCAATGAGCGAACAATGTCCCCGCGTGAACCGGGGCTTTGTTGGAAGTTTCGTTTAGTACTCCTGCTAGGACTGGTACAAGCAGGTTCGGAGAGGTGGGTGGCTCTGAAAAGAGCCTTTGTAATTAATGGTGGAGTCGAGGCTTCACTTGGAGCTTGTGTACTTGGTGACGGCCTTGGTGCCCTCCGACACGGCGTGCTTGGCCAGCTCGCCGGGGAGCAGCAGTCGCACTGCGGTCTGGATCTCCCGAGAAGTGATGGTGGAGCGCTTGTTGTAGTGCGCCAGGCGGGACGCCTCGGAAGCGATGCGCTCGAAGATGTCGTTGACGAACGAGTTCATGATGCTCATTGCCTTGGACGAGATGCCGGTATCGGGGTGCACCTGCTTCATCACCTTGTAGATGTAAATGGCGTAGCTCTCCTTCCTGCGGTGGCGTCGCTTCTTGCCATCCTTGCGCGTAGCCTTGGTCACAGCCTTCTTGGAGCCCTTCTTGGGAGCAGGAACCTTGGCCGGCCCAGCGCTCTTTGATGCGGGAGGATCGGGCATGTCGACGCGTCGTAGGCAGCAGCTTCAGGTCAGAACAGACGGGAAGCGAATGTGGATGTCGCTCGCGCGTTGAGCTCCTTTTATAGGAGGCGAGATGCAAATCAGAGGATCGTAGTGCGCGGCGCTGCTGAGTGGCTCTTTTAGTACCGTCCCTCTCCATCAGCCTCCAATGAGAAACGCGGACGCGATGTTCACTTTAATATCGATTTTACTGCAAAAAGGACTTGTGAATATAACACAATGTAATGTCCAAACATGTGTATTAGTGAATTGCAGCCATGGCATTGCCTTTGTTTTAAAAAGGATGACTAGAAAACCCAATACAGTATATTGTGTTTTGAGCGTGGGTTTTTTTGTTTCTTACGAGGGATTGTTTCACCACTCGTCTAATACGGCGCACGGGCGTTTTATGAACGCAATTTGGAAAAATACAAGCGCTCGGTGGAGAAAAATAACTTCGCTGTTGTGCTGTACAGGTGGAGATTAGCATTCCGGCACGCTCCGTCAATTAGGACGAGTGTGCTGTAAGATTGTGGCGCCAAATGCTCTACGTAATATCGGAATCGGCTGCAGCTGGAAATAATTCACGCAAAAATACCAGAAATGGGTACTGTATTAAGGCGTTCAAGAATTACGCCTTGTTAAATGTGACGTGAATATCATGATTTCTTTCATTCATTCATGTGGAAGCAGATGAAGATTCGCCAACTCAACAAGCAAACGTCCAGCACGCTCACAACAACCCAGGACATGTGCTCCATTCAGAGCGTGTTTGGCAACACTGGCGCAAGCAGTTTCGAAGAGGTGGGTGGCTCTGAAAAGAGCCTTTGGGTTGGCTTAGTGTGCGAGAGATGGGCGCTCAGCCTCCGAAGCCGTAGAGAGTGCGGCCCTGGCGCTTGAGGGCGTAGACCACGTCCATGGCGGTGACGGTCTTGCGCTTGGCGTGCTCCGTGTAGGTGACGGCGTCGCGGATGACGTTCTCAAGGAAGACCTTCAGGACGCCGCGGGTCTCCTCGTAGATGAGGCCCGAGATGCGCTTCACACCGCCGCGGCGAGCGAGGCGGCGGATGGCGGGCTTGGTGATGCCCTGGATGTTGTCGCGCAGCACCTTGCGATGGCGTTTTGCGCCTCCCTTGCCGAGCCCCTTACCGCCTTTACCGCGTCCAGACATTGCGACTACTTGTGACAAAGCTCCTCGCGAGAGACTGCGCGCTCAGCTTGCAGCAGCAGCCGCCTTTATACCCGAAGCGTGGCGACGTCACCGACCACCCCTGCCCTCCGCGATGGCTCCGCCTTAAACCTTCCACCTTTAACCTCTGCGACGAAGAAAACCCTCCACCGTCGTCAATAACACTTCCTTGACATGTATAATATGCGACGTTTTGGGCAATGGCCCTTCTTCGAAGCACTCTGGAATGATATTGGCACACCCGCAGCGAACGCCAGAGGAACGCCATCTGTTGCAAGATTGCACGTGCAGTGAATAATCGGTGTAAGGTCTTGTTTTCAAGTGAACAAGATGAACTAACTTTATAATCGTGTGAAGCTAAACCGCTTCCAACACAATAGTTGAGTGAACGTCACCAACTAGTTGTCCCAAAGTAAGAAAGACATTGCAAACAATGCGATATTTACGTATAGTAATTAATTTAATAGAGAAGTTTAGATGGTGCACCGCAATGTTTACAAAACAAAAACAAAGTGAAAAGGCGGAACGAACGAATGAAGGCAAATGAGTAAAGCTGTCTGGAATCAATACATTTTGAGACTAAATTCCATATTTGGCACCAGTAGCATGATGACGGAATGAAGAGGTGCAACACATAATCAAAATTGGAGGTTCGTCAAGAATGCATCATTTTGAATCTGGATTTAGATTAGAATCGCCAGCGAGAATGCTGACGTCGCTGAGATTACTCTGCACTCAGTTCGAGTGAGGGAGCTGCCACCCGCCTCGCCTGTGTTTGTGATCCCTGCTTTCGGGCTCGATCACTCCCATCACATCAATGCTTAAAACACATCGAGTGGGTGAAATGTTACACAGTTAATTTGAACTAATTGAAGCGCAGCAGCATCTGGTTCACTTTTTTAACGAAGTGGGTGGCTCTGAAAAGAGCCGTTGAGGTGGAGTGAATCGAGCGTCGGTCGTCCCATCGGATTCACTTCTTTGGCGCAGTCTTCTTGGGCTTGGCCGCGGCCTTCTTGGGCTTGGCCACCTTGGGTTTGGCGGCCTTGGCCTTGACGGTCTTGGGCTTAGCGACCTTGGGCTTCGCAGCCTTGGGCTTGGCTGGGCTCTTCGCCGCCTTCTTGGGCTTAACAGCCGACTTCACCTTTTTGGGGCTCTTGGCCGCCTTGGCAGCCGCGGGCTTCTTTGCTTTCTTGGGAGACTTCTTGGGCGCGGTCTTCTTGGCTGCCGCGGGCTTCTTCACCTTCTTGGCTGCCGCGGGCTTTTTAGCTGCGGGCTTTGCCGTTGACGACTTGGGCTTCGCCTTTGCGGCAGCCTTTTCCTTGTTGAGTTTGAAAGAGCCAGACGCGCCGCTGCCCTTCACTTGCGCCACGGCGTCTTTGGCCACGAGCTTCTTGATGGCCAACTTCACGCGGGCATTGTTCTTCTCCACGTCGTATCCTCCGGCAGCAAGCGACTTTTTGAGCGCAGGAAGAGACACGCCGTTCCTCTCCTTGCTGCTGGCCAGAGCCTTGAGGATGAGCTCGGACACGCTGGGGCCGACCTTCTTGGCCTTTGGAGCGGCGCGCTTCTTCTTGGGGCTTTTAGGCGCTGAAGTAGCCGCAGCTGGTGGTTGAGCAGGAGCAGTTTCCGCCATCTCAAGACGTCGCTTTTATCGCCTCGCCTCTTGGAAACCGAAATCAGCGCTCTCACGAATTCGAACCGAGCGTCCTCCAGGCCCGAGGTTATTATAGAAGCGGCGTACTGAATGCGGACGTCGCTGAGATCATCCAGCACTCAGCTCTAGTGAGGGAGTTGCCTCCATACTCACTGTGTTTATCACGCCTGCCTTTGGGCTCGATTACTCCCGTAACGTTCATACTTACATGCATCTAGTTAATACATCATCACGAAGATCACTTCTTTAATGTACGTTACTTATGCAATATACGACAATGCTCACGATATAAATTATAATTCTAAACAAGTGAACAACCAACATTTGGGAGACATTGTTCGGTCAGGGCAAGATATGATGATTGTCGGTTTTCAAAAGTGTTACTGATGAACACTATTTAAAACGCACTCGAATTTTTTGCAAGACAAGATGCTTCAACAGACTACTCATATTAATTCCAACGAAATATTTTCTATTTAAGTTTTGCCTCGCGCGCTCGCGATTCCTCCTCTCGCGCTATGGTGAGGACTGCGCGCCATGTCAATCGTCCCTTGTCACCGAACTTTTAACTGGACGTTTTAATCGAACTTTGAAATGAATAAATTTATGGATTTTCAGATGGACAACAAACTGAAGAAAATTACTCAAAATTAACCGACATTATATGGAAAGTTTAACATTTTACGTGGCAAGAGATGAGTAGCTCACGCACTGCAGAAGGGTCGCGCGCCTTGAAGGCACGGTGCACAATCATCACCACTCAAATTCAACTCAAGTGACTCCGCAGTCGAATGTTTAAAGAAAATATATAATCTTACGTTTAATGCATTGACAGAGTTGATATTCTAGGAGCGCAGGATGGTTCATGCGATGAGTTGTTTTTACTGCAATAAGTAACACGTATTTACTGCACTAAGTAACACGAATGAGTAATCATTGGAAAGATGTTATTAACCATGTAAAAAATATTTAACTACACATATTTGTACCATCTTATTTGACAGGTAATATTATACTTTACGCGAGTGTTAACATCCCCAGCGTTTACCAGTACTTTTATGCTTACTATCAGCTAACACCGGCCACAACCCTGAGCTGATGTGCTCATTTGTTCTCTTTTAGCCCCGACACCCCCGCCACTTCCCGGCAACCACATTCAGATAAGCCCCCCTCTTCCCCCCTGATTTGTTATTTTATTATTTATATTGTTTTAGTTATTTATTATTATTGTTTTACCTACGTGACTTTACCGAAAAAACCTAAGAGTATGAATCATTGCAGTCACGAAAGCTACAAATTTAGAACGAATGCAATAATCATTCGTTCCACGCGCATGTGAAGAGGCGTAGTAGATTGGTTTATGCACTTCTGGTAGGAACGAAGTGGACCAGACTCCAATAGATTATATCGTGCGTCCGTTTGTCCGTCCGTCCGTCCGTGTGTCAACATCGCCCCCTACTGCAAACACTTGGCATGACCCTACAAAAACATTTAGACTCAGTGACGCTATCCTGGCTAACCAAGTGTAGCATTCCCTTATAATTCCCTCAGATAGCTTTTAATTACAATGTTACACTCCCTGATGTTTTTAAATAGCAACATTGACATTTAAAGCTTCAACATAAATAATTAAAACATTTATATTAACAATTAACCCACGGCGGCCTAAGGCCTACAGCTAGGCCTAAAGCCTAGACCTAGGCCTCAAGCTCTCCCTTCGTATAGTTCCCCCGCGTGTGTGAAAGGGAGTAAATGGTTAACAAGGTTACATTCCCTGATGTTTTTTAATAGAAACATTTACATTTAAAGCTTTTTCATTAAAAACAACTCCCTACCTCCCCCCCCTCGTCGGCGGCTCTCCAGCCGAGCCAGGCCTGGGAATCTCTCCCCCGCTCGGGGTGTATTGGGCGGGGCTACAGCGGCAGGGGGCGGGGCTACGCGGCAGGGGGCGGGGCTACGCGGCAGGGGGCGGGGCTACGCGGCAGGGGGCGGGGCTACGCGGCAGGGGGCGGGGCTACGCGGCAGGGGGCGGGGCTACAGCGGCAGGGGGCGGGGCTACCGCGGCAGGGGGCGGGGCTACGCGGCAGGGGGCGGGGCTACAGCGGCAGGGGGCAGGGCTACGCGGCAGGGGGCGGGGCTACAGCGGCAGGGGGCGGGGCTACGCGGCAGGGGGCGGGGCTACGCGGCAGGGGGCGGGGCTACGCTGCAGGGGGCGGGGCTACAGCGGCAGGGGGCGGGGCTACAGCGGCAGGGGGCGGGGCTACGCGGCAGCGGGCGGGGCTACAGCGGCAGGGGGCGGGGCTGGGCGGGGCTGGGCGGGGACACCGAGATGGGGCGGGGCCACGGGTGGCGGGGCGGGGTTACGCGGGTGGAGGGCGGGGCCACGGGGGCGGAGCGGGGCCACGGGGGAGCGGGGCGGGGTCAAGCGGTGGGAGGCGGAGCTTAGCGCGATGGAGGGAGGGGCCGTTGGCGAAAAGGGGCGGAGTCTACAGTCGAGAATACAGTACCGGGGGCGAGGAGGCGGGGCTAACAGTGATAGGGGCGTGGCCCACGGCGCTGCATCTCGTTCAGATTGTTACTACTCACTGTGTCTGCTCCAAGCTGCACTCACGTAGGTACATACTTGTGCAATACTATTATTTTTTTGCAGAACGGTTACTACTACTTTATTGTTTCTTATGTTCCACTACGTCTACGTTTCCATCCACTCATTGGCGCCCATTTTTTGCCATTTCATTTTATTATAGCCATTCAATTGTTCGGTCCTACCAGCCCACCCCACAGGGACCTGTTTTCACCAACGCACAGCAATATTCGTTCCAAGACCAACCCCGGGCACACGTCCCACAGCCCCTTTTAACTCCTCAATCTCCGCAACGCACAGCAATATTCGTTCCAAGACCAACCCCGGGCACACGTCCCACAGCCCCTTTTAACTCCTCAATCTCCGCAACGCACAGCAATATTCGTTCCAAGACCAACCCCGGGCACACGTCCCACAGCCCCTTTTAACTCCTCAATCTCCGCTCCCAATACACATTCGCGTCCAGCACGCCTGGTCCTGGTGACGTCACTGCCCTTTAACCCCTGACCCCCCCGTCCAGCTCTTATTTCCCGCGCGTGTGTGAAAAAAAATTAAGATTGATTGGTGCGTGTTGTCGTGAGAGCGGAGATGTCGTGTTTGCGTGGTGCGTGAGGGTGGCTCGCAGATCCCTTAAAGTGCTTGAACCATTCTCCGACTCCTCTTCATATGTAATCTGACCGCTCAAAAAGAGCGAGTTTTATTCTTTAAAAAAACACGATACTTTCTTCCAATAGGCACCTCAATTTATTCTAAACCATGTTCCATGATTGATGCAATGTTGGAATGCTGCTCAAATACCGTTCCTAAATTAGACATAAAGGGTATCTGGAACGAGCAGAGCATTCGTTTAATTGCGAGCAATTTGGGACGAGGGCAACTCGACGACGGTGTCCTTATTAATAACAAAACCCCTGTGCACGACTGTCCGAGCTCTTTGCAAGCAAGTGGGTGGCTCTGAAAAGAGCCGTTGTTGTGGTGGTAGAGGCGGCGGCGCGTTCACTTCTTTGCCTGAGAGGTCTTCTTGGGCAGCAGCACGGCCTGGATGTTGGGCAGCACACCGCCCTGGGCGATAGTCACGCCGCCCATGAGCTTGTTGAGCTCCTCGTCGTTTCGCACGGCGAGCTGCAGGTGTCGGGGGATGATCCTCGTCTTCTTGTTGTCGCGGGCGGCATTGCCAGCCAGCTCGAGGATCTCGGCAGAAAGGTACTCGAGCACGGCGGCCAGGTAGACGGGTGCTCCAGCGCCGACCCGCTGGGCGTAATTGCCCTTGCGGAGCAGCCTGTGAACGCGACCCACGGGGAACTGCAGGCCGGCGCGGGAAGAGCGGGACTTTGCCTTGGCGCGAGATTTGCCACCGGTCTTGCCGCGTCCAGACATCGTTAAGGGACCTAGGATGCAAAAAGCACTGGAGACAAAGTACGAACGATTTGTGACGTTAACACGCACCACGGGAGCGGCTTTTATAGCGGAGACGAGGATCGTAGAGCGCGCCGCTGCTGATTGGCTCCTCTCGCTCGAGTCCCGCCCTCTCCTTGAGCCACCAATGACAAGCCGGGACGCGAGGATTCGATGTTGACTTTCATTATTTGTATCCATATATATTTTAATGCGGACACGCATCTTATGAATTAAACAATGCGATACACGTACTTAATAGGTTCAAGTTTTAAGCATGATAGAGTTAATTCATGGGCGCGTGCTGGCAAGTCAAACTTATAAGCGGATTCCGCAAATATCAATGTATTATTGATTATAATCATCATTTTGAGGGACCGCATTGGTTATAATAAATCATTGTGATAGCCTTGAGCTCGTGATTGATCGCCCACGTGCCTATACGGTGTATAGATATTTTCTTTAACCGCCTGTTCGGGCAATGCCTAAAAATATATGTGCGTGAATAATTCAGTCTCAGTTTGCAAAATGTGAACTTCTTATCAGCTCGGGCTTGAAACAACATGAACCAATATCTTTGGGTTTAATCTATATATATAAAATCGTGAATGTCTGTCTGTCTGTGTGTGGATGTCGGACCATACGCACTTTCATTGGACGCCGGTTGCCCCTGGCAACGGCTAGCGACGGGCTAGCAGTTGCGGGGTGGACGCCATCTTTAATTCCCGTTAAAAATAGGCGCACGCATTAACACGCGACTCTGAGGTAAATTCATCTAAGTTTCACGTCCTCTTTACTCCCCCCCCCACCACAATGTGTGCTATTACTATTATAGGGTCGGTAGATTATAAAATTATAGCGATTACACAGTATTATTGAAGCGCGGGGGGGGGGGGGGAAACGGCACCCGTACCCAGCGTCAGCCGGGTGGCAAAATCAGGCGAGGCGGGAGGCTCTGCACGGTGCTAGGCCTCCACACCACCACGCGACTCCGAGGTAAAATACATTTCACCAAAATAACTCTTTTGTTGTACATTATGTAAACATGGTTTCACAACGCTTATACACAACACCAACGTGTGATGTTGCAGAATGAGCGGCGGGGTATAGAAAATGAACTTGATTGTCGCTTACGCCTGACGACTCGTGAGAGCCGTGACCAGCAAACGAAGGTTTCCGGCACCCGAACTTTGAAGGACACACATGGAAGCTTTCTCACGAGTAAGTGGTGGCTCTGAAAAGAGCCTTTGTGTTGTGCTTTGAGGGCCGAGCTGGGCGTTCAAGCGCGCTCGCCACGAATGCGGCGGGCGAGCTGAATGTCCTTGGGCATGATGGTGACGCGCTTGGCGTGGATGGCGCACAGGTTGGTGTCCTCGAAGAGCGCGACAAGGTACGCTTCGCTGGCCTCCTGCAGAGCCATGACAGCGGAGCTCTGGAAGCGCAGGTCGGTCTTGAAGTCCTGCGCGATCTCCCTGACGAGGCGCTGGAAGGGCAGTTTGCGGATGAGCAGCTCGGTGGACTTCTGGTAGCGGCGGATCTCGCGCAGAGCGACGGTGCCGGGCCTGTAGCGGTGAGGCTTCTTGACGCCGCCCGTGGCCGGAGCGCTCTTTCGGGCCGCCTTGGTGGCGAGTTGCTTGCGGGGGGCCTTGCCGCCCGTGGACTTGCGAGCCGTCTGCTTGGTGCGAGCCATGGCTTGGTGAGGGCAAAGATTCTCACAGGCGGGGAGGAGAAGGCGGCTTATGTAGCCCAGAGCGCGCGCTCACTGGTCAGCGGAGTCGTGACGTGCGAAGAAGGGGCGCGTGCTGATTGGTTGGCAGCGTGCAATGATCTCGAGTCGTCAACTCTTCTTCATCAACGAAATGTTCTCACTTTGGAGCATTGCAGAATGCCGCATCACGATGCAGTAGTTCCGTTTGAGCGCCGTCCATGTCCTTAACGGATGTTCTTTTCTCAAGCAAACACCTTTCCGAAAACAACTTTACAGTGCTCCGCATGATCTAAATAAAGTGTGAAGAAACTGCACTTCATTGGAAGCAGTAATACGTAAAAAATATTCTTTGGTTCTTTCGGTAAAGTCACGTATAAAGAAAAAATAATATATTACAGCATACGACGTTTCGATTGCAACACAAGCAATCATCAGGTATAATGAAATAGCGACATAAAATCGAACCAGAAAAAAATTATAGACAGACATATAAGCAGACAGATATCACCAATTTGTTTCTTTATATACGTGACTTTACCGAAAGAACCAAAGAATAATTCCTGCAGTCACGAAAGCTCCAAAGTTAATACGTAAAATTGTCGGAAAGAGGTGATCACAGGGATAGATATCTATTCTCTTGGCATTGAGATGATGATCATCAATTATACTGCACGAGTCATCCATGCTAGGCGCTTACTTTTACATAGATGTACACGTGCAAAATGTTAGTTCCTGCCCGAAAATACAACCACGAATTAAATATATTGCATTGCAAGGTTTTGGCACCAAATATCCAATGTAATATCTGAATGGGCTGCAGATGAAATCAATGGACAAACAAGTCCAAGAAATGCCTGCTGGTGAACATGTGCCATGAATATTGTTATCGCTTTTATTCACGTGGAAACAGGTTAAAATGCGTTCCATCTCTCCATTCCACTCAATGAGCGAACAATGTCCCCGCGTGAACCGGGGCTTTGTTGGAAGTTTCGTTTAGTACTCCTGCTAGGACTGGTACAAGCAGGTTCGGAGAGGTGGGTGGCTCTGAAAAGAGCCTTTGTAATTAATGGTGGAGTCGAGGCTTCACTTGGAGCTTGTGTACTTGGTGACGGCCTTGGTGCCCTCCGACACGGCGTGCTTGGCCAGCTCGCCGGGGAGCAGCAGTCGCACTGCGGTCTGGATCTCCCGAGAAGTGATGGTGGAGCGCTTGTTGTAGTGCGCCAGGCGGGACGCCTCGGAAGCGATGCGCTCGAAGATGTCGTTGACGAACGAGTTCATGATGCTCATTGCCTTGGACGAGATGCCGGTATCGGGGTGCACCTGCTTCATCACCTTGTAGATGTAAATGGCGTAGCTCTCCTTCCTGCGGTGGCGTCGCTTCTTGCCATCCTTGCGCGTAGCCTTGGTCACAGCCTTCTTGGAGCCCTTCTTGGGAGCAGGAACCTTGGCCGGCCCAGCGCTCTTTGATGCGGGAGGATCGGGCATGTCGACGCGTCGTAGGCAGCAGCTTCAGGTCAGAACAGACGGGAAGCGAATGTGGATGTCGCTCGCGCGTTGAGCTCCTTTTATAGGAGGCGAGATGCAAATCAGAGGATCGTAGTGCGCGGCGCTGCTGAGTGGCTCTTTTAGTACCGTCCCTCTCCATCAGCCTCCAATGAGAAACGCGGACGCGATGTTCACTTTAATATCGATTTTACTGCAAAAAGGACTTGAGAATATAACACAATGTAATGTCCAAACATGTGTATTAGTGAATTGCAGCCATGGCATTGCCTTTGTTTAAAAAAGGATGACTAGAAAACCCAATACAGTATATTGTGTTTTGAGCGTGGGTTTTTTTGTTTCTTACGAGGGATTGTTTCACCACTCGTCTAATACGGCGCACGGGCGTTTTATGAACGCAATTTGGAAAAATACAAGCGCTCGGTGGAGAAAAATAACTTCGCTGTTGTGCTGTACAGGTGGAGATTAGCATTCCGGCACGCTCCGTCATTAGGACGAGTGTGCTGTAAGATTGTGGCGCCAAATGCTCTACGTAATATCGGAATCGGCTGCAGCTGGAAATAATTCACGCAAAAATACCAGAAATGGGTTCTGTATTAAGGCGTTCAAGAATTACGCCTTGTTAAATGTGTCGTGAATATCATGATTTCTTTCATTCATGTGGAAGCAGATGAAGATTCGCCAACTCAACAAGCGAACGTCCAGCACGCTCACAACAACCCAGGACATGTGCTCCATTCAGAGCGTGTTTGGCAACACTGGCGCAAGCAGTTTCGAAGAGGTGGGTGGCTCTGAAAAGAGCCTTTGGGTTGGCTTAGTGTGCGAGAGATGGGCGCTCAGCCTCCGAAGCCGTAGAGAGTGCGGCCCTGGCGCTTGAGGGCGTAGACCACGTCCATGGCGGTGACGGTCTTGCGCTTGGCGTGCTCCGTGTAGGTGACGGCGTCGCGGATGACGTTCTCAAGGAAGACCTTCAGGACGCCGCGGGTCTCCTCGTAGATGAGGCCCGAGATGCGCTTCACACCGCCGCGGCGAGCGAGGCGGCGGATGGCGGGCTTGGTGATGCCCTGGATGTTGTCGCGCAGCACCTTGCGATGGCGTTTTGCGCCTCCCTTGCCGAGCCCCTTACCGCCTTTACCGCGTCCAGACATTGCGACTACTTGTGACAAAGCTCCTCGCGAGAGACTGCGCGCTCAGCTTGCAGCAGCAGCCGCCTTTATACCCGAAGCGTGGCGACGTCACCGACCACCCCTGCCCTCCGCGATGGCTCCGCCTTAAACCTTCCACCTTTAACCTCTGCGACGAAGAAAACCCTCCACCGTCGTCAATAACACTTCCTTGACATGTATAATATGCGACGTTTTGGGCAATGGCCCTTCTTCGAAGCACTCTGGAATGATATTGGCACACCCGCAGCGAACGCCAGAGGAACGCCATCTGTTGCAAGATTGCACGTGCAGTGAATAATCGGTGTAAGGTCTTGTTTTCAAGTGAACAAGATGAACTAACTTTATAATCGTGTGAAGCTTAACGGCTTCCAACACAATAGTTGAGTCTCCCAAAGTAAGAAAGACATTGCAAACAATGCGATATTTACGTATAGTAATTAATTTAATAGAGAAGTTTAGATGGTGCACCGCAATGTTTACAAAACAAAAACAAAGTGAAAAGGCGGAACGAGCGAATGAAGGCAAATGAGTAAAGCTGTCTGGAATCAATACATTTTTAGACTAAATTCCATATTTGGCACCAGTAGCATGATGACGGAATGAAGAGGTGCAACACATAATCAAATTGGAGGTTCGTCAAGAATGCATCGATTTTGAATCTGGATTTAGATTAGAATCGCCAGCGAGAATGCTGACGTCGCTGAGATTACTCTGCACTCAGTTCGAGTGAGGGAGCTGCCACCCGCCTCGCCTGTGTTTGTGATCCCTGCTTTCGGGCTCGATCACTCCCATCACATCAATGCTTAAAACACATCGAGTGGGTGAAATGTTACACAGTTAATTTGAACTAATTGAAGCGCAGCAGCATCTGGTTCACTTTTTTAACGAAGTGGGTGGCTCTGAAAAGAGCCGTTGAGGTGGAGTGAATCGAGCGTCGGTCGTCCCATCGGATTCACTTCTTTGGCGCAGTCTTCTTGGGCTTGGCCGCGGCCTTCTTGGGCTTGGCCACCTTGGGTTTGGCGGCCTTGGCCTTGACGGTCTTGGGCTTAGCGACCTTGGGCTTCGCAGCCTTGGGCTTGGCTGGGCTCTTCGCCGCCTTCTTGGGCTTAACAGCCGACTTCACCTTTTTGGGGCTCTTGGCCGCCTTGGCAGCCGCGGGCTTCTTTGCTTTCTTGGGAGACTTCTTGGGCGCGGTCTTCTTGGCTGCCGCGGGCTTCTTCACCTTCTTGGCTGCCGCGGGCTTTTTAGCTGCGGGCTTTGCCGTTGACGACTTGGGCTTCGCCTTTGCGGCAGCCTTTTCCTTGTTGAGTTTGAAAGAGCCAGACGCGCCGCTGCCCTTCACTTGCGCCACGGCGTCTTTGGCCACGAGCTTCTTGATGGCCAACTTCACGCGGGCATTGTTCTTCTCCACGTCGTATCCTCCGGCAGCAAGCGACTTTTTGAGCGCAGGAAGAGACACGCCGTTCCTCTCCTTGCTGCTGGCCAGAGCCTTGAGGATGAGCTCGGACACGCTGGGGCCGACCTTCTTGGCCTTTGGAGCGGCGCGCTTCTTCTTGGGGCTTTTAGGCGCTGAAGTAGCCGCAGCTGGTGGTTGAGCAGGAGCAGTTTCCGCCATCTCAAGACGTCGCTTTTATCGCCTCGCCTCTTGGAAACCGAAATCAGCGCTCTCACGAATTCGAACCGAGCGTCCTCCAGGCCCGAGGTTATTATAGAAGCGTCGTACTGAATGCGGACGTCGCTGAGATCATCCAGCACTCAGCTCTAGTGAGGGAGTTGCCACCATACTCACTGTGTTTATCACGCCTGCCTTTGGGCTCGATTACTCCCGTAACGTTCATACTTACATGCATCTAGTTAATACATCATCACGAAGATCACTTCTTTAATGTACGTTACTTATGCAATATACGACAATGCTCACGATATAAATTATAATTCTAAACAAGTGAACAACCAACATTTGGGAGACATTGTTCGGTCAGGGCAAGATATGATGATTGTCGGTTTTCAAAAGTGTTACTGATGAACACTATTTAAAACGCACTCGAATTTTTTG
Organism: Lethenteron reissneri; assembly: GCF_015708825.2. NCBI lineage: Eukaryota > Metazoa > Chordata > Hyperoartia > Petromyzontiformes > Petromyzontidae > Lethenteron > Lethenteron reissneri. Next base: position 13,514,855 of record NC_083843.1, on the reverse strand, counting down.
CAAGACAAGATGCTTCAAAAGACTACTCATATTTAATTCCAACGAAATATTTTCTATTTAAGTTTTGCCTCGCGTGCTCGCGATTCCTCCTCTCGCGCTATGGTGAGGACTGCGCGCCATGTCAATCGTCCCTTGTCACCGAACTTTTAACTGGACGTTTTAATCGAACTTTGAAATGAATAAATTTATGGATTTTCAGATGGACAACAAACTGAAGAAAATTACTCAAAATTAACCGACATTATATGGAAAGTTTAACATTTTACGTGGCAAGAGATGAGTAGCTCACGCACTGCAGAAGGGTCGCGCGCCTTGAAGGCACGGTGCACAATCATCACCACTCAAATTCAACTCAAGTGACTCCGCAGTCGAATGTTTAAAGAAAATATATAATCTTACGTTTAATGCATTGACAGAGTTGATATTCTAGGAGCGCAGGATGGTTCATGCGATTAGTTGTTTTTACTGCAATAAGTAACACGTATTTACTGCACTAAGTAACACGAATGAGTAATCATTGGAAAGATGTTATTAACCATGTAAAAAATATTTAACTACACATATTTGTACCATCTTATTTGACAGGTAATATTATACTTTCGCGAGTGTTAACATCCCCAGCGTTTACCAGTACTTTTATGCTTACTATCAGCTAACACCGGCCACAACCCTGAGCTAATGTGCTCATTTGTTCTCTTTTAGCCCCGACACCCCCGCCACTTCCCGGCAACCACATTCAGATAAGCCCCCCTCTTCCCCCCTGATTTGTTATTTTATTATTTATATTGTTTTAGTTATTTATTATTATTGTTTTACCTACGTGACTTTACCGAAAAAACCAAAGAGTATGAATCATTGCAGTCACGAAAGCTACAAATTTAGAACGAATGCAATAATCATTCGTTCCACGCGCATGTGAAGAGGCGTAGTAGATTGGTTTATGCACTTCTGGTAGGAACGAAGTGGACCAGACTCCAATAGATTATATCGTGCGTCCGTTTGTCCGTCCGTCCGTCCGTGTGTCAACATCGCCCCCTACTGCAAACACTTGGCATGACCCTACAAAAACATTTAGACTCAGTGACGCTATCCTGGCTAACCAAGTGTAGCATTCCCTTATAATTCCCTCAGATAGCTTTTAATTACAATGTTACATTCCCTGATGTTTTTAAATAGCAACATTGACATTTAAAGCTTCAACATAAATAATTAAAACATTTATATTAACAATTAACCCACGGCGGCCTAAGGCCTACAGCTAGGCCTAAAGCCTAGACCTAGGCCTCAAGCTCTCCCTTCGTATAGTTCCCCCGCGTGTGTGAAAGGGAGTAAATGGTTAACAAGGTTACATTCCCTGATGTTTTTTAATAGAAACATTTACATTTAAAGCTTTTACATAAATAATTAAAACATTTATATTAACAATTAACCCACGGCAGCCTAAGGCCTATAGCTAGGCCTAAAGCCTAGACCTAGGCCTCAAGCTCTCCCTTCGTATAGTTCCCCCGTGTGTGTGAAAAGTAAATGTTTAACAATGTTACATTCCCTGATGTTTTTAAATAGCAACATTTACATTTAAAGCTTCAACATAAATAATTAAAACATTTATATTAACAATTAACCCACGGCGGCCTAAGGCCTACAGCTAGGCCTAAAGCCTAGACCTAGGCCTCAAGCTCTCCCTTCGTATAGTTCCCCTGTGTGTGTGAAAGGCAGTAAATATTTAACAATGTTACATTCCCTGATGTTTTTTTAATAGAAACATTTACATTTAAAGCTTTTTCATTAAAAACAACTCCCTACCTCCCCCCCCTCGTCGGCGGCTCTCCAGCCGAGCCAGGCCTGGGAATCTCTCCCCCGCTCGGGGTGTATTGGGCGGGGCTACAGCGGCAGGGGGCGGGGCTACGCGGCAGGGGGCGGGGCTACAGCGGCAGGGGGCGGGGCTACAGCGGCAAGGGGCGGGGCTACAGCGGCAGGGGGCGGGGCTACAGCGGCAGGGGGCGGGGCTACGCGGCAGGGGGCCGGGCTACAGCGGCAGGGGGCGGGGCTACAGCGGCAGGGGGCGGGGCTACGCGGCAGCGGGCGGGGCTACAGCGGCAGGGGGCGGGGCTACGCGGGGCTGGGCGGGGACACCGAGATGGGGCGGGGCCACGGGTGGCGGGGCGGGGTTACGCGGGTGGAGGGCGGGGCCACGGGGGCGGAGCGGAGCCACGGGGGAGCGGGGCGGGGTCAAGCGGTGGGAGGCGGAGCTTAGCGCGATGGAGGGAGGGGCCGTTGGCGAAAAGGGGCGGAGTCTACAGTCGAGAATACAGTACCGGGGGCGAGGAGGCGGGGCTAACAGTGATAGGGGCGTGGCCCACGGCGCTGCATCTCGTGCAGATTGTTACTACTCACTGTGTCTGCTCCAAGCTGCACTCACGTAGGTACATACTTGTGCAATACTATTATTTTTTTGCAGAACGGTTACTACTACTTTATTGTTTCTTATGTTCCACTCCGTCTACGTTTCCATCTACTTATTGGCGCCCATTTTTTGCCATTTCATTTTATTATAGCCATTCAATTGTTCGGTCCTACCAGCCCACCCCACAGGGACCTGTTTTCACCAACGCACAGCAATATTCGTTCCAAGACCAACCCCGGGCACACGTCCCACAGCCCCTTTTAACTCCTCAATCTCCGCTCCCAATACACATTCGCGTCCAGCACGCCTGGTCCGGGTGACGTCACTGCCCTTTAACCCCTGACCCCCCCGTCCAGCTCTTATTTCCCGCGCGTGTGAAAAAAATTAAGATTGATTGGTGCGTGTTGTCGTGAGAGCGGAGATGTCGTGTTTTCGTGGTGCGTGGTGCGTGAGGGTGGCTCGCAGATCCCTTGAAGTGCTTGAACCATTCTCCGACTCCTCTTCATATGTAATCTGACCGCTCAAAAAGAGCGAGTTTTATTCTTTAAAAAAACACGATACTTTCTTCCAATAGGCATCCCAATTTATTCTAAACCATGTTCCATGATTGATGCAATGTTGGAATGCTGCTCAAATACCGTTCCTAAATTAGACAAAGGGTATCTGGAATGAGCAAAGCATTCGTTTAATTGCGAGCAATTTGGGACGAGGGCAACTCGACGACGGCGTCCTTATTAATAACAAAACCCCTGTGTACGACTGACCGAGCTCTTTGCAAGCAAGTGGGTGGCTCTGAAAAGAGCCGTTGTTGTGGTGGTAGAGGCGGCGGCGCGTTCACTTCTTTGCCTGAGAGGTCTTCTTGGGCAGCAGCACGGCCTGGATGTTGGGCAGCACACCGCCCTGGGCGATAGTCACGCCGCCCATGAGCTTGTTGAGCTCCTCGTCGTTTCGCACGGCGAGCTGCAGGTGTCGGGGGATGATCCTCGTCTTCTTGTTGTCGCGGGCGGCATTGCCAGCCAGCTCGAGGATCTCGGCAGAAAGGTACTCGAGCACGGCGGCCAGGTAGACGGGTGCTCCAGCGCCGACCCGCTGGGCGTAATTGCCCTTGCGGAGCAGCCTGTGAACGCGACCCACGGGGAACTGCAGGCCGGCGCGGGAAGAGCGGGACTTTGCCTTGGCGCGAGATTTGCCACCGGTCTTGCCGCGTCCAGACATCGTTAAGGGACCTAGGATGCAAAAAGCACTGGAGACAAAGTACGAACGATTTGTGACGTTAACACGCACCACGGGAGCGGCTTTTATAGCGGAGACGAGGATCGTAGAGCGCGCCGCTGCTGATTGGCTCCTCTCGGTCGAGTCCCGCCCTCTCCTTGAGCCACCAATGACAAGCCGGGACGCGAGGATTCGATGTTGACTTTCATCATTTGTATCCATATATATTTTAATGCGCACACGCATCTTATGAATTAAACAATGCGATACACGTACTTAATAGGTTCAAGTTTTAAACATGATAGAGTTAATTTATGGGCACGTGCTGGCAAGTCAAACTTATAAGCGGATTCCGCAAATATCAATGTATTATTGATTATAATCATCATTTTGAGGGACCGCATTGGTTATAAGAAATCATTGTGATAGCCTTGAGCTCGTGATTGATCGCCCACGTGCCTATACGGTGTATATATATATTCCTTTAACCGCCTGTTCGGGCAATGCCTAAAAATATATGTGCGTGAATAATTCAGTCTCAGTTTGCAAAATGTGAACTTCTTATCAGCTCGGGCTTGAAACAACATAAACCAATATCTTTGGGTTTAATCAATATATATAAAATCGTGAATGTCTGTCTGTCTGTCTGTGGATGTCGGACCATACGCACTTTCATTGGACGCCGGTTGCCCCTGGCAACGGCTAGCGACGGGCTAGCAGTTGCGGGGTGGACGCCATCTTTAATTCCCGTTAAAAATAGGCGCACGCATTAACACGCGACTCTGAGGTAAATTCATCTAAGTTTCACGTCCTCTTTACTCCCCCCCCCACCACAATGTGTGCTATTACTATTATAGGGTCGGTAGATTATAAAATTATAGCGATTACACAGTATTATTGAAGCGCGGGGGGGGGGGGGGGAAACGGCACCCGTACCCAGCGTCAGCCGGGTGGCAAAATCAGGCGAGGCGGGAGGCTCTGCACGGTGCTAGGCCTCCACACCACCACGCGACTCCGAGGTAAAATACATTTCACCAAAATAACTCTTTTGTTGTACATTATGTAAACATGGTTTCACAACGCTTATACTGTGGTGCCACAGCGACGGGGCCGCTCTGCCGAGCCAGGGAGCCGCCCGGCTTCCCCCACCGCACTGCCCCCAATCACCCGCCCCACATAAGCACACACCCGCACGCATCCCCCCCCCCCCCCCCCCCCCCATAAAGCTGGAAGGGAAGGTTACCTGATCGACCGGTTTTTATCCGAGAGACCCTTATCGGGATTAATTCTCACGGTTTCCGGCGATCAGGGAATTGGATGACCTCCCCCGTGCTACGTGGTACCGCGGCGCTGCTGCCGGCCTTAATATGGTGTGGTCGCGGCGTGGGGCATTCGGCCACCGCGGTTGAGGCGCATTTCCCCCCACACACACCCCCACGAGTCGACGGGGCAAGCAGGGGAGGCACGGGACAGCATGAATAGCGGGGTCACAGGGGCTGTTGCGCATAGTCAGGGAGGGTTGGGATAATTGCGCTTGAGCGCGCAAGCCCCATTGGTAGGAAGGGTAAGGGAGTAATTAGGATTTACGCCTTGCACGCAGCACACTGATTAGCATATCAACAGCGCCTGGGGACTGCCGTGCGCGGGCTTGGGGTGCACGAGCCCATTGTTCAGCGCAGCATCCCCTTTGGGAGGTAGGGAGGATAAATAGAGGAGCGCAGAGGGGAAATCGCTCTCTTACTCCAGCGCCAGGCGACCAGACGCAGCTCGAGCCAGCGACCCGGACGTCCGTGCGACGCACCGAGGCACGCGGTTAACACAAGGATCAGCGGACCGCCGTGGACACTTAACAGTGAGTAAGAAGGGGAATTAGAATCATAGCCGATAAATAGGGAATAGGTACAGGTTTAGTGGAATAGGCCAGCCTCGTCGACTCACTGATTCAACATCAATTCGCAGGTGGCATATAATAAATCATTAATAGCGAAGCGTGGTCTCGCGTGATCTTGTCGTGCAGTGTGAGCGTGTGGGTGCGCTGTGTGCACAGTGGTTCGCCACGTGAGTGAGCGCTGCGCGGAGCTGAGCGCGCGGGTTGCGTGTGGGAACGCGTGTGGTACTGTGTGTGCGTAAGCTCGCAGCGTGCGTAATCGGCGTCCCCCAGGTGCGCGATCATAGCGTAATCGGCTGCGCATTGTTGTACGGTTTATCTCGCGCGCACGGCGGCGGCGACTTTAGTCGTTGTGTCGGCGTGTGCCCCGCTTGCGTGTGCTCGTTACGTGTTATAAGTGTGAACGCGTGTAGTACGGTGTAGGCGTAAGCTCTCGTCGTGCGAAATCGGCGTACCCCAGGTGCGCGATTGTAACGTGAGCGGCCAGCGCGGCGCAGAGAAGCGCAAGAGTGAGTGCCGTACGGAGCTGTGTGTGTGGGTGTGCGCGTACGTAATTAACCATGCCTGCTACGCGGACCCGCGGTGGAGTGGAATCCTCGGGCGACGGCTCCCACCCCATGGGTGAGGAACTTAGCAGCGGTTCGCTTAGCAGCGGGGGGGCGATTGATGATGCTAGCCCGGCCGTTAACATTATCGAGGGAGGGATCTCGGGGGCTAGCGACCCCCACAAATTGGTGTCAGAAGCGGTACGGACCCCCGCGTTACCTCACGCTAAAATAAGACTAATATTTACCGGCCGGGGGGCCCCTTCGTGGAAGGCATTCGCCCGCAATCTCTTAGGGGCCAAGGAAATTAATGGATGGACGGACGCGCAGGCAGTACGTCAACTTAATATGAATCTTGATGGGCGGGCAGCCGATTTTGTAGAAGCGTTACCCGCGAGCGCACAGACACAGCTAGAGGAGCTGATGCACCGACTCGATCAGCGCTTTGGCACGCGTGACGAGGAGGAAGCAAAATCGGCCTTAGAGGCGCGCCGGCGCCAACCTGGCGAAGATCTACGTGATTACGCCGAGGATGTGCGCGAGTTAATAAAGATCGCACGCCCGGGGTACGCAACTGATGTTATTGAGGAACTGGCCGCCGAGAAAATCCAGCGGTACCTGTCTCGCACGGCGTGGTGGCAGCCAGACATGAGCTGCCCACGTCTTCCCTTTAACACCCTTGTCGAGCGCGCACGTAAGTGTGAAAGAATTCACAGCGAACGCGCGCAGCTCCGGGGGCTGGGACGAGAGCGCGCCATTGCGAGCCTGCTCTCGGAAGACGAGGAGGAGGAACAGGAGCTCGCGAGGAAGGTAAGGGGCCGGGAAAGAGAGCCTCCAGTGTCCCGCGAGACAACCCCGGGATGGGTTGCCGGTATACAAACGGGTATAAAGGATGTCTCCGGCCAGGTAAACCAGGTACGCGAGGACGCAAATAAAAATATGAAGACCATCCAGTCTGAGATGGGTGAGCTACACTCCACAGTAGGGGGGCTGGCCGGGAAGGTATCCCAATTAGAGTCCGAGTTGGAACAACTGCGTACAGGGAGAGGGAGCGGGCAGGGGACCCACTACGGAGCCGCCACCCCTTCCCGGGCATGTTATGTGTGCGATCGCCGAGGGCATCTAGTGAGGGACTGTCCTCAGGTCGCCCGAGCTAGACAAGAGCTAAGGTCAAACACTAAGGCCCCCCTAGAGAGGGGACCACCGGGGGGTGAAATCGACGTAGCCCCGACACAAACAAGCTGTGAGAATAATGGCGAGCGAGTGATCTCCACACAGGTTCCAGCAACAACGCCCACAAAAACGGTGACTCCTGGCGACTGGCTACGGGAGCTGGTGGCGGGGATCACGGGGGCCACGTCGCTGGTGGAAGGGGAGGTAAACGGAGTGCGTACCCGCATCCTACTGGACACGGGGGCGGTGGCCTCGCTCGTGAGCGCAGCGCACTGCAGCGCGATCGGGGTCGACGTGCGTCACCTGCAGGCCCCGGACCGCGCGCTGCACACTGCGAGCGGAGCCGGAATGGGGCTGCTGGGGAAAGCCACCCTAGAGGTCCGCATAGGCAGCCAGGTGTGCACGCAGGAGTTCTACGTGTCGAGTGCGTTGTGTCACGAGTGTATCGCAGGCACCGACCTCCTAGAACGGTTGGGACTCAACGTGCAACCCCGCCAGCGATGCGCCACCATGGAGAGCAACGGCGAGCGGATACCGTTCCTGGGACGAGAACCAACGCGCCGCCGCTTTGCACCTGTGGCCGCTATCCTGGCGACGGCAGTCACCATCGGCCCGCTCACCGAGATGCTGGTGCCGGTGGCAACATCCCCCACCGACCCCGCGCTCCGACCATCAGGGGAGGTAATGCTAACTCCTCACCCGGAGTTGGCAAAACGGTATGGGGTTGTGGGATCCGCCACGTTGGTAAACGCAGATGGGGACCGATTGTTTATGCGGATGTTTAACCCCCACAATACCCCCGCGATACTGCGACGGCGCACCCCGATAGCCACAGTACACCCCCTGCACGCACGCCACTCTAACGACTCGGTGTTCGCACTCTGGGCTGAGGACCCCGGTCGTCCTGAGGGTGAGCAGGACCTGGCCTGGCGAGTCGGCCCGACTCCCCGAGCCGAGGTCGTTCCCCTGCTCGACGCGTTACATGTACCATGGGCGGACTTACCTAAGGGAGAGGCCGATCGGCTGCGCGAGTTACTGCGGGAGTATGCCGACGTGTTCAGCGAACACGACTCGGACGTGGGTCGGACCGACCTTGTTAAGCATCAAATTGACACCGGTGCAGCCCGACCCATCAAACTCCCTGCGTACCGAGTGGGCGCACCCGAACGCGCCCAAATCAAAGAGGCAGTTGGGGACATGCTTCGCGATAACATAATTCAGCCCTCGGCGAGCCCCTGGTCAGCCCCGGTGGTACTAGTAACGAAAAAGGATGGGTCAACCCGGTTCTGCGTCGATTACCGTAAACTAAACGCAGTCACGCTCGGCGATGCCTTCCCCATACCTCGCATCGACGACACCTTCGACAGTCTCGCAGGAGCGCGGTATTTTTCCACCCTCGATCTGGCGTCCGGTTACTGGCAGGTGGAGATGACGGAGGAGGATCGGCCAAAAACAGCATTCACCACCCCGATGGGCCTGTTTGAGTTTCGAGTGTTGCCGTTCGGACTCACTAACGCGCCCGCGACGTTCCAGCGGTTGATGGAGTTGGTGATGCGGGGCTTGCAGTGGGAACAGTGCCTGATTTACTTGGACGATGTGATAGTGTTCAGTAGATCTTTGTCTGAGCATTGGTCCAGGCTTCGAGAGGTGTTCCAGCGACTGCGAGCGGCTCATCTCAAGCTCAAGCCACGTAAGTGTTACATCGCACAACGCGAGGTGGGGTACCTCGGGCATCGCGTCAGCGAGGCAGGCGTGCGCACCGATCCGGAGAAGGTACGCGCCGTAGTGGAGTGGCCACGGCCAAGGAATCTGACGGAGATCAGATCATTTTTGGGGCTCGCCACCTATTATCGTCGATTTGTAAAGGGATTCAGCGAGATTGCACGCCCCCTCACCCAACTCACCTCCCCTAAGCACCCCTATCAGTGGACGGGGGCCTGCCAGACGGCCTTCACCACTCTCAAAGACCACCTCACCCACGCCCCCACCCTCGCTTTCCCCGATTTTACCACCGATTTTATTTTGGACACCGACGCCTGCAGCAGCGGGCTGGGCGCGGTGTTGTCACAGGTACAGGATGGGACGGAACGAGTCATCGCGTACGCCAGCCGGACCTTGAGTGGGGCCGAACTGAACTATTGCGTGACCCGCCAAGAGTTGTACGCCGTGATTTTCGCATGCAAACAGTTCCGGCCGTATTTGTACGGCAGGAGATGTCGCGTACGCACTGACCATTATGCTCTGCAGTTTCTGCTTACATTCAAGGAGCCGCGGGGGCAGATGGCCCGGTGGTTGGCGCAGTTGCAGGAGTACAACCTGCAAATCGAGTATCGGGCTGGCCGGACGCATGCAAACGCGGACGCCTTGTCGAGGCGACCCACGGTGTACGCCGAGACGAGGGCGGAGGAGGCCTGCCCGTGTTTCACGGGGGGACGCTGCCGGCAGGCAACGGACCCCTGAGAGGCCGCGGCCACTGACCCCCCCCCAGCGAGAGAGAGGGCAGTGTGCGCCACGGAAACCCTCACAGGTGGCACTGAGGATCCCGTCGACCGCCCGGCAAGCGCGGGACCCGCGGCTCGGGACCCGATTGGACGGATCCAGGAGGACGTCGGCTGCGCCTTCCCGGGCCTAAACGACGAGCAGCTGAGACAGACCCAGCAGCGAGATCCGGATCTGGCGGCAGTGGAGGTGGCACTGCGGGAGGAAAAGAGCGCCCTACCAGGACCCTGGAGCGGTTTGTATGCCCGGTTGTGTGTGCGGAACGGAGTGGTACGGGAGTTAACCGAGGCCGGCCAGCCGGGGTGCATCTGTGTTCCTGCCCAGGTGCGACCCCAGCTGCTACGGCTGGTGCATGACCACCCACTCGGGGGCCACGATGGGGAACGACGCACTCGAGAGACCCTGCGTCGCCAGTATCTCTGGCCCAAATTGGCACAAGATGTGGCCGCCTGGGTGCAGGGCTGCCGGGCCTGTCAGCAGTGTGGGCAAAAGCCGGCGAGGTACCAGGTACCCCTGAGGCCGTTCCGAGTCAGTCGGACGAATCAGTTGGTCGGAATCGACCTGCAGGGGCCCTTTCCACGATCCCACCGGGGCAACCGGTATATTCTCGTAGCGGTGGAATACTTCACCCGCTACCCCGTGGCGGTGGCTATCCCGGATAAAACAGCCCTTGTAGTGGCCCGGGCCTTCGTGGAAAACTACGTACTTAAGTGCGGGATCCCCGAACGAGTCATTACCGACCAGGGTAGTGAATTCGAGGCCGAACTATTTCAGGCGCTGTGCCGAGAGTTCGGGATCCAGAAGGACCGAACCACGGCGTATCACCCCCAGGCGAACGGGATGGTAGAGAGGATGAACCAGACTCTGGCCGGGAAGCTTAAACGCATGGCGGCCGCGAATCAACAGGACTGGGACGAACACCTTCCCTATGCCCTGTTCGCCTACACCACCGCCGTTCACACCTCTACAGGACAGACCCCGTTCCTAATGATGTTTGGTCGCGAGTCTCGCCTGCCCGCAGATCTGCTGTTCGGTGTTCCTCCGCCGCAACGGGAGGAAGGGAGCCACCCCGTGGAGTACTTGCTGGAGACCCTGCGAGGGGCCAGGGGCCGAGCCTGCCCGCACGGAGAGGCCGCGCACCAGCGGCAAGAGCAGGGCGCCCGACCCCGTATGGAGCCCCCCTTCTACACTGCGGGCTCCGAGGTGTGGCTGTACACTCCCCGCGTCGGTGCCGGACAGGTGGGGAAGCTGACCACCTACTGGCGAGGACCCTGGATTGTGAGACGGCAGATCTCACCATGGACGGTGCTGATTCAGGGAGGAGAGAGGGGCCGGGAGATGGTGGTCAACATCCGCCGACTGAAGCCGTGGCGAGCAGCCCCCGAGGGGGGGAGCCCCGCCGTCCAAGTACCCCGAAACCCCGGGGTCCCCCCACCCCCCGTGCCCGGGGGCCTCGCGCAGTACATGGGCCCCACGGAGCCCCGGGCTCCGAGGGGCCCCGGGCGGGGCCGGGGGCGACGAGGACGGCGACCCTTAAACCCCACCGCCTCTGAGTTTGTTCCCCAGCCCGCAGGTGCCAGAGGCCGAGGGGAGCCGTTGGAATGGAGGAGGAGACCACCGCCGGAGCCCCAGGAGACGGAGCCGCCACCCCCGAGGCCAGCCACAAGGGCCGGGCGAATCCCGCGGACCCCGCGGCGATACCTCGTGGGGGCAACCCAGGCGAGGTGCTCAAGTCAACCCGGGACGGGGACTGGCACCCCGGGGGGCTATGTGGTGCCACAGCGACGGGGCCGCTCTGCCGAGCCAGGGAGCCGCCCGGCTTCCCCCACCGCACTGCCCCCAATCACCCGCCCCACATAAGCACACACCTGCACGCATCCCCCCCCCCCCCCATAAAGCTGGAAGGGAAGGTTACCTGATCGACCGGTTTTTATCCGAGAGACCCTTATCGGGATTAATTCTCACGGTTTCCGGCGATCAGGGAATTGGATGACCTCCCCCGTGCTACGTGGTACCGCGGCGCTGCTGCCGGCCTTAATATGGTGTGGTCGCGGCGTGGGGCATTCGGCCACCGCGGTTGAGGCGCATTTCCCCCCACACACACCCCCACGAGTCGACGGGGCAAGCAGGGGAGGCACGGGACAGCATGAATAGCGGGGTCACAGGGGCTGTTGCGCATAGTCAGGGAGGGTTGGGATAATTGCGCTTGAGCGCGCAAGCCCCATTGGTAGGAAGGGTAAGGGAGTAATTAGGATTTACGCCTTGCACGCAGCACACTGATTAGCATATCAACAGCGCCTGGGGACTGCCGTGCGCGGGCTTGGGGTGCACGAGCCCATTGTTCAGCGCAGCATCCCCTTTGGGAGGTAGGGAGGATAAATAGAGGAGCGCAGAGGGGAAATCGCTCTCTTACTCCAGCGCAAGGCGACCAGACGCAGCTCGAGCCAGCGACCCGGACGTCCGTGCGACGCACCGAGGCACGCGGTTAACACAAGGATCAGCGGACCGCCGTGGACACTTAACAGTGAGTAAGAAGGGGAATTAGAATCATAGCCGATAAATAGGGAATAGGTACAGGTTTAGTGGAATAGGCCAGCCTCGTCGACTCACTGATTCAACATCAATTCGCAGGTGGTGTGGGGGCCGTTGGCCCCCGGGGTCCCTCCCGCCAGCATCCCCTATTCCGTTTAAGTTACCCCACCTCCCTATTACTCGCTACGGTTTTGCCGGCATTCGAATGCGACGCCACTACGGTTACAGCCTCGCGCCGCGCTCCCACGCTGCGAGCATACGTGCGCACATCATCGTCAATCAAACGCCGTGCTCGCAGTTTAGCCCTGTGCGGCACGTTACCAATGCGCATCCGTGTCCGACATGTAACGAACGTATGCACACACACACACGCCGCTCCGTGCACTCCAACTCCACACCAACTACGCAAGTTATGATCGCGCACCTGTATCACACACGGAGTGAACACACGCGACACCCACTCTTGCGCCGCTCTGCGCAGCGCTCGCCGTCTGCTGGCCGCTTGCGTTATGATCGCGCACCTGGGGTACGCCTATTACGCACGCCGCGAGCTTACGCACACACAGTACCACACGCGTTCCCACACGCAACCCGCGCGCTCAGCTCCGCGCAGCGCTCACTCACGTGGCGAACCACTGTGCACACAGCGCACCCACACGCTCACACTGCACGACAAGATCACGCGAGACCACGCTTCGCTATTAATGATTTATTATATGCCACCTGCGAATTGATGTTGAATCAGTGAGTCGACGAGGCTGGCCTATTCCACTAAACCTGTACCTATTCCCTATTTATCGGCTATGATTCTAATTCCCCTTCTTACTCACTGTTAAGTGTCCACGGCGGTCCGCTGATCCTTGTGTTAACCGCGTGCCTCGGTGCGTCGCACGGACGTCCGGGTCGGTGGCCCGAGCTGCGTCTGGTTGCCTGGCGCTGGAGTAAGAGAGCGATTTCCCCTCTGCGCTCCTCTATTTATCCTCCCTACCTCCCAAAGGGGATGCTGCGCTGAACAATGGGCTCGTGCACCCCAAGCCCGCGCACGGCAGTCCCCAGGCGCTGTTGATATGCTAATCAGTGTGCTGCGTGCAAGGCGTAAATCCTAATTACTCCCTTACCCTTCCTACCAATGGGGCTTGCGCGCTCAAGCGCAATTATCCCAACCCTCCATGACTATGCGCAACAGCCCCTGTGACCCCGCTATTCATGCTGTCCCGTGCCTCCCCTGCTTGCCCCGTCGACTCGTGGGGGTGTGTGTGGGGGGAAATGCGCCTCAACCGCGGTGGCCGAATGCCCCACGCCGCGACCACACCATATTAAGGCCGGCAGCAGCGCCGCGGTACCACGTAGCACGGGGGAGGTCATCCAATTCCCTGATCGCCGGAAACCGTGAGAATTAATCCCGATAAGGGTCTCTCGGATAAAAACCGGTCGATCAGGTAACCTTCCCTTCCAGCTCTATGGGGGGGGGGGGGGGGGGGGGGGATGCGTGCGGGTGTGTGCTTATGTGGGGCGGGTGATTGGGGGCAGTGCGGTGGGGGAAGCCGGGCGGCTCCCTGGCTCGGCAGAGCGGCCCCGTCGCTGTGGCACCACATAGCCCCCCGGGGTGCCAGTCCCCGTCCCGGGTTGACTTGAGCACCTCGCCTGGGTTGCCCCCACGAGGTATCGCCGCGGGGTCCGCGGGATTCGCCCGGCCCTTGTGGTTGGCCTCGGGGGTGGCGGCTCCGTCTCCTGGGGCTCCGGCGGGGGTCTCCTCCTCCATTCCAACGGCTCCCCTCGGCCTCTGGCACCTGCGGGCTGGGGAACAAACTCAGAGGCGGTGGGGTTTAAGGGTCGCCGTCCTCGTCGCCCCCGGCCCCGCCCGGGGCCCCTCGGAGCCCGGGGCTCCGTGGGGCCCATGTACTGCGCGAGGCCCCCGGGCACGGGGGGTGGGGGGACCCCGGGGTTTCGGGGTACTTGGACGGCGGGGCTCCCCCCCTCGGGGGCTGCTCGCCACGGCTTCAGTCGGCGGATGTTGACCACCATCTCCCGGCCCCTCTCTCCTCCCTGAATCAGCACCGTCCATGGTGAGATCTGCCGTCTCACAATCCAGGGTCCTCGCCAGTAGGTGGTCAGCTTCCCCACCTGTCCGGCACCGACGCGGGGAGTGTACAGCCACACCTCGGAGCCCGCAGTGTAGAAGGGGGGCTCCATACGGGGTCGGGCGCCCTGCTCTTGCCGCTGGTGCGCGGCCTCTCCGTGCGGGCAGGCTCGGCCCCTGGCCCCTCGCAGGGTCTCCAGCAAGTGCTCCACGGGGTGGCTCCCTTCCTCCCGTTGCGGCGGAGGAACACCGAACAGCAGATCTGCGGGCAGGCGAGACTCGCGACCAAACATCATTAGGAACGGGGTCTGTCCTGTAGAGGTGTGAACGGCGGTGGTGTAGGCGAACAGGGCATAGGGAAGGTGTTCGTCCCAGTCCTGTTGATTCGCGGCCGCCATGCGTTTAAGCTTCCCGGCCAGAGTCTGGTTCATCCTCTCTACCATCCCGTTCGCCTGGGGGTGATACGCCGTGGTTCGGTCCTTCTGGATCCCGAACTCTCGGCACAGCGCCTGAAATAATTCGGCCTCGAATTCACTACCCTGGTCGGTAATGACTCGTTCGGGGATCCCGCACTTAAGTACATAGTTTTCCACGAAGGCCCGGGCCACTACAAGGGCTGTTTTATCTGGGATAGCCACCGCCACGGGGTAGCGGGTGAAGTATTCCACCGCTACGAGAATATATCGGTTGCCCCGGTGGGATCGTGGAAAGGGCCCCTGCAGGTCGATTCCGACCAACTGATTCGTCCGACTGACTCGGAACGGCCTCAGGGGTACCTGGTACCTCGCCGGCTTTTGCCCACACTGCTGACAGGCCCGGCAGCCCTGCACCCAGGCGGCCACATCTTGTGCCAATTTGGGCCAGAGATACTGGCGACGCAGGGTCTCCCGGGTGCGCCGTTCCCCATCATGGCCCCCGAGTGGGTGGTCATGCACCAGCCGTAGCAGCTGGGGTCGCACCTGGGCAGGAACACAGATGCCCCCCGGCTGGCCGGCCTCGGTTAACTCCCGTACCACTCCGTTCCGCACACACAACCGGGCATACAAACCGCTCCAGGGTCCTGGTAGGGCGCTCTTTTCCTCCCGCAGTGCCGCCTCCACTGCCGCCAGATCCGGATCTCGCTGCTGGGTCTGTCTCAGCTGCTCGTCGTTTAGGCCCGGGAAGGCGCAGCCGACGTCCTCCTGGATCCGTCCGATCGGGTCCCGAGCCGCGGGTCCCGCGCTTGCCGGGCGGTCGACGGGATCCTCAGTGCCACCTGTGAGGGTTTCTGTGGCGCACACTGCACTCTCCCTCGCTGGGGGGGGGTCAGTGGCCGCGGCCTCTCGGGGGTCCGTTGCCTGCCGGCAGCGTCCCCCCGTGAAACACGGGCAGGCCTCCTCCGCCCTCGTCTCGGCGTACACCGTGGGTCGCCTCGATAAGGCGTCCGCGTTTGCATGCGTCCGGCCAGCCCGATACTCGATTTGCAGGTTGTACTCCTGCAACTGCGCCAACCACCGGGCCATCTGCCCCCGCGGCTCCTTGAATGTAAGAAGAAACTGCAGAGCATAATGGTCAGTGCGTACGCGACATCTCCTGCCGTACAAATACGGCCGGAACTGCTTACATGCGAAAATCACGGCGTACAACTCTTGGCGGGTCACGCAATAGTTCAGCTCGGCCCCACTCAAGGTCCGGCTGGCGTACGCGATGACTCGTTCCGTCCCATCCTGTACCTGTGACAACACCGCGCCCAGCCCGCTGCTGCAGGCGTCGGTGTCCAAAATAAAATCGGTGGTAAAATCGGGGAAAGCAAGGGTGGGGGCGTGGGTGAGGTGGTCTTTGAGAGTGGTGAAGGCCGTCTGGCAGGCCCCCGTCCACTGATAGGGGTGCTTAGGGGAAGTGAGTTGGGTGAGGGGGCGTGCAATCTCGCTGAATCCCTTTACAAATCGACGATAATAGGTGGCAAGCCCCAAAAATGATCTGATCTCCGTCAGATTCCTTGGCCGTGGCCACTCCACTACGGCGCGCACCTTCTCCGGATCGGTGTGCACGCCTGCCTCGCTGACGCGATGCCCGAGGTACCCCACCTCGCGTTGTGCGATGTAACACTTACGTGGCTTGAGCTTGAGATGAGCCGCTCGCAGTCGCTGGAACACCTCTCGAAGCCTGGACCAATGCTCAGACAAAGATCTACTGAACACTATCACATCGTCCAAGTAAATCAGGCACTGTTCCCATTGCAAGCCCCGCATCACCAACTCCATCAGCCGCTGGAACGTCGCGGGCGCATTGGTGAGTCCGAACGGCAACACTCGAAACTCAAACAGGCCCATCGGGGTGGTGAATGCTGTTTTTGGCCGATCCTCCTCCGTCATCTCCACCTGCCAGTAACCGGATGCCAGATCGAGGGTGGAAAAATACCGCGCTCCTGCGAGACTGTCGAAGGTGTCGTCGATGCGAGGTATGGGGAAGGCATCGCCGAGCGTGACTGCGTTTAGTTTACGGTAATCGACGCAGAACCGGGTTGACCCATCCTTTTTCGTTACTAGTACCACCGGGGCTGACCAGGGGCTCGCCGAGGGCTGAATTATGTTATCGCGAAGCATGTCCCCAACTGCCTCTTTGATTTGGGCGCGTTCGGGTGCGCCCACTCGGTACGCAGGGAGTTTGATGGGTCGGGCTGCACCAGTGTCAATTTGATGCTTAACAAGGTCGGTCCGACCCACGTCCGAGTCGTGTTCGCTGAACACGTCGGCATACTCCCGCAGTAACTCGCGCAGCCGATCGGCCTCTCCCTTAGGTAAGTCCGCCCATGGTACATGTAACGCGTCGAGCAGGGGAACGACCTCGGCTCGGGGAGTCGGGCCGACTCGCCAGGCCAGGTCCTGCTCACCCTCAGGACGACCGGGGTCCTCAGCCCAGAGTGCGAACACCGAGTCGTTAGAGTGGCGTGCGTGCAGGGGGTGTACTGTGGCTATCGGGGTGCGCCGTCGCAGTATCGCGGGGGTATTGTGGGGGTTAAACATCTGCATAAACAATCGGCCCCCATCTGCGTTTACCAACGTGGCGGATCCCACAACCCCATACCGTTTTGCCAACTCCGGGTGAGGAGTTAGCATTACCTCCCCTGATGGTCGGAGCGCGGGGTCGGTGGGGGATGTTGCCACCGGCACCAGCATCTCGGTGAGCGGGCCGATGGTGACTGCCGTCGCCAGGATAGCGGCCACAGGTGCAAAGCGGCGGCGCGTTGGTTCTCGTCCCAGGAACGGTATCCGCTCGCCGTTGCTCTCCATGGTGGCGCATCGCTGGCGGGGTTGCACGTTGAGTCCCAACCGTTCTAGGAGGTCGGTGCCTGCGATACACTCGTGACACAACGCACTCGACACGTAGAACTCCTGCGTGCATACCTGGCTGCCTATGCGGACCTCTAGGGTGGCTTTCCCCAGCAGCCCCATTCCGGCTCCGCTCGCCGTGTGCAGCGCGCGGTCCGGGGCCTGCAGGTGACGCACGTCGACCCCGATCGCGCTGCAGTGCGCTGCGCTCACGAGCGAGGCCACCGCCCCCGTGTCCAGTAGGATGCGGGTACGCACTCCGTTTACCTCCCCTTCCACCAGCGACGTGGCCCCCGTGATCCCCGCCACCAGCTCCCGCAGCCAGTCACCAGGAGTCACCGTTTCTGTGGGCGTTGTTGCTGGAACCTGTGTGGAGATCACTCGCTCGCCATTATTCTCACAGCTTGTTTGTGTCGGGGCTACGTCGATTTCACCCCCCGGTGGTCCCCTCTCTAGGGGGGCCTTAGTGTTTGACCTTAGCTCTTGTCTAGCTCGGGCGACCTGAGGACAGTCCCTCACTAGATGCCCTCGGCGATCGCACATGTAACATGCCCGGGGAGGGGTGGCGGCTCCGTAGTGGGCTCTCTGCCCACTCCCTCCTCCCCCAGTGCGCTGCTGCTCATACTCTGCTTCTAGTCGCGCTATCCTTCCAGTTAGCCCTCCTACCGTGGAGTCTAGTTCCCCCATCTCGGATCGGATGGTCTCAACGGAGGATTGCAGTTGGGTCATATTTTTATTCGTTTCCTCGCGTACCTGGGTTACCCTCTCACCTACGTGAGTTACCTTGTTGTCTATCTGGGTTACCTGGCCGGAGACATCCTTTATACCCGTTTGTATACCGGCAACCCATCCCGGGGTTGTCTCGCGGGACACTGGAGGCTCTCTTTCCCGGCCCCTTACCGTCCTCGCGAGCTCCTGTTCCTCCTCCTCGTCTTCCGAGAGCAGGCTCGCAATGGCGCGCTCTCGTCCCAGCCCCCGGAGCTGCGCGCGTTCGCTGTGAATTCTTTCACACTTACGTGCGCGCTCGACAAGGGCGTTAAAGGGAAGACGTGGGCAGCTCATGTCTGGCTGCCACCACGCCGTGCGAGACAGGTACCGCTGGATTTTCTCGGCGGCCAGTTCCTCAATAACATCAGTTGCGTACCCCGGGCGTGCGATCTTTGTTAACTCGCGCACATCCTCGGCGTAATCACGTAGATCTTCGCCAGGTTGGCGCCGGCGCGCCTCTAAGGCCGATTTTGCTTCCTCCTCGTCACGCGTGCCAAACCGCTGATCGAGTCGGCGCATCAGCTCCTCTAGCTGTGTCTGTGCGCTCGCGGGTAACGCTTCTACAAAATCGGCTGCCCGCCCATCAAGATTCATATTAAGTTGACGTACTGCCTGCGCGTCCGTCCATCCATTAATTTCCTTGGCCCCTAAGAGATTGCGGGCGAATGCCTTCCACGAAGGGGCCCCCCGGCCGGTAAATATTAGTCTTATTTTAGCGTGAGGTAACGCGGGGGTCCATCCCACTTCTGACACCAATTTGTGGGGGCCGTTGGCCCCCGGGGTCCCTCCCGCCAGCATCCCCTATTCCGTTTAAGTTACCCCACCTCCCTATTACTCGCTACGGTTTTGCCGGCATTCGAATGCGACGCCACTACGGTTACAGCCTCGCGCCGCGCTCCCACGCTGCGAGCATACGTGCGCACATCATCGTCAATCAAACGCCGTGCTCGCAGTATAGCCCTGTGCGGCACGTTACCAATGCGCATCCGTGTCCGACATGTAACGAACGTATGCACACACACACACGCCGCTCCGTGCACTCCAACTCCACACCAACTACGCAAGTTATGATCGCGCACCTGTATCACACACGGAGTGAACACACGCGACACCCACTCTTGCGCCGCTCTGCGCAGCGCTCGCCGTCTGCTGGCCGCTTGCGTTATGATCGCGCACCTGGGGTACGCCTATTACGCACGCCGCGAGCTTACGCACACACAGTACCACACGCGTTCCCACACGCAACCCGCGCGCTCAGCTCCGCGCAGCGCTCACTCACGTGGCGAACCACTGTGCACACAGCGCACCCACACGCTCACACTGCACGACAAGATCACGCGAGACCACGCTTCGCTATTAATGATTTATTATATGCCACCTGCGAATTGATGTTGAATCAGTGAGTCGACGAGGCTGGCCTATTCCACTAAACCTGTACCTATTCCCTATTTATCGGCTATGATTCTAATTCCCCTTCTTACTCACTGTTAAGTGTCCACGGCGGTCCGCTGATCCTTGTGTTAACCGCGTGCCTCGGTGCGTCGCACGGACGTCCGGGTCGGTGGCCCGAGCTGCGTCTGGTCGCCTGGCGCTGGAGTAAGAGAGCGATTTCCCCTCTGCGCTCCTCTATTTATCCTCCCTACCTCCCAAAGGGGATGCTGCGCTGAACAATGGGCTCGTGCACCCCAAGCCCGCGCACGGCAGTCCCCAGGCGCTGTTGATATGCTAATCAGTGTGCTGCGTGCAAGGCGTAAATCCTAATTACTCCCTTACCCTTCCTACCAATGGGGCTTGCGCGCTCAAGCGCAATTATCCCAACCCTCCATGACTATGCGCAACAGCCCCTGTGACCCCGCTATTCATGCTGTCCCGTGCCTCCCCTGCTTGCCCCGTCGACTCGTGGGGGTGTGTGTGGGGGGAAATGCGCCTCAACCGCGGTGGCCGAATGCCCCACGCCGCGACCACACCATATTAAGGCCGGCAGCAGCGCCGCGGTACCACGTAGCACGGGGGAGGTCATCCAATTCCCTGATCGCCGGAAACCGTGAGAATTAATCCCGATAAGGGTCTCTCGGATAAAAACCGGTCGATCAGGTAACCTTCCCTTCCAGCTCTATGGGGGGGGGGGGGGGGGGGGGGGATGCGTGCGGGTGTGTGCTTATGTGGGGCGGGTGATTGGGGGCAGTGCGGTGGGGGAAGCCGGGCGGCTCCCTGGCTCGGCAGAGCGGCCCCGTCGCTGTGGCACCACAGTGGCATATAATAAATCATTAATAGCGAAGCGTGGTCTCGCGTGATCTTGTCGTGCAGTGTGAGCGTGTGGGTGCGCTGTGTGCACAGTGGTTCGCCACGTGAGTGAGCGCTGCGCGGAGCTGAGCGCGCGGGTTGCGTGTGGGAACGCGTGTGGTACTGTGTGTGCGTAAGCTCGCGGCGTGCGTAATAGGCGTACCCCAGGTGCGCGATCATAACGCAAGCGGCCAGCAGACGGCGAGCGCTGCGCAGAGCGGCGCAAGAGTGGGTGTCGCGTGTGTTCACTCCGTGTGTGATACAGGTGCGCGATCATAACTTGCGTAGTTGGTGTGGAGTTGGAGTGCACGGAGCGGCGTGTGTGTGTGTGCATACGTTCGTTACATGTCGGATACGGATGCGCATTGGTAACGTGCCGCACAGGGCTATACTGCGAGCACGGCGTTTGATTGACGATGATGTGCGCACGTATGCTCGCAGCGTGGGAGCGCGGCGCGAGGCTGTAACAGTAGGGGCGTCGCATTCGAATGCCGGCGAAACCGTAGCGAGTAATAGGGAGGTGGGGTAACGTAAACGGAATAGGGGATGCAGGCGGGAGGGACCCCGGGGGCCAACGGCCCCCACAATACACAACACCAACGTGTGATGTTGCAGAATGAGCGGCGGGGTATAGAAAATGAACTTGATTGTCGCTTACGCCTGACGACTCGTGAGAGCCGTGACCAGCAAACGAAGGTTTCCGGCACCCGAACTTTGAAGGACACACATGGAAGCTTTCTCACGAGTAAGTGGTGGCTCTGAAAAGAGCCTTTGTGTTGTGCTTTGAGGGCCGAGCTGGGCGTTCAAGCGCGCTCGCCACGAATGCGGCGGGCGAGCTGAATGTCCTTGGGCATGATGGTGACGCGCTTGGCGTGGATGGCGCACAGGTTGGTGTCCTCGAAGAGCGCGACAAGGTACGCTTCGCTGGCCTCCTGCAGAGCCATGACAGCGGAGCTCTGGAAGCGCAGGTCGGTCTTGAAGTCCTGCGCGATCTCCCTGACGAGGCGCTGGAAGGGCAGTTTGCGGATGAGCAGCTCGGTGGACTTCTGGTAGCGGCGGATCTCGCGCAGAGCGACGGTGCCGGGCCTGTAGCGGTGAGGCTTCTTGACGCCGCCCGTGGCCGGAGCGCTCTTTCGGGCCGCCTTGGTGGCGAGTTGCTTGCGGGGGGCCTTGCCGCCCGTGGACTTGCGAGCCGTCTGCTTGGTGCGAGCCATGGCTTGGTGAGGGCAAAGATTCTCACAGGCGGGGAGGAGAAGGCGGCTTATGTAGCCCAGAGCGCGCGCTCACTGGTCAGCGGAGTCGTGACGTGCGAAGAAGGGGCGCGTGCTGATTGGTTGGCAGCGTGCAATGATCTCGAGTCGTCAACTCTTCTTCATCAACGAAATGTTCTCACTTTGGAGCATTGCAGAATGCCGCATCACGATGCAGTAGTTCCGTTTGAGCGCGGTCGATGTCCTTAACGGATGTTATTTTCTCAAGCAAACACCTTTCCGAAAACAACTTTACAGTGCTCTGCGTGGTCTAAATAAAGTGTGAAAAACTGCACTTCATTGGAAACAGTAATACGTAAAAATGTCGAAAAGAGGTGATCACAGGGATAGATATCTATTCTCTTGGCATTGAGATGATGATCATCAATTATACTGCACGAGTCATCCATGCTAGGCGCTTACTTTTACATAGATGTACACGTGCAAAATGTTAGTTCCTGCCCGAAAATACAACCACGAATTAAATATATTGCATTGCAAGGTTTTGGCACCAAATATCCAATGTAATATCTGAATGGGCTGCAGGTGAAATCAATGGACAAACACGTCAAAGAAATGCCTGCTGGTGAATGTGCCATGAATATTGTTATCGCTTTTATTCCCGTGGAAACAGGTTAAAATGCGTTCCATCTCTCCATTTCACTCAATGAGCGAACAATGTCCCCGCGTGAACCGGGGCTTTGTTGGAAGTTTCGTTTAGTACTCCTGCTAGGACTGGTACAAGCAGGTTCGGAGAGGTGGGTGGCTCTGAAAAGAGCCTTTGTAATTAATGGTGGAGTCGAGGCTTCACTTGGAGCTTGTGTACTTGGTGACGGCCTTGGTGCCCTCCGACACGGCGTGCTTGGCCAGCTCGCCGGGGAGCAGCAGTCGCACTGCGGTCTGGATCTCCCGAGAAGTGATGGTGGAGCGCTTGTTGTAGTGCGCCAGGCGGGACGCCTCGGAAGCGATGCGCTCGAAGATGTCGTTGACGAACGAGTTCATGATGCTCATTGCCTTGGACGAGATGCCGGTATCGGGGTGCACCTGCTTCATCACCTTGTAGATGTAAATGGCGTAGCTCTCCTTCCTGCGGTGGCGTCGCTTCTTGCCATCCTTGCGCGTAGCCTTGGTCACAGCCTTCTTGGAGCCCTTCTTGGGAGCAGGAACCTTGGCCGGCCCAGCGCTCTTTGATGCGGGAGGATCGGGCATGTCGACGCGTCGTAGGCAGCAGCTTCAGGTCAGAACAGACGGGAAGCGAATGTGGATGTCGCTCGCGCGTTGAGCTCCTTTTATAGGAGGCGAGATGCAAATCAGAGGATCGTAGTGCGCGGCGCTGCTGAGTGGCTCTTTTAGTACCGTCCCTCTCCATCAGCCTCCAATGAGAAACGCGGACGCGATGTTCACTTTAATATCGATTTTACTGCAAAAAGGACTTGAGAATATAACACAATGTAATGTCCAAACATGTGTATTAGTGAATTGCAGCCATGGCATTGCCTTTGTTTTAAAAGGATGACTAGAAATCCCAATTCAGTATATTGTGTTTTGAGCGTGGGTTTTTTTGTTTCTTACGAGGGATTGTTTCACCACTCGTCTAATACGGCGCACGGGCGTTTTATGAACGCAATTTGGAAAAATACAAGCGCTCGGTGGAGAAAAATAACTTCGCTGTTGTGCTGTACAGGTGGAGATTAGCATTCCGGCACGCTCCGTCAATTAGGACGAGTGTGCTGTAAGATTGTGGCGCCAAATGCTCTACGTAATATCGTATTCGGCTGCAGCTGGAAATAATTAACGCAAAATACCAGAAATGGGTACTGTATTAAGGCGTTCAAGAATTACGCCTTGTTTAATGTGACGTGAATATCATGATTTCTTTCATTCATTCATGTGGAAGCAGATGAAGATTCGCCAACTCAACAAGCGAACGTCCAGCACGCTCACAACAACCCAGGACATGTGCTCCATTCAGAGCGTGTTTGGCAACACTGGCGCAAGCAGTTTCGAAGAGGTGGGTGGCTCTGAAAAGAGCCTTTGGGTTGGCTTAGTGTGCGAGAGATGGGCGCTCAGCCTCCGAAGCCGTAGAGAGTGCGGCCCTGGCGCTTGAGGGCGTAGACCACGTCCATGGCGGTGACGGTCTTGCGCTTGGCGTGCTCCGTGTAGGTGACGGCGTCGCGGATGACGTTCTCAAGGAAGACCTTCAGGACGCCGCGGGTCTCCTCGTAGATGAGGCCCGAGATGCGCTTCACACCGCCGCGGCGAGCGAGGCGGCGGATGGCGGGCTTGGTGATGCCCTGGATGTTGTCGCGCAGCACCTTGCGATGGCGTTTTGCGCCTCCCTTGCCGAGCCCCTTACCGCCTTTACCGCGTCCAGACATTGCGACTACTTGTGACAAAGCTCCTCGCGAGAGACTGCGCGCTCAGCTTGCAGCAGCAGCCGCCTTTATACCCGAAGCGTGGCGACGTCACCGACCACCCCTGCCCTCCGCGATGGCTCCGCCTTAAACCTTCCACCTTTAACCTCTGCGACGAAGAAAACCCTCCACCGTCGTCAATAACACTTCCTTGACATGTATAATATGCGACGTTTTGGGCAATGGCCCTTCTTCGAAGCACTCTGGAATGATATTGGCACACCCGCACGCGAGAACGCGATCTGTTGCAGATAGGGAGTGAAACGCCATCTGTTGCAAGATTGCACGTGGATTGTGAATAATCCACACAATAGTTGAGTGAACGTCACCAACTAGTTCTCCCAAAGTAAGAAAGACATTGCAAACAATGCGATATTTACGTATAGAAATTAATTTAATAGAGAAGTTTAGATGGTGCACCGCAATGTTTACAAACAAAAACAAAGTGAAAAGGCGAGAACGAGCGAATGAAGGCAAATGAGTAAAGCTGTCTGGAATCAATACATTTTTAGACTAAATTCCATATTTGGCACCAGTAGCATGATGACGGAATGAAGAGGTGCAACACATAATCAAATTGGAGGTTCGTCAAGAATGCATCGATTTTGAATCTGGATTTAGATTAGAATCGCCAGCGAGAATGCTGACGTCGCTGAGATTACTCTGCACTCAGTTCGAGTGAGGGAGCTGCCACCCGCCTCGCCTGTGTTTGTGATCCCTGCTTTCGGGCTCGATCACTCCCATCACATCAATGCTTAAAACACATCGAGTGGGTGAAATGTTACAGTTAATTTGAACTAATTGAAGCGCAGCAGCATCTGGTTCACTTTTTTAACGAAGTGGGTGGCTCTGAAAAGAGCCGTTGAGGTGGAGTGAATCGAGCGTCGGTCGTCCCATCGGATTCACTTCTTTGGCGCAGTCTTCTTGGGCTTGGCCGCGGCCTTCTTGGGCTTGGCCACCTTGGGTTTGGCGGCCTTGGCCTTGACGGTCTTGGGCTTAGCGACCTTGGGCTTCGCAGCCTTGGGCTTGGCTGGGCTCTTCGCCGCCTTCTTGGGCTTAACAGCCGACTTCACCTTTTTGGGGCTCTTGGCCGCCTTGGCAGCCGCGGGCTTCTTTGCTTTCTTGGGAGACTTCTTGGGCGCGGTCTTCTTGGCTGCCGCGGGCTTCTTCACCTTCTTGGCTGCCGCGGGCTTTTTAGCTGCGGGCTTTGCCGTTGACGACTTGGGCTTCGCCTTTGCGGCAGCCTTTTCCTTGTTGAGTTTGAAAGAGCCAGACGCGCCGCTGCCCTTCACTTGCGCCACGGCGTCTTTGGCCACGAGCTTCTTGATGGCCAACTTCACGCGGGCATTGTTCTTCTCCACGTCGTATCCTCCGGCAGCAAGCGACTTTTTGAGCGCAGGAAGAGACACGCCGTTCCTCTCCTTGCTGCTGGCCAGAGCCTTGAGGATGAGCTCGGACACGCTGGGGCCGACCTTCTTGGCCTTTGGAGCGGCGCGCTTCTTCTTGGGGCTTTTAGGCGCTGAAGTAGCCGCAGCTGGTGGTTGAGCAGGAGCAGTTTCCGCCATCTCAAGACGTCGCTTTTATCGCCTCGCCTCTTGGAAACCGAAATCAGCGCTCTCACGAATTCGAACCGAGCGTCCTCCAGGCCCGAGGTTATTATAGAAGCGGCGTACTGAATGCGGACGTCGCTGAGATCATCCAGCACTCAGCTCTAGTGAGGGAGTTGCCTCCATACTCATTGTGTTTATCACGCCTGCCTTTGGGCTCGATTACTCCCGTAACGTTCATACTTACATGCATCTAGTTAATACATCATCACGAAGATCACTTCTTTAATGTACGTTACTTTTGCAATATACGACAATGCTCACGATATAAACCATAATTCTAAGCAAGTGAACAACCAACATTTGGGAGACATTGTTCGGTCAGGGCAAGATATGATGATTGTCGGTTTTCAAAAGTGTTACTGATGAACACTATTTAAAACGCACTCGAATTTTTTGCAAGACAAGATGCTTCAACATACTACTCATTTAATTCCAACGAAATATTTTCTATTTAAGTTTTGCCTCGCGCGCTCGCGATTCCTCCTCTCGCGCTATGGTGAGGACTGCGCGCCATGTCAATTGTGGTGCCACAGCGACGGGGCCGCTCTGCCGAGCCAGGGAGCCGCCCGGCTTCCCCCACCGCACTGCCCCCAATCACCCGCCCCACATAAGCACACACCCCCCCGCATCCCCCCCCCCCCCCCCCCCCCCCATAGAGCTGGAAGGGAAGGTTACCTGATCGACCGGTTTTTATCCGAGAGACCCTTATCGGGATTAATTCTCACGGTTTCCGGCGATCAGGGAATTGGATGACCTCCCCCGTGCTACGTGGTACCGCGGCGCTGCTGCCGGCCTTAATATGGTGTGGTCGCGGCGTGGGGCATTCGGCCACCGCGGTTGAGGCGCATTTCCCCCCACACACACCCCCACGAGTCGACGGGGCAAGCAGGGGAGGCACGGGACAGCATGAATAGCGGGGTCACAGGGGCTGTTGCGCATAGTCATGGAGGGTTGGGATAATTGCGCTTGAGCGCGCAAGCCCCATTGGTAGGAAGGGTAAGGGAGTAATTAGGATTTACGCCTTGCACGCAGCACACTGATTAGCATATTAACAGCGCCTGGGGACTGCCGTGCGCGGGCTTGGGGTGCACGAGCCCATTGTTCAGCGCAGCATCCCCTTTGGGAGGTAGGGAGGATAAATAGAGGAGCGCAGAGGGGAAATCGCTCTCTTACTCCAGCGCCAGGCGACCAGACGCAGCTCGAGCCAGCGACCCGGACGTCCGTGAGACGCACCGAGGCACGCGGTTAACAGAAGGATCAGCGGACCGCCGTGGACACTTAACAGTGAGTAAGAAGGGGAATTAGAATCATAGCCGATAAATAGGGAATAGGTACAGGTTTAGTGGAATAGGCCAGCCTCGTCGACTCACTGATTCAACATCAATTCGCAGGTGGCATATAATAAATCATTAATAGCGAAGCGTGGTCTCGCGTGATCTTGTCGTGCAGTGTGAGCGTGTGGGTGCGCTGTGTGCACAGTGGTTCGCCACGTGAGTGAGCGCTGCGCGGAGCTGAGCGCGCGGGTTGCGTGTGGGAACGCGTGTGGTACTGTGTGTGCGTAAGCTCGCGGCGTGCGTAATCGGCGTACCCCAGGTGCGCGATTGTAACGTGAGCGGCCAGCGCGGCGCAGAGAAGCGCAAGAGTGAGTGCCGTACAGAGCTGTGTGTGTGGGTGTGCGCGTACGTAATTAACCATGCCTGCTACGCGGACCCGCGGTGGAGTGGAACCCTCGGGCGACGGCTCCCACACCATGGGTGAGGAACTTAGCAGCGGTTCGCTTAGCAGCGGGGGGGCGATTGATGATGCTAGCCCGGCCGTTAGCATTATCGAGGGAGGGATTTCGAGGGCTAGCGACCCCCACAAATTGGTGTCGGAAGCGGTACGGACCCCCGCGTTACCTCACGCTAAAATAAGACTAATATTTACCGGCCGGGGGGCCCCTTCGTGGAAGGCATTCGCCCGCAATCTCTTAGGGGCCAAGGAAATTAATGGATGGACGGACGCGCAGGCAGTACGTCAACTTAATATGAATCTTGATGGGCGGGCAGCCGATTTTGTAGAAGCGTTACCCGCGAGCGCACAGACACAGCTAGAGGAGCTGATGCGCCGACTCGATCAGCGTTTTGGCACGCGTGACGAGGAGGAAGCAAAATCGGCCTTAGAGGCGCGCCGGCGCCAACCTGGCGAAGATCTACGTGATTACGCCGAGGATGTGCGCGAGTTAACAAAGATCGCACGCCCGGGGTACGCAACTGATGTTATTGAGGAACTGGCCGCTGAGAAAATCCAGCGGTACCTGTCTCGCACGGCGTGGTGGCAGCCAGACATGAGCTGCCCACGTCTTCCCTTTAACACCCTTGTCGAGCGCGCACGTAAGTGTGAAAGAATTCACAGCGAACGCGCGCAGCTCCGGGGGCTGGGACGAGAGCGCGCCATTGCGAGCCTGCTCTCGGAAGACGAGGAGGAGGAACAGGAGCTCGCGAGGACGGTAAGGGGCCGGGAAAGAGAGCCACAGAGACCCAGCGAGACGACCCCGGGGTGGGTAGCCGGGTTACAGGCCGGCATGGGAGATATGATAACCCAAGTAGGTGAGAGGGTAACTCAGGTACGCGAGGAAGCAAATAAAAATATGACCAAACTGCAATCCTCCGTTGAGACCATCCGATCCGAGATGGGGGAACTAGACTCCACGGTAGGAGGGCTAACTGGAAGGATAGCGCGACTAGAAGCAGAGTATGAGCAGCAGCGCACTGGGGGAGGAGGGAGTGGGCAGAGAGCCCACTACGGAGCCGCCACCCCTCCCCGGGCGTGTTATGTGTGCGATCGGCGAGGGCATCTCAGGAGGGACTGTCCTCAGGTCGCCCGAGCTAGACAAGAGCTAAGGTCAAACACTAAGGCCCCCCTAGAGAGGGGACCACCGGGGGGTGAAATCCACGTAGCCCCGACACAAACAAGCTGTGAGAATAATTGCGAGCGAGTGATCTCCACACAGGTTCCAGCAACAACGCCCACAGAAACGGTGACTCCTGGCGACTGGCTGCGGGAGCTGGTGGCGGGGATCACGGGGGCCACGTCGCTGGTGGAAGGGGAGGTAAACGGAGTGCGTACCCGAATTCTGCTGGACACGGGGGCGGTGGCCTCGCTCGTGAGTGCAGCGCACTGCAGCGCGATCGGGGTCGACGTGCGCCACCTGCAGGCCCCGGACCGCGCGCTGCACACGGCAAGCGGAGCCGGGATGGGGTTGCTGGGGAAGGTCTCCCTCGAGGTCCGTCTAGGAAACCAGGTGTGCACACAGGAATTCTACGTGTCGAGTGTGTTGTGCCACGAGTGCATTGCAGGAACGGACCTCCTGGAAAAGTTGGGACTTAACGTACAGCCCCGGCAACGATGCGCTACGGTGGAGGGCAGCGGGGAGCGGATTCCGTTCCTAGGACGGGAGCCGAATCACCCACGCTTCACACCCGTGGCCGCTACGCTGGTGTCGGCCGTCACCATCGGACCTCTCACCGAGATGCTGGTGCCAGTGGCAACCCTCTCCACCGACCCAACCCACCGACCATCGGGCGAGGTAATGCTGACTCCTCACCCGGAGTTGGCATCGCGATACGGTGTGGTAGGGTCAGCCACACTGGTAAACGCAGATGGGGGCCAGCTGTTTATACGTGTGTTTAACCCACACAGTACCCCGGCAATGATACGACGACGCACCCCGGTAGCCACCGTACACCCCCTGCACACTCGCCACTCGAACGACTCGGTGTTCGCACTCTGGGCGGAGGACCCTGGCCGCCCCGAGGACAGCCAGGATCTGGCCTGGCGGGTCGGCCCGACCCCCCGAGCCGAGATTGTTCCACTGCAGGATGCATTACATGTGCCTTGGGCAGCCTTACCTAAGGGGGAGGCCGATCAGCTGCGCGGGTTATTGCGGGAGTACGCCGACGTGTTCAGTGAGCACGATTCGGACGTGGGCCGGACCGACCTGGTCAAACACCAAATTGACACAGGTGCAGCCCGACCCATCAAACTCCCCGCATACCGAGTGGGCGCGCCGGAACGGACCCAGATCAAAGAGGCAGTCACGGATATGCTACGCGATAACATAATCCAGCCCTCCGCGAGCCCTTGGTCTGCCCCGGTGGTACTGGTAACGAAAAAGGACGGATCGACTCGGTTCTGCGTTGATTACCGAAAATTGAACGCAGTCACCCTCGGCGACGCTTTTCCCATCCCACGCATCGACGACACCTTCGACAGTCTCGCAGGAGCGCGGTATTTTTCCACCCTCGATCTGGCGTCCGGTTACTGGCAGGTGGAGATGACGGAGGAGGATCGGCCAAAAACAGCATTCACCACCCCGATGGGCCTGTTTGAGTTTTGAGTGTTGCCGTTCGGACTCACTAACGCGCCCGCGACGTTCCAGCGGTTGATGGAGTTGGTGATGCGGGGCTTGCAGTGGGAACAGTGCCTGATTTACTTGGACGATGTGATAGTGTTCAGTAGATCTTTGTCTGAGCATTGGTCCAGGCTTCGAGAGGTGTTCCAGCGACTGCGAGCGGCTCATCTCAAACTCAAGCCACGTAAGTGTTACATCGCACAACGCGAGGTGGGGTACCTCGGGCATCGCGTCAGCGAGGCAGGCGTGCACACCGATCCGGAGAAGGTACGCGCCGTAGTGGAGTGGCCACGGCCAAGGAATCTGACGGAGATCAGATCATTTTTGGGGCTCGCCACCTATTATCGTCGATTTGTAAAGGGATTCAGCGAGATTGCACGCCCCCTCACCCAACTCACCTCCCCTAAGCACCCCTATCAGTGGACGGGGGCCTGCCAGACGGCCTTCACCACTCTCAAAGACCACCTCACCCACGCCCCCACCCTCGCTTTCCCCGATTTTACCACCGATTTTATTTTGGACACCGACGCCTGCAGCAGCGGGCTGGGCGCGGTGTTGTCACAGGTACAGGATGGGACAGAACGAGTCATCGCGTACGCCAGCCGGACCTTGAGTGGGGCCGAGCTGAACTATTGCGTGACCCGCCAAGAGTTGTACGCCGTGATTTTCGCATGCAAACAGTTCCGGCCGTATTTGTACGGCAGGAGATGTCGCGTACGCACTGACCATTATGCTCTGCAGTTTCTTCTTACATTCAAGGAGCCGCGGGGGCAGATGGCCCGGTGGTTGGCGCAGTTGCAGGAGTACAACCTGCAAATCGAGTATCGGGCTGGCCGGACGCATGCAAACGCGGACGCCTTGTCGAGGCGGCCCACGGTGTACGCCGAGACGAGGGCGGAGGAGGCCTGCCCGTGTTTCACGGGGGGACGCTGCCGGCAGGCAACGGACCCCCGAGAGGCCGCGGCCACTGACCCCCCCCCAGCGAGAGAGAGTGCAGTGTGCGCCACAGAGACCCTCACAGGTGGCACTGAGGATCCCGTCGACCGCCCGGCAAGCGCGGGACCCGCGGCTCGGGACCCGATCGGACGGATCCAGGAGGACGTCGGCTGCGCCTTCCCGGGCCTGAACGACGAGCAGCTGAGACAGACCCAGCAGCGAGATCCGGATCTGGCGGCAGTGGAGGCGGCACTGCGGGAGGAAAAGAGCGCCCTACCAGGACCCTGGAGCAGTTTGTATGCCCGGTTGTGTGTAGAAAACGGGGTGGTGAGGGAACTGGCCGACGCTGGGCAGCCGGGGTGCATCTGCGTTCCCGCCCATGTGCGACCCCAACTACTACGACTGGTACACGACCACCCGCTCGGGGGCCATGATGGGGAACGGCGCACCCGGGAGACTCTGCGTCGCCAGTATCTCTGGCCTAAATTGGCGCAAGATGTGGCCGCCTGGGTGCAGGGCTGCCGGGCCTGTCAGCAGTGTGGGCAAAAGCCGGCGAGGTACCAGGTACCCCTGAGGCCGTTCCGAGTCAGTCGGACGAATCAGTTGGTCGGAATCGACCTGCAGGGGCCCTTTCCACGATCCCACCGGGGCAACCGATATATTCTCGTAGCGGTGGAGTACTTCACCCACTACCCCGTGGCGGTGGCTATCCCGGATAAAACAGCCCTCGTAGTGGCCCGGGCCTTCGTGGAAAACTACGTACTTAAGTGCGGGATCCCCGAACGAGTCATTACCGACCAGGGTAGTGAATTTGAGGCCGAACTATTTCAGGCGCTGTGCCGAGAGTTCGGGATCCAGAAGGACCGAACCACGGCGTATCACCCCCAGGCGAACGGGATGGTAGAGAGGATGAACCAGACTCTGGCCGGGAAGCTTAAACGCATGGCGGCCGCGAATCAACAGGACTGGGACGAACACCTGCCCTATGCCCTGTTCGCCTACACCACCGCCGTTCACACCTCTACAGGACAGACCCCGTTCCTAATGATGTTTGGTCGCGAGTCTCGCCTGCCCGCAGATCTGCTGTTCGGTGTTGTGGGGGCCGTTGGCCCCCGGGGTCCCTCCCGCCTGCATCCCCCTATTCGTTTACGTTACCCCACCTCCCTATTACCCGCTACGGTTTCGCCGGCATTCGAACGCGACACCCCTACTATTTACAGCCTCGCGCCGCGCTCCCACGCTGCGAGCATACGTGCGCACATCATCATCAATCAAACGCCGTGCTCGCAGTATAGCCCTGTGCGGCACGTTACCAATGCGCATCCGTATCCGACACGTAACGAACGTATGCGCACTCCCACACACACAGCTCTGCACGGCACTCACTCTTGCGCCGCTCTGCGCCGCGCTGGCCGCTCACGTTACGATCGCGCACCTGGGGTACGCCGATTTCGCACGACGAGAGCTTACGCATACCCCGTACCACACGCGTTCACACTTATAACACGGGATCACACGAGCACACGCAAGCGGGGCACGCGCCGACACAACGACTCAAGTTGCCACCGCCGTGCGCGCGAGATAAACCGTACAACAATGCGCAGCTGATTACGCGCTCGAGCACACGCAAGCTCGCACAAAGCTAACAGCTCCACTGCGCACCGCGGTTTCGCACACGCGAGCGGGGTGCACGCCGACACGACGACTCGTCCCCTCCCGCACTCGCGCGTGCACGTCAACACAAGTATCGTGCAAGGACGATTCTCCTCTCACACGGCTGCGTAGGCACGCCAACACACAAAAGTGCTCTCCCCGGGCGTTAACACACACACCTCCGTACCCGCACCATCGTACCGAGACCACGGCCTTTACGCATACAACGACCACACACCCGCGAATGCAGTGCACGCTAATACCACGTTCAAAAACACCCAACAACACAGTTTTGTTACTACGCTCGAGATTTTATTAACCCTTGTTAACTCACCGAGCCACCCGTGTGTGTGTACGAGCCAGCAAGGCGCTTCCAACCCACTCTCTAGTGGCGTGCAGCCCTATTCTATGCTGCGCTCTCTGTTACACCGCTTTCCTACTCGTCCTTACCCCGAACTAACCTTCTCCTACGGATCCTACTCTCCGCTCTGAGGTGTTGTAAGGCGCGTAATACGATACCGTCTGTAGTCCTAGGTGACCTTGCGGCGCTCAGGTCGTCCTGCAGACGATCCTGCGGCTCGCCCGATGACTCCCTCGTCGTCGAGCCCGTGTCACTACCCAAGAAGAAGAGAGTTCCCTACTGCCCCTGCGTTTTCTTTTAAACTATCCACATCAAAGCTAGGCGCCCCCGTCCCGACCGCCTTGGTCTCTCGACCAATCCTGAGCCTACGATTTCCCGCCCTTTTGCGATCCCGCCGGCCTTTTGACCTTTTTGCTAAGCAGCAGCCCCGGGTCCTGATCCTAGCTATCTGCCTTGCTGACCCGTGTTTGTGTTTGTATGCGTTTCTAACTGCGGGGCTCTCTGAGCTCGCCGTGGTCGTGCGATCTCAAATCCGCCCACGGCGCCGCAGTGTTACTTAGCCTGGGAAGGGTCCTGTCCAATTCCCTGGCCCTGAGAAACCGTGGGGTAACCCCCTGAGGGGGCCCTCGGGTGAAAACTCAGGGTAGGTGACCCGACCACAAGGCCCTACGTGGGTGCGGGTGCGTGCTTATGTGGGGGGGTGATGGGGGGCAGTGCAGTGGTGGAAGCCGGGCGGCTCCCTGGCTCGGCAGAGCGGCCCCGTCGTTGTGGCACCACATAGCCCCCCGGGGTGCCAGTCCCCGTCCCGGGTTGACTGGAGCACCTCGCCTGGGTTGCCCCCACGAGGTATCGCCGCGGGGTCCGCGGGATTCGCCCGGCCCTTGTGGCTGGCCTCGGGGGTGGCGGCTCCGTCTCCTGGGGCTCCGGCGGTGGTCTCCTCCTCCATTCCAACGGCTCCCCTCGGCCTCTGGCACCTGCGGGCTGGGGAACAAACTCAGAGGCGGTGGGGTTTAAGGGTCGCCGTCCTCGTCGCCCCCGGCCCCGCCCGGGGCCCCTCGGAGCCCAGGGCTCCGTGGGGCCCATATACTGTGCGAGGCCCCCGGGCACGGGGGGTGGGGGGACCCCGGGGTTTCGGGGTACTTGGACGGCGGGGCTCCCCCCCTCGGGGGCTGCTCGCCACGGCTTCAGTCGGCGGATGTTGACCACCATCTCCCGGCCCCTCTCTCCTCCCTGAATCAGCACCGTCCATGGTGAGATCTGCCGTCTCACAATCCAGGGTCCTCGCCAGTAGGTGGTCAGCTTCCCCACCTGTCCGGCACCGACGCGGGGAGTGTACAGCCACACCTCGGAGCCCGCAGTGTAGAAGGGGGGCTCCATACGGGGTCGGGCGCCCTGCTCTTGCCGCTGGTGCGCGGCCTCTCCGTGCGGGTAGGCTCGGCCCCTGGCCCCTCGCAGGGTCTCCAGCAAGTGCTCCACGGGGTGGCTCCCTTCCTCCCGTTGCGGCGGAGGGACACCGAACAGCAGATCTGCGGGCAGGCGAGACTCGCGACCAAACATCATTAGGAACGGGGTCTGTCCTGTAGAGGTGTGAACGGCGGTGGTGTAGGCGAACAGGGCATAGGGAAGGTGTTCGTCCCAGTCCTGTTGATTCGCGGCCGCCATGCGTTTAAGCTTCCCGGCCAGAGTCTGGTTCATCCTCTCTACCATCCCGTTCGCCTGGGGGTGATACGCCGTGGTTCGGTCCTTCTGGATCCCGAACTCTCGGCACAGCGCCTGAAATAGTTCGGCCTCAAATTCACTACCCTGGTCGGTAATGACTCGTTCGGGGATCCCGCACTTAAGTACGTAGTTTTCCACGAAGGCCCGGGCCACTACGAGGGCTGTTTT
Source organism: Lethenteron reissneri (assembly GCF_015708825.2). Classification (NCBI taxonomy): domain Eukaryota; kingdom Metazoa; phylum Chordata; class Hyperoartia; order Petromyzontiformes; family Petromyzontidae; genus Lethenteron; species Lethenteron reissneri. Next base: position 13,479,656 of record NC_083843.1, on the reverse strand, counting down.
ATCCGGGATAGCCACCGCCACGGGGTAGCGGGTGAAGTACTCCACCGCTACGAGAATATATCGGTTGCCCCGGTGGGATCGTGGAAAGGGCCCCTGCAGGTCGATTCCGACCAACTGATTCGTCCGACTGACTCGGAACGGCCTCAGGGGTACCTGGTACCTCGCCGGCTTTTGCCCACACTGCTGACAGGCCCGGCAGCCCTGCACCCAGGCGGCCACATCTTGCGCCAATTTAGGCCAGAGATACTGGCGACGCAGAGTCTCCCGGGTGCGCCGTTCCCCATCATGGCCCCCGAGCGGGTGGTCGTGTACCAGTCGTAGTAGTTGGGGTCGCACATGGGCGGGAACGCAGATGCACCCCGGCTGCCCAGCGTCGGCCAGTTCCCTCACCACCCCGTTTTCTACACACAACCGGGCATACAAACTGCTCCAGGGTCCTGGTAGGGCGCTCTTTTCCTCCCGCAGTGCCGCCTCCACTGCCGCCAGATCCGGATCTCGCTGCTGGGTCTGTCTCAGCTGCTCGTCGTTCAGGCCCGGGAAGGCGCAGCCGACGTAATCCTGGATCCGTCCGATCGGGTCCCGAGCCGCGGGTCCCGCGCTTGCCGGGCGGTCGACGGGATCCTCAGTGCCACCTGTGAGGGTCTCTGTGGCGCACACTGCACTCTCTCTCGCTGGGGGGGGGTCAGTGGCCGCGGCCTCTCGGGGGTCCGTTGCCTGCCGGCAGCGTCCCCCCGTGAAACACGGGCAGGCCTCCTCCGCCCTCGTCTCGGCGTACACCGTGGGCCGCCTCGACAAGGCGTCCGCGTTTGCATGCGTCCGGCCAGCCCGATACTCGATTTGCAGGTTGTACTCCTGCAACTGCGCCAACCACCGGGCCATCTGCCCCCGCGGCTCCTTGAATGTAAGAAGAAACTGCAGAGCATAATGGTCAGTGCGTACGCGACATCTCCTGCCGTACAAATACGGCCGGAACTGTTTGCATGCGAAAATCACGGCGTACAACTCTTGGCGGGTCACGCAATAGTTCAGCTCGGCCCCACTCAAGGTCCGGCTGGCGTACGCGATGACTCGTTCTGTCCCATCCTGTACCTGTGACAACACCGCGCCCAGCCCGCTGCTGCAGGCGTCGGTGTCCAAAATAAAATCGGTGGTAAAATCGGGGAAAGCGAGGGTGGGGGCGTGGGTGAGGTGGTCTTTGAGAGTGGTGAAGGCCGTCTGGCAGGCCCCCGTCCACTGATAGGGGTGCTTAGGGGAGGTGAGTTGGGTGAGGGGGCGTGCAATCTCGCTGAATCCCTTTACAAATCGACGATAATAGGTGGCGAGCCCCAAAAATGATCTGATCTCCGTCAGATTCCTTGGCCGTGGCCACTCCACTACGGCGCGTACCTTCTCCGGATCGGTGTGCACGCCTGCCTCGCTGACGCGATGCCCGAGGTACCCCACCTCGCGTTGTGCGATGTAACACTTACGTGGCTTGAGTTTGAGATGAGCCGCTCGCAGTCGCTGGAACACCTCTCGAAGCCTGGACCAATGCTCAGACAAAGATCTACTGAACACTATCACATCGTCCAAGTAAATCAGGCACTGTTCCCACTGCAAGCCCCGCATCACCAACTCCATCAACCGCTGGAACGTCGCGGGCGCGTTAGTGAGTCCGAACGGCAACACTCGAAACTCAAACAGGCCCATCGGGGTGGTGAATGCTGTTTTTGGCCGATCCTCCTCCGTCATCTCCACCTGCCAGTAACCGGACGCCAGATCGAGGGTGGAAAAATACCGCGCTCCTGCGAGACTGTCGAAGGTGTCGTCGATGCGTGGGATGGGAAAAGCGTCGCCGAGGGTGACTGCGTTCAATTTTCGGTAATCAACGCAGAACCGAGTCGATCCGTCCTTTTTCGTTACCAGTACCACCGGGGCAGACCAAGGGCTCGCGGAGGGCTGGATTATGTTATCGCGTAGCATATCCGTGACTGCCTCTTTGATCTGGGTCCGTTCCGGCGCGCCCACTCGGTATGCGGGGAGTTTGATGGGTCGGGCTGCACCTGTGTCAATTTGGTGTTTGACCAGGTCGGTCCGGCCCACGTCCGAATCGTGCTCACTGAACACGTCGGCGTACTCCCGCAATAACCCGCGCAGCTGATCGGCCTCCCCCTTAGGTAAGGCTGCCCAAGGCACATGTAATGCATCCTGCAGTGGAACAATCTCGGCTCGGGGGGTCGGGCCGACCCGCCAGGCCAGATCCTGGCTGTCCTCGGGGCGGCCAGGGTCCTCCGCCCAGAGTGCGAACACCGAGTCGTTCGAGTGGCGAGTGTGCAGGGGGTGTACGGTGGCTACCGGGGTGCGTCGTCGTATCATTGCCGGGGTACTGTGTGGGTTAAACACACGTATAAACAGCTGGCCCCCATCTGCGTTTACCAGTGTGGCTGACCCTACCACCCCGTATCGCGATGCCAACTCCGGGTGAGGAGTCAGCATTACCTCGCCCGATGGTCGGTGGGTTGGGTCGGTGGAGAGGGTTGCCACTGGCACCAGCATCTCGGTGAGAGGTCCGATGGTGACGGCCGACACCAGCGTAGCGGCCACGGGTGTGAAGCGTGGGTGATTCGGCTCCCGTCCTAGGAACGGAATCCGCTCCCCGCTGCCCTCCACCGTAGCGCATCGTTGCCGGGGCTGTACGTTAAGTCCCAACTTTTCCAGGAGGTCCGTTCCTGCAATGCACTCGTGGCACAACACACTCGACACGTAGAATTCCTGTGTGCACACCTGGTTTCCTAGACGGACCTCGAGGGAGACCTTCCCCAGCAACCCCATCCCGGCTCCGCTTGCCGTGTGCAGCGCGCGGTCCGGGGCCTGCAGGTGGCGCACGTCGACCCCGATCGCGCTGCAGTGCGCTGCGCTCACGAGCGAGGCCACCGCCCCCGTGTCCAGCAGGATTCGGGTACGCACTCCGTTTACCTCCCCTTCCACCAGCGACGTGGCCCCCGTGATCCCCGCCACCAGCTCCCGCAGCCAGTCGCCAGGAGTCACCGTTTCTGTGGGCGTTGTTGCTGGAACCTGTGTGGAGATCACTCGCTCGCAATTATTCTCACAGCTTGTTTGTGTCGGGGCTACGTGGATTTCACCCCCCGGTGGTCCCCTCTCTAGGGGGGCCTTAGTGTTTGACCTTAGCTCTTGTCTAGCTCGGGCGACCTGAGGACAGTCCCTCCTGAGATGCCCTCGCCGATCGCACACATAACACGCCCGGGGAGGGGTGGCGGCTCCGTAGTGGGCTCTCTGCCCACTCCCTCCTCCCCCAGTGCGCTGCTGCTCATACTCTGCTTCTAGTCGCGCTATCCTTCCAGTTAGCCCTCCTACCGTGGAGTCTAGTTCCCCCATCTCGGATCGGATGGTCTCAACGGAGGATTGCAGTTTGGTCATATTTTTATTTGCTTCCTCGCGTACCTGAGTTACCCTCTCACCTACTTGGGTTATCATATCTCCCATGCCGGCCTGTAACCCGGCTACCCACCCCGGGGTCGTCTCGCTGGGTCTCTGTGGCTCTCTTTCCCGGCCCCTTACCGTCCTCGCGAGCTCCTGTTCCTCCTCCTCGTCTTCCGAGAGCAGGCTCGCAATGGCGCGCTCTCGTCCCAGCCCCCGGAGCTGCGCGCGTTCGCTGTGAATTCTTTCACACTTACGTGCGCGCTCGACAAGGGTGTTAAACGGAAGACGTGGGCAGCTCATGTCTGGCTGCCACCACGCCGTGCGAGACAGGTACCGCTGGATTTTCTCAGCGGCCAGTTCCTCAATAACATCAGTTGCGTACCCCGGGCGTGCGATCTTTGTTAACTCGCGCACATCCTCGGCGTAATCACGTAGATCTTCGCCAGGTTGGCGCCGGCGCGCCTCTAAGGCCGATTTTGCTTCCTCCTCGTCACGCGTGCCAAAACGCTGATCGAGTCGGCGCATCAGCTCCTCTAGCTGTGTCTGTGCGCTCGCGGGTAACGCTTCTACAAAATCGGCTGCCCGCCCATCAAGATTCATATTAAGTTGACGTACTGCCTGCGCGTCCGTCCATCCATTAATTTCCTTGGCCCCTAAGAGATTGCGGGCGAATGCCTTCCACGAAGGGGCCCCCCGGCCGGTAAATATTAGTCTTATTTTAGCGTGAGGTAACGCGGGGGTCCATCCCACTTCTGACACCAATTTGTGGGGGCCGTTGGCCCCCGGGGTCCCTCCCGCCTGCATCCCCCTATTCGTTTACGTTACCCCACCTCCCTATTACCCGCTACGGTTTCGCCGGCATTCGAACGCGACACCCCTACTATTTACAGCCTCGCGCCGCGCTCCCACGCTGCGAGCATACGTGCGCACATCATCATCAATCAAACGCCGTGCTCGCAGTATAGCCCTGTGCGGCACGTTACCAATGCGCATCCGTATCCGACACGTAACGAACGTATGCGCACTCCCACACACACAGCTCTGCACGGCACTCACTCTTGCGCCGCTCTGCGCCGCGCTGGCCGCTCACGTTACGATCGCGCACCTGGGGTACGCCGATTTCGCACGACGAGAGCTTACGCATACCCCGTACCACACGCGTTCACACTTATAACACGGGATCACACGAGCACACGCAAGCGGGGCACGCGCCGACACAACGACTCAAGTTGCCACCGCCGTGCGCGCGAGATAAACCGTACAACAATGCGCAGCTGATTACGCGCTCGAGCACACGCAAGCTCGCACAAAGCTAACAGCTCCACTGCGCACCGCGGTTTCGCACACGCGAGCGGGGTGCACGCCGACACGACGACTCGTCCCCTCCCGCACTCGCGCGTGCACGTCAACACAAGTATCGTGCAAGGACGATTCTCCTCTCACACGGCTGCGTAGGCACGCCAACACACAAAAGTGCTCTCCCCGGGCGTTAACACACACACCTCCGTACCCGCACCATCGTACCGAGACCACGGCCTTTACGCATACAACGACCACACACCCGCGAATGCAGTGCACGCTAATACCACGTTCAAAAACACCCAACAACACAGTTTTGTTACTACGCTCGAGATTTTATTAACCCTTGTTAACTCACCGAGCCACCCGTGTGTGTGTACGAGCCAGCAAGGCGCTTCCAACCCACTCTCTAGTGGCGTGCAGCCCTATTCTATGCTGCGCTCTCTGTTACACCGCTTTCCTACTCGTCCTTACCCCGAACTAACCTTCTCCTACGGATCCTACTCTCCGCTCTGAGGTGTTGTAAGGCGCGTAATACGATACCGTCTGTAGTCCTAGGTGACCTTGCGGCGCTCAGGTCGTCCTGCAGACGATCCTGCGGCTCGCCCGATGACTCCCTCGTCGTCGAGCCCGTGTCACTCCCCAAGAAGAAGAGAGTTCCCTACTGCCCCTGCGTTTTCTTTTAAACTATCCACATCAAAGCTAGGCGCCCCCGTCCCGACCGCCTTGGTCTCTCGACCAATCCTGAGCCTACGATTTCCCGCCCTTTTGCGATCCCGCCGGCCTTTTGACCTTTTTGCTAAGCAGCAGCCCCGGGTCCTGATCCTAGCTATCTGCCTTGCTGACCCGTGTTTGTGTTTGTATGCGTTTCTAACTGCGGGGCTCTCTGAGCTCGCCGTGGTCGTGCGATCTCAAATCCGCCCACGGCGCCGCAGTGTTACTTAGCCTGGGAAGGGTCCTGTCCAATTCCCTGGCCCTGAGAAACCGTGGGGTAACCCCCTGAGGGGGCCCTCGGGTGAAAACTCAGGGTAAGTGACCCGACCACAAGGCCCTACGTGGGTGCGGGTGCGTGCTTATGTGGGGGGGTGATGGGGGGCAGTGCAGTGGTGGAAGCCGGGCGGCTCCCTGGCTCGGCAGAGCGGCCCCGTCGTTGTGGCACCACAGTGTCCCTCCGCCGCAACGGGAGGAAGGGAGCCACCCCGTGGAGCACTTGCTGGAGACCCTGCGAGGGGCCAGGGGCCGAGCCTACCCGCACGGAGAGGCCGCGCACCAGCGGCAAGAGCAGGGCGCCCGACCCCGTATGGAGCCCCCCTTCTACACTGCGGGCTCCGAGGTGTGGCTGTACACTCCCCGCGTCGGTGCCGGACAGGTGGGGAAGCTGACCACCTACTGGCGAGGACCCTGGATTTTGAGACGGCAGATCTCACCATGGACGGTGCTGATTCAGGGAGGAGAGAGGGGCCGGGAGATGGTGGTCAACATCCGCCGACTGAAGCCGTGGCGAGCAGCCCCCGAGGGGGGGAGCCCCGCCGTCCAAGTACCCCGAAACCCCGGGGTCCCCCCACCCCCCGTGCCCGGGGGCCTCGCACAGTATATGGGCCCCACGGAGCCCCGGGCTCCGAGGGGCCCCGGGCGGGGCCGGGGGCGACGAGGACGGCGACCCTTAAACCCCACCGCCTCTGAGTTTGTTCCCCAGCCCGCAGGTGCCAGAGGCCGAGGGGAGCCGTTGGAATGGAGGAGGAGACCCCCGCCGGAGCCCCAGGAGACGGAGCCGCCACCCCCGAGGCCAACCACAAGGGCCGGGCGAATCCCGCGGACCCCGCGGCGATACCTCGTGGGGGCAACCCAGGCGAGGTGCTCAAGTCAACCCGGGACGGGGACTGGCACCCCGGGGGGCTATGTGGTGCCACAGCGACGGGGCCGCTCTGCCGAGCCAGGGAGCCGCCCGGCTTCCCCCACCGCACTGCCCCCAATCACCCGCCCCACATAAGCACACACCCGCACGCATCCCCCCCCCCCCCCCCCATAGAGCTGGAAGGGAAGGTTACCTGATCGACCGGTTTTTATCCGAGAGACCCTTATCGGGATTAATTCTCACGGTTTCCGGCGATCAGGGAATTGGATGACCTCCCCCGTGCTACGTGGTACCGCGGCGCTGCTGCCGGCCTTAATATGGTGTGGTCGCGGCGTGGGGCATTCGGCCACCGCGGTTGAGGCGCATTTCCCCCCACACACACCCCCACGAGTCGACGGGGCAAGCAGGGGAGGCACGGGACAGCATGAATAGCGGGGTCACAGGGGCTGTTGCGCATAGTCATGGAGGGTTGGGATAATTGCGCTTGAGCGCGCAAGCCCCATTGGTAGGAAGGGTAAGGGAGTAATTAGGATTTACGCCTTGCACGCAGCACACTGATTAGCATATCAACAGCGCCTGGGGACTGCCGTGCGCGGGCTTGGGGTGCACGAGCCCATTGTTCAGCGCAGCATCCCCTTTGGGAGGTAGGGAGGATAAATAGAGGAGCGCAGAGGGGAAATCGCTCTCTTACTCCAGCGCCAGGCGACCAGACGCAGCTCGAGCCAGCGACCCGGACGTCCGTGAGACGCACCGAGGCACGCGGTTAACAGAAGGATCAGCGGACCGCCGTGGACACTTAACAGTGAGTAAGAAGGGGAATTAGAATCATAGCCGATAAATAGGGAATAGGTACAGGTTTAGTGGAATAGGCCAGCCTCGTCGACTCACTGATTCAACATCAATTCGCAGGTGGCATATAATAAATCATTAATAGCGAAGCGTGGTCTCGCGTGATCTTGTCGTGCAGTGTGAGCGTGTGGGTGCGCTGTGTGCACAGTGGTTCGCCACGTGAGTGAGCGCTGCGCGGAGCTGAGCGCGCGGGTTGCGTGTGGGAACGCGTGTGGTACTGTGTGTGCGTAAGCTCGCGGCGTGCGTAATCGGCGTACCCCAGGTGCGCGATTGTAACGTGAGCGGCCAGCGCGGCGCAGAGAAGCGCAAGAGTGAGTGCCGTACAGAGCTGTGTGTGTGGGTGTGCGCGTACGTAATTAACCATGCCTGCTACGCGGACCCGCGGTGGAGTGGAACCCTCGGGCGACGGCTCCCACACCATGGGTGAGGAACTTAGCAGCGGTTCGCTTAGCAGCGGGGGGGCGATTGATGATGCTAGCCCGGCCGTTAGCATTATCGAGGGAGGGATTTCGGGGGCTAGCGACCCCCACACAATCGTCCCTTGTCACCGAACTTTTAACTGGACGTTTTAATCGAACTTTGAAATGAATAAATTTATGGATTTTCAGATGGACAACAAACTGAAGAAAATTACTCAAAATTAACCGACATTAAATAGAAAGTTTAACATTTTACGTGGCAAGAGGTGAGTAGGTCACGCACTGCAGAAGGGTCGCGCGCTTTGAACAAGATCGAGGCACGGTGCACAATCATCACCACTCAAATTCAACTCAAGTGACTCCGCAGTCGAATGTTTAAAGAAAATATATAATCTTACGTTTAATGCATTGACAGAGTTGATATTCTAGGAGCGCAGGATGGTTCATGCGATGAGTTGTTTTTACTGCAATAAGTAACACGTATTTACTGCACTAAGTAACACGAATGAGTAATCATTTGAAAGATGTTATTAACCATGTAAAAAATATTTAACTACACATATTTGTACCATCTTATTTGACAGGCAATATTATACTTTACCGAGTGTTAACATCCCCAGCGTTTACCAGTACTTTTATGCTTACTATCAGCTAACACCGGCCACAACCCTGAGCTGATGTGCTCATTTGTTCTCTTTTAGCCCCGACACCCCCGCCACTTCCCGGCAACCACATTCAGATAAGCCCCCCTTTTCCCCCCTGATTTGTTATTTTATTATTTATATTGTTTTAGTTATTTATTATTATTGTTTTACCTACGTGACTTTACCGAAAAAACCTAAGAGTATGAATCATTGCAGTCACGAAAGCTACAAATTTAGAACGAATGCAATAATCATTCATTCCACGCGCATGTGAAGAGGCGTAGTAGATTGGTTTATGCACTTCTGGTAGGAACGAAGTGGACCAGACTCCAATAGATTATATCGTGCGTCCGTTTGTCCGTTTGTCCGTCCGTGTGTCAACATCGCCCCCTACTGCAAACACTTGGCATGACCCTACAAAAACATTTAGACTCAGTGACGCTATCCTGGCTAACCAAGTGTAGTATTCCCTTATAATTCCCTCAGATAGCTTTTAATTACAATGTTACACTCCCTGATGTTTTTAAATAGCAACATTGACATTTAAAGCTTCAACATAAATAATTAAAACATTTATATTAACAATTAACCCACGGCGGCCTAAGGCCTACAGCTAGGCCTAAAGCCTAGACCTAGGCCTCAAGCTCTCCCTTCGTATAGTTCCCCCGCGTGTGTGAAAGGGAGTAAATGGTTAACAATGTTACATTCCCTGATGTTTTTTAATAGAAACATTTACATTTAAAGCTTTTTCATTAAAAACAACTCCCTACCTCCCCCCCCTCGTCGGCGGCTCTCCAGCCGAGCCAGGCCTGGGAAACTCTCCCCCGCTCGGGGTGTATTGGGCGGGGCTACAGCGGCAGGAGGCGGGGCTACAGCGGCAGGGGGCGGGGCTACAGCTGCAGGGGGCGTGGCTACAGCTGCAGGGGGCGGGGCTACAGCGGCAGGGGGCGGGGATACGCGGCAGGGGGCGGGGCTACAGCGGCAGGGGGCGGGGCTACAGCGGCAGGGGGCGGGGCCACGGGGTGCGGGGCGGGGCCACGGGGGAGCGGGGCGGGGTCAAGCGGTGGGAGGCGGAGCTTAGCGCGATGGAGGGAGGGGCCGTTGGCGAAAAGGGGCGGAGTCTACAGTCGAGAATACAGTACCGGGGGCGAGGAGGCGGGGCTAACAGTGATAGGGGCGTGGCCCACGGCGCTGCATCTCGTGCAGATTGTTACTACTCACTGTGTCTGCTCCAAGCTGCACTCACGTAGGTACATACTTGTGCAATACTATTATTTTTTTGCAGAACGGTTACTACTACTTTATTGTTTCTTATGTTCCACTCCGTCTACGTTTCCATCTACTTATTGGCGCCCATTTTTTGCCATTTCATTTTATTATAGCCATTCAATTGTTCGGTCCTACCAGCCACCCCACAGGGACCTGTTTTCACCAACGCACAGCAATATTCGTTCCAAGACCAACCCCGGGCACACGTCCCACAGCCCCTTTTAACTCCTCAATCTCCGCTCCCAATACACATTCGCATCCAGCACGCCTGGTCCGGGTGACGTCACTGCCCTTTAACCCCTGACCCCCCCTGTCCGGCTCTTATTTCCCGCGCGTGTGTGAAAAAAAATTAAGATTGATTGGTGCGTGTTGTGAGAGCGGAGATGTCGTGTTTTCGTGGTGCGTGGTGCGTGAGGGTGGCTCGCAGATCCCTTGAAGTGCTTGAACCATTCTCCGACTCCTCTTCATATGTAATCTGACCACTCAAAAAGAGCGAGTTTTATTCTTTAAAAAAACACGATACTTTCTTCCAATAGGCACCTCAATTTATTCTAAACCATGTTCCATGATTGATGCAATGTTGGAATGCTGCTCAAATACCGTTCCTAAATTAGATATAAAGGGTATCTGGAATGAGCAGAGAATTCGTTTAATTGCGTGCAATTTGGGACGAGGGCAACTCGACGACGGTGTCCTTATTAATAACAAAACCCCTGTGCACTACTGTCCGAGCTCTTTGCAAGCAAGTGGGTGGCTCTGAAAAGAGCCGTTGTTGTGGTGGTAGAGGCGGCGGCGCGTTCACTTCTTTGCCTGAGAGGTCTTCTTGGGCAGCAGCACGGCCTGGATGTTGGGCAGCACACCGCCCTGGGCGATAGTCACGCCGCCCATGAGCTTGTTGAGCTCCTCGTCGTTTCGCACGGCGAGCTGCAGGTGTCGGGGGATGATCCTCGTCTTCTTGTTGTCGCGGGCGGCATTGCCAGCCAGCTCGAGGATCTCGGCAGAAAGGTACTCGAGCACGGCGGCCAGGTAGACGGGTGCTCCAGCGCCGACCCGCTGGGCGTAATTGCCCTTGCGGAGCAGCCTGTGAACGCGACCCACGGGGAACTGCAGGCCGGCGCGGGAAGAGCGGGACTTTGCCTTGGCGCGAGATTTGCCACCGGTCTTGCCGCGTCCAGACATCGTTAAGGGACCTAGGATGCAAAAAGCACTGGAGACAAAGTACGAACGATTTGTGACGTTAACACGCACCACGGGAGCGGCTTTTATAGCGGAGACGAGGATCGTAGAGCGCGCCGCTGCTGATTGGCTCCTCTCGCTCGAGTCCCGCCCTCTCCTTGAGCCACCAATGACAAGCCGGGACGCGAGGATTCGATGTTGACTTTCATTATTTGTATCCATATATATTTTAATGCGCACACGCATCTTATGAATTAAACCATGCGATACACGTACTTAATAGGTTAAAGTTTTAAGCATGATAGAGTTAATTTATGGGCGCGTGCTGGCAAGTCAAACTTATAAGCGGATTCCGCAAATATCAATGTATTATTGATTATAATCATCATTTTGAGGGACCGCATTGGTTATAAGAAATCATTGTGATAGCCTTGAGCTCGTGATTGATCGCCCACGTGCCTATACGGTGTATATATATATTCCTTTAACCGCCTGTTCGGGCAATGCCTAAAAATATATGTGCGTGAATAATTCAGTCTCAGTTTGCAAAATGTGAACTTCTTATCAGCTCGGGCTTGAAACAGCATACACCAATATCTTTGGGTTTAATCTATATATATAAAATCGTGAATGTCTGTCTGTCTGTCTGTGTGTGGATGTCGGACCATACGCACTTTCATTGGACGCCGGTTGCCCCTGGCAACGGCTAGCGACGGGCTAGCAGTTGCGGGGCGGACGCCATCTTTAATTCCCGTTAAAAATAGGCGCACGCATTAACACGCGACTCTGAGGTAAATTCATCTAAGTTTCACGTCCTCTTTACTCCCCCCCCCACCACAATGTGTGCTATTACTATTATAGGGTCGGTAGATTATTAAATTATAGCGATTACACAGTATTATTGAAGCGCGGGGGGGGGGGGGGAACGGCACCCGTACCCAGCGTCAGCCGGTTGGCAAAATCAGGCGAGGCGGGAGGCTCTGCACGGTGCTAGGCCTCCACACCCACCACGCGACTCTGAGGTAAAATACATTTCACCAAAATAACCCTTTTGTTGTACATTATGTAAACATGGTTTCACAACGCTTATATACAACACCAACGTGTGATGTTGAAGAATATGAGCGGCGGGGTATAGAAAATGAACTTGATTGTCGCTTACGCCTGACGACTCGTGAGAGCCGTGACCAGCAAACGAAGGTTTCCGGCACCCGAACTTTGAAGGACACACATGGAAGCTTTCTCACGAGTAAGTGGTGGCTCTGAAAAGAGCCTTTGTGTTGTGCTTTGAGGGCCGAGCTGGGCGTTCAAGCGCGCTCGCCACGAATGCGGCGGGCGAGCTGAATGTCCTTGGGCATGATGGTGACGCGCTTGGCGTGGATGGCGCACAGGTTGGTGTCCTCGAAGAGCGCGACAAGGTACGCTTCGCTGGCCTCCTGCAGAGCCATGACAGCGGAGCTCTGGAAGCGCAGGTCGGTCTTGAAGTCCTGCGCGATCTCCCTGACGAGGCGCTGGAAGGGCAGTTTGCGGATGAGCAGCTCGGTGGACTTCTGGTAGCGGCGGATCTCGCGCAGAGCGACGGTGCCGGGCCTGTAGCGGTGAGGCTTCTTGACGCCGCCCGTGGCCGGAGCGCTCTTTCGGGCCGCCTTGGTGGCGAGTTGCTTGCGGGGGGCCTTGCCGCCCGTGGACTTGCGAGCCGTCTGCTTGGTGCGAGCCATGGCTTGGTGAGGGCAAAGATTCTCACAGGCGGGGAGGAGAAGGCGGCTTATGTAGCCCAGAGCGCGCGCTCACTGGTCAGCGGAGTCGTGACGTGCGAAGAAGGGGCGCGTGCTGATTGGTTGGCAGCGTGCAATGATCTCGAGTCGTCAACTCTTCTTCATCAACGAAATGTTCTCACTTTGGAGCATTGCAGAATGCCGCATCACGATGCAGTAGTTCCGTTTGAGCGCCGTCCATGTCTTTAACGAATCTTATTTTCTCAAGCAAACACCTTTCCGAAGACAACTTTACAGTGCTCCGCGTGATCTAAATAAAGTGTGCAGAAACTGCGCTTCATTGGAAACAGTAATACGTAAAAAATATTCTTTGTTTCTTTCGGTAAAGTCACGTATAAAGAAAAAATAATAGCATACGACGTTTCGATTGCAACACAAGCAATCATCAAGCATAATGAAATAGCGACGTAAAATCTAACCAGAAAAAAATTATAGACAGACATATAAGCAGACAGATATCACCAATTTGTTTCTTTATATACGTGACTTTACCGAAAGAACCAAAGAATAATTCCTGCAGTCACGAAAGCTCCAAAGTTAATACGTAAAAATGTCGGAAAGGTGATCACAGGGATAGATATCTATTCTCTTGGCATTGAGATGATGATCATCAATTATACTGCAAGTCATCCATGCTAGGCGCTTACTTTTACATAGATGCACACGTGCAAAATGTTAGTTCCTGCCCGAAAATACAACCACGAATTAAATATATTGCATTGCAAGGTTTTGGCACCAAATATCCAATGTAATATCTGAATGGGCTGCAGATGAAATCAATGGACAAACAAGTCCAAGAAATGCCTGCTGGTGAATATGATGTGCCATGAATATTGTTATCGCTTTTATTCCCGTGGAAACAGGTTAAAATGCGTTCCATCTCTCCATTCCACTCAATGAGCGAACAATGTCCCCGCGTGAACCGGGGCTTTGTTGGAAGTTTCGTTTCGTACTCCTGCTAGGACTGGTACAAGCAGGTTCGGAGAGGTGGGTGGCTCTGAAAATAGCCTTTGTAATTAATGGTGGAGTCGAGGCTTCACTTGGAGCTTGTGTACTTGGTGACGGCCTTGGTGCCCTCCGACACGGCGTGCTTGGCCAGCTCGCCGGGGAGCAGCAGTCGCACTGCGGTCTGGATCTCCCGAGAAGTGATGGTGGAGCGCTTGTTGTAGTGCGCCAGGCGGGACGCCTCGGAAGCGATGCGCTCGAAGATGTCGTTGACGAACGAGTTCATGATGCTCATTGCCTTGGACGAGATGCCGGTATCGGGGTGCACCTGCTTCATCACCTTGTAGATGTAAATGGCGTAGCTCTCCTTCCTGCGGTGGCGTCGCTTCTTGCCATCCTTGCGCGTAGCCTTGGTCACAGCCTTCTTGGAGCCCTTCTTGGGAGCAGGAACCTTGGCCGGCCCAGCGCTCTTTGATGCGGGAGGATCGGGCATGTCGACGCGTCGTAGGCAGCAGCTTCAGGTCAGAACAGACGGGAAGCGAATGTGGATGTCGCTCGCGCGTTGAGCTCCTTTTATAGGAGGCGAGATGCAAATCAGAGGATCGTAGTGCGCGGCGCTGCTGAGTGGCTCTTTTAGTACCGTCCCTCTCCATCAGCCTCCAATGAGAAACGCGGACGCGATGTTCACTTTAATATCGATTTTACTGCAAAAAGGACTGGTGAATATAACACAATGTAATGTCCAAACATGTGTATTAGTGAATTGCAGCCATGGCATTGCCTTTGTTTAAAAAAGGATGACTAGAAAACCCAATACAGTATATTGTGTTTTGAGCGTGGGTTTTTTTGTTTCTTACGAGGGATTGTTTGACCACTCGTCTAATACGGCGCACGGGCGTTTTATGAACGCAATTTGGAAAAATACAAGCGCTCGGTGGAGAAAAATAACTTCGCTGTTGTGCTGTACAGGTGGAGATTAGCATTCCGGCACGCTCCGTCAATTAGGACGAGTGTGCTGTAAGATTGTGGCGCCAAATGCTCGACGTAATATCGGAATCGGCTGCAGCTGCAAATAATTCACGCAAAATACCAGAAATGGGTACTGTATTAAGGCGTTCAAGAATTACGCCTTGTTAAATGTGACGTGAATATCATGATTTCTTTCATTCATTCATGTGGAAGCAGATGAAGACTCGCCAACTCAACAAGCGAACGTCCAGCACGCTCACAACAACCCAGGACATGTGCTCCATTCAGAGCGTGTTTGGCAACACTGGCGCAAGCAGTTTCGAAGAGGTGGGTGGCTCTGAAAAGAGCCTTTGGGTTGGCTTAGTGTGCGAGAGATGGGCGCTCAGCCTCCGAAGCCGTAGAGAGTGCGGCCCTGGCGCTTGAGGGCGTAGACCACGTCCATGGCGGTGACGGTCTTGCGCTTGGCGTGCTCCGTGTAGGTGACGGCGTCGCGGATGACGTTCTCAAGGAAGACCTTCAGGACGCCGCGGGTCTCCTCGTAGATGAGGCCCGAGATGCGCTTCACACCGCCGCGGCGAGCGAGGCGGCGGATGGCGGGCTTGGTGATGCCCTGGATGTTGTCGCGCAGCACCTTGCGATGGCGTTTTGCGCCTCCCTTGCCGAGCCCCTTACCGCCTTTACCGCGTCCAGACATTGCGACTACTTGTGACAAAGCTCCTCGCGAGAGACTGCGCGCTCAGCTTGCAGCAGCAGCCGCCTTTATACCCGAAGCGTGGCGACGTCACCGACCACCCCTGCCCTCCGCGATGGCTCCGCCTTAAACCTTCCACCTTTAACCTCTGCGACGAAGAAAACCCTCCACCGTCGTCAATAACACTTCCTTGACATGTATAATATGCGACGCTTTGGGCAATGGCCCTTCTTCGAAGCACTCTGGAATGATATTGGCACACCCGCAGCGAACGCCAGAGGAACGCCATCTGTTGCAAGATTGCACGTGGAGTGAATAATACAATAGTTGAGTGAACGTCACCAACTAGTTCTCCCAAAGTAAGAAAGATATTGCAAACAATGCGATATTTACGTATATAAATTAATTTTAATAGAAGTTTAGATGGTGCACCGCAATGTTTACAAAACAAAAACAAAGTGAAAAGGCGGAATGAGCGAATGAAGGCAAATTGAGTAAAGCTGTCTGGAATCAATACATTTTTAGACTAAATTCCATATTTGGCACCAGTAGCATGATGACGGAATGAAGAGGTGCAACACATAATCAAAATTGGAGATTCGTCAAGAATGCATCATTTTGAATCTGGATTTAGATTAGAATCGCCAGCGAGAATGCTGACGTCGCTGAGATTACTCTGCACTCAGTTCGAGTGAGGGAGCTGCCACCCGCCTCGCCTGTGTTTGTGATCCCTGCTTTCGGGCTCGATCACTCCCATCACATCAATGCTTAAAACACATCGAGTGGGTGAAATGTTACACAGTTAATTTGAACTAATTGAAGCGCAGCAGCATCTGGTTCACTTTTTTAACGAAGTGGGTGGCTCTGAAAAGAGCCGTTGAGGTGGAGTGAATCGAGCGTCGGTCGTCCCATCGGATTCACTTCTTTGGCGCAGTCTTCTTGGGCTTGGCCGCGGCCTTCTTGGGCTTGGCCACCTTGGGTTTGGCGGCCTTGGCCTTGACGGTCTTGGGCTTAGCGACCTTGGGCTTCGCAGCCTTGGGCTTGGCTGGGCTCTTCGCCGCCTTCTTGGGCTTAACAGCCGACTTCACCTTTTTGGGGCTCTTGGCCGCCTTGGCAGCCGCGGGCTTCTTTGCTTTCTTGGGAGACTTCTTGGGCGCGGTCTTCTTGGCTGCCGCGGGCTTCTTCACCTTCTTGGCTGCCGCGGGCTTTTTAGCTGCGGGCTTTGCCGTTGACGACTTGGGCTTCGCCTTTGCGGCAGCCTTTTCCTTGTTGAGTTTGAAAGAGCCAGACGCGCCGCTGCCCTTCACTTGCGCCACGGCGTCTTTGGCCACGAGCTTCTTGATGGCCAACTTCACGCGGGCATTGTTCTTCTCCACGTCGTATCCTCCGGCAGCAAGCGACTTTTTGAGCGCAGGAAGAGACACGCCGTTCCTCTCCTTGCTGCTGGCCAGAGCCTTGAGGATGAGCTCGGACACGCTGGGGCCGACCTTCTTGGCCTTTGGAGCGGCGCGCTTCTTCTTGGGGCTTTTAGGCGCTGAAGTAGCCGCAGCTGGTGGTTGAGCAGGAGCAGTTTCCGCCATCTCAAGACGTCGCTTTTATCGCCTCGCCTCTTTGAAACCGAAATCAGCGCTCTCACGAATTCGAACAGAGCGTCCTCCAGGCCCGAGGTTATTATAGAAGCGGCGTACTGAAAGCGGACGTCGCTGAGATCATCCAGCACTCAGCTCTAGTGAGGGAGTTGCCTCCATACTCACTGTGTTTATCACGCCTGCCTTTGGGCTCGATTACTCCCGTAACGTTCATACTTACATGCATCTAGTTAATACATCATCACGAAGATCACTTCTTTAATGTACGTTACTTATGCAATATACGACAATGCTCACGATATAAATTATAATTCTAAACAAGTGAACAACCAACATTTGGGAGACATTGTTCGGTCAGGGCAAGATATGATGATTGTCGGTTTTCAAAAGTGTTACTGATGAACACTATTTAAAACGCACTCGAATTTTTTGCAAGACAAGATGCTTCAAAAGACTACTCATATTTAATTCCAACAAAATATTTTCTATTTAAGTTTTGCCTCGCGCGCTCGCGATTCCTCCTCTCGCGCTATGGTGAGGACTGCGCGCCATGTCAATCGTCCCTTGTCACCGAACTTTTAACTGGACGTTTTAATCGAACTTTGAAATGAATAAATTTATGGATTTTCAGATGGACAACAAACTGAAGAAAATTACTCAAAATTAACCGACATTATATGGAAAGTTTAACATTTTACGTGGCAAGAGATGAGTAGCTCACGCACTGCAGAAGGGTCGCGCGCCTTGAAGGCACGGTGCACAATCATCACCACTCAAATTCAACTCAAGTGACTCCGCAGTCGAATGTTTAAAGAAAATATATAATCTTACGTTTAATGCATTGACAGAGTTGATATTCTAGGAGCGCAGGATGGTTCATGCGATGAGTTGTTTTTACTGCAATAAGTAACACGTATTTACTGCACTAAGTAACACGAATGAGTAATCATTGGAAAGATGTTATTAACCATGTAAAAAATATTTAACTACACATATTTGTACCATCTTATTTGACAGGTAATATTATACTTTCGCGAGTGTTAACATCCCCAGCGTTTACCAGTACTTTTATGCTTACTATCAGCTAACACCGGCCACAACCCTGAGCTAATGTGCTCATTTGTTCTCTTTTAGCCCCGACACCCCCGCCACTTCCCGGCAACCACATTCAGATAAGCCCCCCTCTTCCCCCCTGATTTGTTATTTTATTATTTATATTGTTTTAGTTATTTATTATTATTGTTTTACCTACGTGACTTTACCGAAAAAACCAAAGAGTATGAATCATTGCAGTCACGAAAGCTACAAATTTAGAACGAATGCAATAATCATTCGTTCCACGCGCATGTGAAGAGGCGTAGTAGATTGGTTTATGCACTTCTGGTAGGAACGAAGTGGACCAGACTCCAATAGATTATATCGTGCGTCCGTTTGTCCGTCCGTCCGTCCGTGTGTCAACATCGCCCCCTACTGCAAACACTTGGCATGACCCTACAAAAACATTTAGACTCAGTGACGCTATCCTGGCT
Organism: Lethenteron reissneri; assembly: GCF_015708825.2. Taxonomy (NCBI): domain Eukaryota; kingdom Metazoa; phylum Chordata; class Hyperoartia; order Petromyzontiformes; family Petromyzontidae; genus Lethenteron; species Lethenteron reissneri. The sequence continues at coordinate 13,461,227 of NC_083843.1, read as the reverse complement.
AACCAAGTGTAGCATTCCCTTATAATTCCCTCAGATAGCTTTTAATTACAATGTTACATTCCCTGATGTTTTTAAAAAGCAAAATTGACATTTAAAGCTTCAACATAAATAATTAAAACATTTATATTAACAATTAACCCACGGCGGCCTAAGGCCTACAGCTAGGCCTAAAGCCTAGACCTAGGCCTCAAGCTCTCCCTTCGTATAGTTCCCCCGCGTGTGTGAAAGGGAGTAAATGGTTAACAAGGTTACATTCCCTGATGTTTTTTAATAGAAACATTTACATTTAAAGCTTTTACATAAATAATTAAAACATTTATATTAACAATTAACCCACGGCAGCCTAAGGCCTACAGCTAGGCCTAAAGCCTAGACCTAGGCCTCAAGCTCTCCCTTCGTATAGTTCCCCCGTGTGTGTGAAAAGAAAGTAAATGTTTAACAATGTTACATTCCCTGATGTTTTTAAATAGCAACATTTACATTTAAAGCTTCAACATAAATAATTAAAACATTTATATTAACAATTAACCCACGGCGGCCTAAGGCCTACAGCTAGGCCTAAAGCCTAGACCTAGGCCTCAAGCTCTCCCTTCGTATAGTTCCCCTGTGTGTGTGAAAGGCAGTAAATATTTAACAATGTTACATTCCCTGATGTTTTTTTAATAGAAACATTTACATTTAAAGCTTTTTCATTAAAAACAACTCCCTACCTCCCCCCCCTCGTCGGCGGCTCTCCAGCCGAGCCAGGCCTGGGAATCTCTCCCCCGCTCGGGGTGTATTGGGCGGGGCTACAGCGGCAAGGGGCGGGGCTACAGCGGCAGGGGGCGGGGCTACAGCGGCAGGGGGCGGGGCTACGCGGCAGGGGGCGGGGCTACAGCGGCAGGGGGCGGGGCTACAGCGGCAGGGGGCGGGGCTACGCGGCAGCGGGCGGGGCTACAGCGGCAGGGGGCGGGGCTACGCGGGGCTGGGCGGGGACACCGAGATGGGGCGGGGCCACGGGTGGCGGGGCGGGGTTACGCGGGTGGAGGGCGGGGTCAAGCGGTGGGAGGCGGAGCTTAGCGCGATGGAGGGAGGGGCCGTTGGCGAAAAGGGGCGGAGTCTACAGTCGAGAATACAGTACCGGGGGCGAGGAGGCGGGGCTAACAGTGATAGGGGCGTGGCCCACGGCGCTGCATTTCGTGCAGATTGTTACTACTCACTGTGTCTGCTCCAAGCTGCACTCACGTAGGTACATACTTGTGCAATACTATTGTTTTTTGCAGAACGGTTACTACTACTTTATTGTTTCTTATGTTCCACTACGTCTACGTTTCCATCCACTTATTGGCGCCCATTTTTTGCCATTTCATTTTATTATAGCCATTCAATTGTTCGGTCCTACCAGCCCACCCCACAGGGACCTGTTTTCACCAACGCACAGCAATATTCGTTCCAAGACCAACCCCGGGCACACGTCCCACAGCCCCTTTTAACTCCTCAATCTCCGCTCCCAATACACATTCGCATCCAGCACGCCTGGTCCGGGTGACGTCACTGCCCTTTAACCCCTGACCCCCCCGTCCAGCTCTTATTTCCCGCGCGTGTGTGAAAAAAAATTAAGATTGATTGGTGCGTGTTGTCGTGAGAGCGGAGATGTCGTGTTTGCGTGGTGCGTGGTGCGTGAGGGTGGCTCGCAGATCCCTTGAAGTGCTTGAACCATTCTCCGACTCCTCTTCATATGTAATCTGACCGCTCAAAAAGAGCGAGTTTTATTCTTTAAAAAAACACGATACTTTCTTCCAATAGGCACCTCAATTTATTCTAAACCATGTTCCATGATTGATGCAATGTTGGAATGCTGCTCAAATACCGTTCCTAAATTAGATATAAAGGGTATCTGGAATGAGCAGAGAATTCGTTTAATTGCGTGCAATTTGGGACGAGGGCAACTCGACGACGGTGTCCTTATTAATAACAAAACCCCTGTGCACGACTGTCCGAGCTCTTTGCAAGCAAGTGGGTGGCTCTGAAAAGAGCCGTTGTTGTGGTGGTAGAGGCGGCGGCGCGTTCACTTCTTTGCCTGAGAGGTCTTCTTGGGCAGCAGCACGGCCTGGATGTTGGGCAGCACACCGCCCTGGGCGATAGTCACGCCGCCCATGAGCTTGTTGAGCTCCTCGTCGTTTCGCACGGCGAGCTGCAGGTGTCGGGGGATGATCCTCGTCTTCTTGTTGTCGCGGGCGGCATTGCCAGCCAGCTCGAGGATCTCGGCAGAAAGGTACTCGAGCACGGCGGCCAGGTAGACGGGTGCTCCAGCGCCGACCCGCTGGGCGTAATTGCCCTTGCGGAGCAGCCTGTGAACGCGACCCACGGGGAACTGCAGGCCGGCGCGGGAAGAGCGGGACTTTGCCTTGGCGCGAGATTTGCCACCGGTCTTGCCGCGTCCAGACATCGTTAAGGGACCTAGGATGCAAAAAGCACTGGAGACAAAGTACGAACGATTTGTGACGTTAACACGCACCACGGGAGCGGCTTTTATAGCGGAGACGAGGATCGTAGAGCGCGCCGCTGCTGATTGGCTCCTCTCGGTCGAGTCCCGCCCTCTCCTTGAGCCACCAATGACAAGCCGGGACGCGAGGATTCGATGTTGACTTTCATTATTTGTATCCATATATGTTTTAATGCGCACACGCATCTTATGAATTAATAATGCGCACACGCATCTTATGAATTAAACAATGCGATACACGTACTTAATAGGTTCAAGTTTTAAGCATGATAGAGTTAATTTATGGGCGCGTGCTGGCAAGTCAAACTTATAAGCGGATTCCGCAAATATCAATGTATTATTGATTATAATCATCATTTTGAGGGACCGCATTGGTTATAAGAAATCATTGTGATAGCCTTGAGCTCGTGATTGATCGCCCACGTGCCTATACGGTGTATAGATATTTTCTTTAACCGCCTGTTCGGGCAATGCCTAAAAATATATGTGCGTGAATAATTCAGTCTCAGTTTGCAAAATGTGAACTTCTTATCAGCTCGGGCTTGAAACAGCATACACCAATATCTTTGGGTTTAATCTATATATATAAAATCGTGAATGTCTGTCTGTCTGTGTGTGGATGTCGGACCATACGCACTTTCATTGGACGCCGGTTGTCCCTGGCAACGGCTAGCGACGGGTTAGCAGTTGCGGGGTGGACGCCATCTTTAATTCCCGTTAAAAATAGGCGCACGCATTAACACGCGACTCTGAGGTAAATTCATCTAAGTTTCACGTCCTCTTTACTCCCCCCCCCCACCACAATGTGTGCTATTACTAATATAGGGTCGGTAGATTATTAAATTATAGCAATTACACAGTATTATTGAAGCGCGGGGGGGGGGGGGGAGAAACGGCACCCGTACCCAGCGTCAGCCGGGTGGCAAAATCAGGCGAGGCGGGAGGCTCTGCGCGGTGCGAGGCCTCCACACCCACCACGCCACTCTGAGGTAAAATACATTTCACCAAAATAACCCTTTTGTTGTACACTATGTAAACATGGTTTCACAACGCTTATATACAACACCAACGTGTGATGTTGAAAAATACGAGCGGCGGGGTATAGAAAATGAACTTGCATTGTCGCTTACGCCTGACCGTGAGAGCCGTGACCAGCAACCGAAGGTTTCCGGCACCCGAACTTTGAAGGACACACATGGAAGCTTTCTCACGAGTAAGTGGTGGCTCTGAAAAGAGCCTTTGTGTTGTGCTTTGAGGGCCGAGCTGGGCGTTCAAGCGCGCTCGCCACGAATGCGGCGGGCGAGCTGAATGTCCTTGGGCATGATGGTGACGCGCTTGGCGTGGATGGCGCACAGGTTGGTGTCCTCGAAGAGCGCGACAAGGTACGCTTCGCTGGCCTCCTGCAGAGCCATGACAGCGGAGCTCTGGAAGCGCAGGTCGGTCTTGAAGTCCTGCGCGATCTCCCTGACGAGGCGCTGGAAGGGCAGTTTGCGGATGAGCAGCTCGGTGGACTTCTGGTAGCGGCGGATCTCGCGCAGAGCGACGGTGCCGGGCCTGTAGCGGTGAGGCTTCTTGACGCCGCCCGTGGCCGGAGCGCTCTTTCGGGCCGCCTTGGTGGCGAGTTGCTTGCGGGGGGCCTTGCCGCCCGTGGACTTGCGAGCCGTCTGCTTGGTGCGAGCCATGGCTTGGTGAGGGCAAAGATTCTCACAGGCGGGGAGGAGAAGGCGGCTTATGTAGCCCAGAGCGCGCGCTCACTGGTCAGCGGAGTCGTGACGTGCGAAGAAGGGGCGCGTGCTGATTGGTTGGCAGCGTGCAATGATCTCGAGTCGTCAACTCTTCTTCATCAACGAAATGTTCTCACTTTGGAGCATTGCAGAATGCCGCATCACGATGCAGTAGTTCCGTTTGAGCGCCGTCCATGTCTTTAACGGATGTTATTTTCTCAAGCAAACACCTTTCCGAAAACAACTTTACAGTGCTCCGCGTGATCTAAATAAAGTGTGAAAAACTGCACTTCATTGGAAACAGTAATACGTAAAAATTATTCTTTGGTTCTTTCGGTAAAGTCACGTATAAAGAAAAAATAATAATTAATAATAGCATACGACGTTTCGATTGCAACACAAGCAATCTCATCAGGTATAATGAAATAGCGACAAAATCTAACCATAAAAAATTATAGACAGACATATAAGCAGACAGATATCACCAATTTGTTTTTTATATACGTGACTTTACCGAAAGAACCAAAGAATAATTCCTGCAGTCACGAAAGCTCCAAAGTTAATACGTAAAAATGTCGGAAAGGTGATCACAGGGATAGATATCTATTCTCTTGGCATTGAGATGATGATCATCAATTATACTGCACGAGTCATCCATGCTAGGCGCTTACTTTTACATAGATGCACACGTGCAAAATGTTAGTTCCTGCCCGAAAATACACCCACGAATTAAATATATTGCATTGCAAGGTTTTGGCACCAAATATCCAATGTAATATCTGAATGGGCTGCAGATGAAATCAATGGACAAACAAGTCCAAGAAATGCCTGCTGGTGAATATGATGTGCCATGAATATTGTTATCGCTTTTATTCACGTGGAAACAGGTTAAAATGCGTTCCATCTCTCCATTCCACTCAATGAGCGAACAATGTCCCCGCGTGAACCGGGGCTTTGTTGGAAGTTTCGTTTAGTACTCCTGCTAGGACTGGTACAAGCAGGTTCGGAGAGGTGGGTGGCTCTGAAAAGAGCCTTTGTAATTAATGGTGGAGTCGAGGCTTCACTTGGAGCTTGTGTACTTGGTGACGGCCTTGGTGCCCTCCGACACGGCGTGCTTGGCCAGCTCGCCGGGGAGCAGCAGTCGCACTGCGGTCTGGATCTCCCGAGAAGTGATGGTGGAGCGCTTGTTGTAGTGCGCCAGGCGGGACGCCTCGGAAGCGATGCGCTCGAAGATGTCGTTGACGAACGAGTTCATGATGCTCATTGCCTTGGACGAGATGCCGGTATCGGGGTGCACCTGCTTCATCACCTTGTAGATGTAAATGGCGTAGCTCTCCTTCCTGCGGTGGCGTCGCTTCTTGCCATCCTTGCGCGTAGCCTTGGTCACAGCCTTCTTGGAGCCCTTCTTGGGAGCAGGAACCTTGGCCGGCCCAGCGCTCTTTGATGCGGGAGGATCGGGCATGTCGACGCGTCGTAGGCAGCAGCTTCAGGTCAGAACAGACGGGAAGCGAATGTGGATGTCGCTCGCGCGTTGAGCTCCTTTTATAGGAGGCGAGATGCAAATCAGAGGATCGTAGTGCGCGGCGCTGCTGAGTGGCTCTTTTAGTACCGTCCCTCTCCATCAGCCTCCAATGAGAAACGCGGACGCGATGTTCACTTTAATATCGATTTTACTGCTAAAAGGACTTGTGAATATAACACAATGTAATGTCCAAACTTGTATATTAGTGAATTGCAGCCATGGCATTGCCTTTGTTTTAAAAAGGATGACTAGAAAACCCAATACAGTATATTGTGTTTTGAGCGTGGGTTTTTTTGTTTCTTACGAGGGATTGTTTCACCACTCGTCTAATACGGCGCACGGGGTTTTATGAACGCAATTTGGAAAAATACAAGCGCTCGGTGGAGAAAAATAACTTCGCTGTTGTGCTGTACAGGTGGAGATTAGCATTCCGGCACGCTCCGTCAATTAGGACGAGTGTGCTGTAAGATTGTGGCACCAAATGCTCTACGTAATATCGGAATCGGCTGCAGCTGGAAATAATTAACGCAAAATACCAGAAATGGGTACTGTATTAAGGCGTTCAAGAATTACGCCTTGTTAAATGTGTCGTGAATATCATGATTTCTTTCATTCATGTGGAAGCAGATGAAGATTCGCCAACTCAACAAGCAAACGTCCAGCACGCTCACAACAACCCAGGACATGTGCTCCATTCAGAGCGTGTTTGGCAACACTGGCGCAAGCAGTTTCGAAGAGGTGGGTGGCTCTGAAAAGAGCCTTTGGGTTGGCTTAGTGTGCGAGAGATGGGCGCTCAGCCTCCGAAGCCGTAGAGAGTGCGGCCCTGGCGCTTGAGGGCGTAGACCACGTCCATGGCGGTGACGGTCTTGCGCTTGGCGTGCTCCGTGTAGGTGACGGCGTCGCGGATGACGTTCTCAAGGAAGACCTTCAGGACGCCGCGGGTCTCCTCGTAGATGAGGCCCGAGATGCGCTTCACACCGCCGCGGCGAGCGAGGCGGCGGATGGCGGGCTTGGTGATGCCCTGGATGTTGTCGCGCAGCACCTTGCGATGGCGTTTTGCGCCTCCCTTGCCGAGCCCCTTACCGCCTTTACCGCGTCCAGACATTGCGACTACTTGTGACAAAGCTCCTCGCGAGAGACTGCGCGCTCAGCTTGCAGCAGCAGCAGCCGCCTTTATACCCGAAGCGTGGCGACGTCACCGACCACCCCTGCCCTCCGCGATGGCTCCGCCTTAAACCTTCCACCTTTAACCTCTGCGACGAAGAAAACCCTCCACCGTCGTCAATAACACTTCCTTGACATGTATAATATGCGACGTTTTGGGCAATGGCCCTTCTTCGAAGCACTCTGGAATGATATTGGCACACCCGCAGCGAACGCCAGAGGAACGCCATCTGTTGCAAGATTGCACGTGCAGTGAATAATCGGTGTAAGGTCTTGTTTTCAAGTGAACAAGATGAACTAACTTTATAATCGTGTGAAGCTAAACCGCTTCCAACACAATAGTTGAGTGAACGTCACCAACTAGTTGTCCCAAAGTAAGAAAGACATTGCAAACAATGCGATATTTACGTATAGTAATTAATTTAATAGAGAAGTTTAGATGGTGCACCGCAATGTTTACAAAACAAAAACAAAGTGAAAAGGCGGAACGAGCGAATGAAGGCAAATGAGTAAAGCTGTCTGGAATCAATACATTTTTAGACTAAATTCCATATTTGGCACCAGTAGCATGATGACGGAATGAAGAGGTGCAACACATAATCAAAATTGGAGGTTCGTCAAGAATGCATCGATTTTGAATCTGGATTTAGATTAGAATCGCCAGCGAGAATGCTGACGTCGCTGAGATTACTCTGCACTCAGTTCGAGTGAGGGAGCTGCCACCCGCCTCGCCTGTGCTTGTGATCCCTGCTTTCGGGCTCGATCACTCCCATCACATCAATGCTTAAAACACATCGAGTGGGTGAAATGTTACACAGTTAATTTGAACTAATTGAAGCGCAGCAGCATCTGGTTCACTTTTTTAACGAAGTGGGTGGCTCTGAAAAGAGCCGTTGAGGTGGAGTGAATCGAGCGTCGGTCGTCCCATCGGATTCACTTCTTTGGCGCAGTCTTCTTGGGCTTGGCCGCGGCCTTCTTGGGCTTGGCCACCTTGGGTTTGGCGGCCTTGGCCTTGACGGTCTTGGGCTTAGCGACCTTGGGCTTCGCAGCCTTGGGCTTGGCTGGGCTCTTCGCCGCCTTCTTGGGCTTAACAGCCGACTTCACCTTTTTGGGGCTCTTGGCCGCCTTGGCAGCCGCGGGCTTCTTTGCTTTCTTGGGAGACTTCTTGGGCGCGGTCTTCTTGGCTGCCGCGGGCTTCTTCACCTTCTTGGCTGCCGCGGGCTTTTTAGCTGCGGGCTTTGCCGTTGACGACTTGGGCTTCGCCTTTGCGGCAGCCTTTTCCTTGTTGAGTTTGAAAGAGCCAGACGCGCCGCTGCCCTTCACTTGCGCCACGGCGTCTTTGGCCACGAGCTTCTTGATGGCCAACTTCACGCGGGCATTGTTCTTCTCCACGTCGTATCCTCCGGCAGCAAGCGACTTTTTGAGCGCAGGAAGAGACACGCCGTTCCTCTCCTTGCTGCTGGCCAGAGCCTTGAGGATGAGCTCGGACACGCTGGGGCCGACCTTCTTGGCCTTTGGAGCGGCGCGCTTCTTCTTGGGGCTTTTAGGCGCTGAAGTAGCCGCAGCTGGTGGTTGAGCAGGAGCAGTTTCCGCCATCTCAAGACGTCGCTTTTATCGCCTCGCCTCTTTGAAACCGAAATCAGCGCTCTCACGAATTCGAACCGAGCGTCCTCCAGGCCCGAGGTTATTATAGAAGCGGCGTACTGAATGCGGACGTCGCTGAGATCATCCAGCACTCAGCTCTAGTGAGGGAGTTGCCACCATACTCACTGTGTTTATCACGCCTGCCTTTGGGCTCGATTACTCCCGTAACGTTCATACTTACATGCATCTAGTTGATACATCATCACGAAGATCACTTCTTTAATGTACGTTACTTATGCAATATACGACAATGCTCACGATATAAATTATAATTCTAAACAAGTGAACAACCAACATTTGGGAGACATTGTTCGGTCAGGGCAAGATATGATGATTGTCGGTTTTCAAAAGTGTTACTGATGAACACTATTTAAAACGCACTCGAATTTTTTGCAAGACAAGATGCTTCAACAGACTACTCATATTTAATTCCAACAAAATATTTTCTATTTAAGTTTTGCCTCGCGCGCTCGCGATTCCTCCTCTCGCGCTATGGTGAGGACTGCGCGCCATGTCTGGTGAGAATAGAGGGGAGTGTGGAGATCTGGTGAGAATAGAGGGGAGTGTGGAGTTCCGGTGAGAATAGAGGGGAGCGTGGAGTTCTGGTGAGAATAGAGGGGAGTGTGGAGTTCCGGTGGGAATAGAGGGGAGTGTGGAGTTCTGGTGGGAATAGAGGGGAGTGTGGAGTTTCGGTGAGAATAGAGGGGAGTGTGGAGTTCCGGTTGGAATAGAGGGGAGTGTGGAGTTCTGGTGAGAATAGAGGGGAGTGTGGAGTTCCGATGAGAATAGAGGGGAGTGTGGAGTTCCGGTGAGAATAGAGGGGAGTGTGGAGTTCTGGTGAGAATAGAGGGGAGTGTGGAGTTCCGGTGGGAATAGAGAGGAGTGTGGAGTTCCGGTGGGAATAGAGGGGAGTGTGGAGTTCCGGTGAGAATAGAGGGGAGTGTGGAGTTCCGGTGGGAATAGAGGGGAGTGTGGAGTTCTGGTGAGAATAGAGGGGAGTGTGGAGTTCTGGTGAGAATAGAGGGGAGTGTGGAGTTCCGGTGAGAATAGAGGGGAGTGTGGAGTTCTGGTGAGAATAGAGGGGAGTGTGGAGTTCTGGTGGGAATAGAGGGGAGTGTAGAATTCCGGTGAGAATAGAGGGGAGCGTGGAGTTCTGGTGAGAATAGAGGGGAGTGTGGAGTTCTGGTGAGAATAGAGGGGAGTGTGGAGTTCCGGTGAGAATAGAGGGGAGCGTGGAGTTCTGGTGAGAATAGAGGGGAGTGTGGAGTTCTGGTGAGAATAGAGGGGAGTGTGGAATTCCGGTGAGAATAGAGGGGAGTGTGGAGTTCCGGTGAGAATAGAGGGGAGTGTGGAGTTCCGGTGAGTATAGAGGGGAGTGTGGAGTTCCGGTGGGATTAGAGGGAAGTGTGGAGTTCTGGTGGAAATAAAGGGGAGTGTGGAGTTCTGGTGGAAATAGAGGGGAGTGTGGAGTTCCGGTGGGAATAGAGGGGAGTGTGGAGTTCTGGTGGGAATAGAGGGGAGTGTGGAGTTTCGGTGAGAATAGAGGGGAGTGTGGAGTTCCGGTTGGAATAGAGGGGAGTGTGGAGTTCTAGTGAGAATAGAGGGGAGTGTGGAGTTCCGGTGAGAATAGAGGGGAGTGTGGAGTTCCGGTGAGAATAGAGGGGAGTGTGGAGTTCTGGTGAGAATAGAGGGGAGTGTGGAGTTCCGATGAGAATAGAGGGGAGTGCGGAGTTCCGGTGGGAATAGAGGGGAGCGTGGAGTTCCGGTGGGAATAGAGGGGAGTTTGGAGTTCCGGTGAGAATAGAGGGGAGTGTGGAGTTCCGGTGGGAATAGAGGGGAGTGTGGAGTTCCGGTGAGAATAGAGGGGAGTGTGGAGTTCTGGTGAGAATAGAGGGGAGTGTGGAGTTCTGGTGAGAATAGAGGGGAGTGTGGAGTTCCAGTGGGAATAGAGAGGAGTGTGGAGTTCCGGTGGGAATAGAGGGGAGTGTGGAGTTCAGGTGAGAATAGAGGGGAGTGTGGAGTTCTGGTGAGAATAGAGGGGAGTGTAGAATTCCGGTGAGAATAGAGGGGAGCGTGGAGTTCTGGTGAGAATAGAGGGCAGTGTGGAGTTCTGGTGAGAATAGAGGGGAGTGTGGAGTTCCGGTGAGAATAGAGGGGAGTGTGGAGTTCTGGTGAGAATAGAGGGGAGTGTGGAGTTCTGGTGGGAATAGAGGGGAGTGTAGAATTCCGGTGAGAATAGAAGGGAGCGTGGAGTTCTGGTGAGAATAGAGGGGAGTGTGGAGTTCTGGTGAGAATAGAGGGGAGTGTGGAGTTCCGGTGAGAATAGAGGGGAGCGTGGAGTTCTGGTGAGAATAGAGGGGAGTGTGGAGTTCTGGTGAGAATAGAGGGGAGTGTGGAATTCCGGTGAGAATAGAGGGGAATGTGGAGTTCCGGTGAGAATAGAGGGGAGTGTGGAGTTCCGGTGAGTATAGAGGGGAGTGTGGAGTTCCGGTGGGAATAGAGGGAAGTGTGGAGTTCCGGTGGGAATAGAGGGGAGTGTGGAGTTCTGGTGGAAATAGAGGGGAGTGTGGAGTTCCGGTGGGAATAGAGGGGAGTGTGGAGTTTCGGTGAGAATAGAGGGAAGTGTGGAGTTCCGGTTGGAATAGAGGGGAGTGTGGAGTTCTGGTGAGAATAGAGGGGAGTGTGGAGTTCCAATGAGAATAGAGGGGAGTGTGGAGTTCCGGTGAGAATAGAGGGGAGTGTGGAGTTCTGGTGAGAATAGAGGGGAGTGTGGAGTTCCGATGAGAATAGAGGGGAGTGCGGAGTTCCGGTGGGAATAGAAGGGAGCGTGGAGTTCTGGTGAGAATAGAGGGGAGTGTGGAGTTCCGGTGGGAATAGAGGGGAGTGTGGAGTTCCGGTGGGAATAGAGGGGAGTGTGGAGTTCCGGTGAGAATAGAGGGGAGTGTGGAGTTCCGGTGGGAATAGAGGGGAGTGTGGAGTTCCGGTGGGAATAGAGGGGAGTGTGGAGTTCCGGTGAGAATAGAGGGGAGTGTGGAGTTCCGGTGGGAATAGAGGGGAGTGTGGAGTTCCGGTGAGAATAGAGGGGAGTGTGGAGTTCTGGTGGGAATAGAGGGGAGTGTGGAGTTTCGGTGGGAATAGAGGGGAGTGTGGAGTTCCGGTGAGAATAGAGGGGAGTGTGGAGTTCCGGTGGGAATAGAGGGGAGTGTGGAGTTCCGGTGAGAATAGAGGGGAGTGTGGAGTTCTGGTGGGAATAGAGGGGAGTGTGGAGTTCCGGTGGGAATAAAGGGGATTGTGGAGTTCCGATGGGAATAGAGGGGAGTGTGGAGTTCCGGTGGGAATAGAGGGGAGTGTGGAGTTCCGGTGGGAATAGAGGGGAGTGTGGAGTTCTGGTGAGAATAGAGGGGAGTGTGGAGTTCTGGTGGGAATAGAGGGGAGTGTGGAGTTCCGGTGAGAATAGAGGGGAGCGTGGAGTTCCAGTGGGAATAGAGGGGAGTGTGGAGTTCCGGTGAGAATAGAGGGGAGCGTGGAGTTCTGGTGGGAATAGAGGAGAGTGTGGAGTTCCGGTGAGAATAGAGGGGAGGGTGGAGTTCTGGTGGGAATAGAGGGGAGTGTGGAGTTCTGGTGAGAATAGAGGGGAGTGTGGAGTTCTGGTGGGAATAGAGGGGAGTGTGGAGTTCTGGTGAGAATAGAGGGGAGTGTGGAGTTCCGGTGAGAATAGAGGGGAGCGTGGAGTTCCAGTGAGAATAGAGGGGAGCGTGGAGTTGCGATGTGAATATAAATCACCGCTGCAGGCTACGCACCTCCATGTATCCTCTGGAGCGCCACCCTCAGGGCCTCCTTGCAGGCGGTAGCTCTGCGCTCCAGCCTGAACATCGCCATCCTGGCCTTGTGCACCTCCCTCAGCTCAAATCCCCTGGACTCCTCCTCCTGCTGCTGCTGCTCCTCCTCCACGCCCTGCAAGATGCTCCACACGTACTCCAGGGCTTCGGCTTTAGTCTGAGCGGAGGGGGTGGTGGGGTGAGGGGGGCAAAGTTTGTGCGGTGACCAGCGGTGGCTAGGAGATGTTAACTCCCTCGCCTGGTACGTAGGAAGTCGCGGGTTCGATCTCGACCCTGACACCTCATCGGATTCCTCTAGTACAGTATACAGTAAGGGAAAAAAGTATTTGATCCCCTGCTGATTTTGTACGTTTGCCCACTGACAAAGAAGTGATCAGTCTATAATTTGAACGGTAGGTTTATTTGAACAGTGAGAGACAGAATAACAACAACAAAATCCAAAAAAACGCATGTCAAAAATGTTATCAAGTGAATTGCATTTTAATGAGGGAAATACGTATTTGACCCCCTCTCAATCATAAAGATTTCTGGCTCCCAGGTGTCTTTTATACAGGTAACGAGCTGAGATTAGGAGCACACTCTTAAAGGGAGTGCTCCTAATCTCAGCTTGTTACCTGTATAAAAGACACCTGTTCACAGAAACAATCAATTAGATTCCAAACTCTCCACCATGGCCAAGACCAAAGAGCTCTCCAAGGATGTCAGGGACAAGATTGTAGACCTACACAAGACTGGAATGGGCTACAAGGCCATTGCCAAGCAGCTTGGTGAGAACGTGACAACAATTGGTGTGATTATTCGCAAATGGAAGAAACACAAAAGAACTGTCATACTCCCTCGGCCTGGGGCTCCATGCAAGATGTCACCTCGTGGAGTTGCAATGATCATGAGAACGGTGAGGAATCAGCCCAGAACTACACGGGAGGATCTTGTCAATGATCTCAAGGCAGCTGGGACCATAGTCACCAAGAAAACAGTTGGTAACACACTACGCTGTGAAGGACTGAAATCCTGTAGCGCCCGCAAGGTCCCCCTGCTCAAGAAAGCACATATACATGCCCGTCTGAAGTTTGCCAATGAACATCTGAATGATTCAGAGGACAACTGGGTGAAAGTGTTGTGGTCAGATGAGACCAAAATGGAGCTCTTTGGCATCAACTCAACTCGCCCTGTTTGGAGGAGGAGGAATGCTGCCTATGACCCCAAGAACACCATCCCCACCGTCAAACATGGAGGTGGAAACATTATGCTTTGGGGGTGTTTTTCTGATAAGGGGACAGGACAACTTCACCGCATCAAAGGGACGATGGACGGGGCCATGTACCGTCAAATCTTGGGTGAGAACCTCCTTCCCTCAGCCAGCGCATTGAAAATGGGTCGTGGATGGGTATTCTAGCATGACAATGACCCAAAACACACAGCCAAGGCAACAAAGGAGTGGCTCAAGAAGAAGCACATTAAGGTCCTGGAGTGGCCTAGCCAGTCTCCAGACCTTAATCCCATAGAAAATCTATGGAGGGAGCTGAAGGTTCGAGTTGCCAAACGTCAGCCTCGAAACCTTAATGACTTGGAGAAGATCTGCAAAGAGGAGTGGGACAAAATCCCTCCTGAGATGTGTGCAAACCTGGTGGCCAACTACAAGAAACGTCTGACCTCTGTGATTGCCAACAAGGGTTTTGCCACCAAGTACTGTCATGTTTTGCAGAGGGGTCAAATACTTATTTTCCTCATTAAAATGCAAATCAATTTATAAAAAAATTTACATGCGTTTTTCTGGATTTTGTTGTTGTTATTCTGTCTCTCACTGTTCAAATAAACCTACCATTAAAATTATACACTGATCATTTATTTGTCAGTGGGCAAACGTACAAAATCAGCAGGAGATCAAATACTTTTTTCCCTCACTGTATGTATGTTGAATTTCTTTGTAACCGTACGTAGCCAACCTCGCTAATGGGAGGTGCGGCGGAAGGACAACAAACTAAAGACAACAACAGCAGCAGCAGCTGTAACGAGAGGAGTGCCGTGCGCTGTGCACAGAGACCTTGCGCTTGCTGGAAGCTGCCCTCGCGTGCGACTCTCCCACGGTGGCCCAGCGTGAAGCAGCCCCCTTGCCTCCTCCTGCGTGAGCACACGCACACACGTGAACACACGCACACACGTGATCACACGTGAACACACGTGAACACACGCACGCACGCAGCCGAAACGTCGTGAGAATTATTTTATTTTATTATGTTTTATTTTTATGATTTTATTACTTCCCTTCTATGTGACTTTACCGAAAGAACCAAGAAGATGAAACCCAGCAGTCACGAAAGCTTTAAATCGAAATTTAACCGCCTCTACGGGGAGGGTTTCCACATAACTTTGAGATCCTTCAACAAGCTCCGTGATAAGAAGGCTCAGCTAATCGAGTCTCTTGTGGTGCCACAACGACGGGGCCGCTCTGCCGAACCAGGGAGCCGCCCGGCTTCCCCCACCGCACTGCCCCCCATCACCCGCCCCACATAAGCACACACCCGCACGCATTTCCCCCCCCCCATAGAGCTGGAAGGGAAGGTCACCTGATCGACCGGTTTTTATCCGAGAGACCCTTATCGGGATTAATTCTCACGGTTTCCGGCGATCAGGGAATTGGATGACCCCCCCGTGCTACGTGGCACCGCGGCGCCGCGGCCGGCCTTAATATTGTGTGGTCGCGGCGTGGGGCATTCGGCCACCGCGGTTGAGGCGCATTTCCCCCCACACACACTCCCACGGGTCGACGGGGCAAGCAGGGGAGGCACGGGACAGCATGAATAGCGGGGTCACAGGGGCTGTTGCGCATAGTCATGGGGGGTTGGGATAATTGCGCTGGAGCGCGCAGGCCCCATTGTTAGGAAGGGTAAGGGAGTAATTAGGATGTACGCCGCCAACGTCGCTCACTGATTAGCATATCAACAGCGCCCGGGGAACCGCCGTGCACGGGCTTGGGGTGCACGAGCCCATTGTTCAGCGCAGCATCCCCTTTGAGGTAGGGAGGATAAATAGAGGAGCGGAGAGGGGAAATCGCGCTTCTCTCCAGGCCAGCGGACCAGCAGGAGTTCCAGCCAGCGACCCGGACGTCCGTGCGACGCATCGAGGTACGCTGTTAGCGCAGAGAGCAGCGAACCTCCGCGGGCACCAAACAGTGAGTGGGGAGGTAAAGTAGGGTATCGTAAGCCGATAAATAGGGAATAGGTACAGGTTTAGTGGAATAGGCCAGCCTCGTCGACTCACTGATTCAACATCAATTCGCAGGTGGCCTATAATAAATCATTAATAGCGAAGCGTGGTCTCGCGTGATCTTGTCGTGCAGTGTGAGCGTGTGGGTGCGCTGTGTGCACAGTGGTTCGCCACGTGAGTGAGCGCTGCGCGGAGCTGAGCGCGCGGGTTGCGCGTGGGTACGCAGTGATTCTGTAGTGCTGCGGCTCGCCTCAGGGGGAGCGCTGCGCAGAGCGGTGCGAGAGTGGGTGTCGCGTGTGTTCACTCCGTGTGTGATACAGGTGCGCGAGTATAACGTGAGTTGAGTTGGAGTGCGCGGAGCGGCGTGTGTGTGGGCGTGCGTGCGTTCGCTCCGCGTGGGTTGCAGGCGCGCGATTAGGAAAGGGAAGTATCGTAGTAGAGAGGGGAAGAATACTAATCGGTAATTAACCATGCCCATTACGCGGACCCGCGGTGGAGGGGAATCCGCGGGCGACGGCTCCCCCGCCATAGGTGAGGAACTTAGCAGCGGTTCGCTTAGCAGCGGGGGGGCGATTGATGATGCTAGCCCGGCCGTTAGCATTATCGAGGGAGGGATCTCGGGGGCTAGCGACCCCCACATATTGGTGTCAGAAGCGGGACGATCCCCCGCACCCCCAAGGGAAAGAGGCCCCCCAACCCAGGTTAAAATCAAATGCACATTTACGGGCAAAGGAATTCCATCATGGAAATCGTTTGCCCGCAGCATCAGGGGGGCTAAAAAGGTTAATGGGTGGTCGGATGAGGAGGCGTTGCAGCAGTTAGAGATACATTTAGATGGACGGGCAGCTGACTTTGTGGAAGCTTTGCCCGCAAGCACACAAACTCAGTGGGAAAAATTAATGTGCGAACTCGAACGGCGCTTCGGCGCCTATGACGAGGAGGAGGCGCAGGCGGCCTTAGAGGCACGCCGCCGCCAGCCCGGCGAGGATCTGCGAGATTACGCCGAGGACGTACGCATGTTGACCCAGCTTGCGTACCCGGAGCACGAGGCGAAAGTAATTGAGAGCCTCGCCACCGGGAAGGTCCAGCGATATTTGGCACGCACCCCGTGGTGGCAGCCAAATATAGACGGTGCACGCCTCTCCTTTACCACACTTGTCGAGCGCGCGCGTAAATGCGAGAAGCTCTCTGGTGAGCGCGCGCAGCCTCGAGGGAGGGGACGAGAGTGCGCCGTAACGAGCCTACTCTCGGACGAGGAGGAGGAGCTCGCCATCGCAGTAAGAGGACGGGCAAGGGAGCCCCAGAGACCCAGCGAAACAACTCCGGGGTGGGTAGCTGGGTTACAGGCAGGTATGGGAGATATGATAAACCAAGTAGGTGATAGGGTAACCCACGTAGGTGAGAATGTGACCAAACTGCAATCCGCCGTTGAGACCATCCGATCCGAAATGGGGGACCTACGCGCCACGGTAGGAGGGTTATCTGGAAGGGTAGCCCGACTAGAGGCGGAGGGTGGACAGCGGCGTAATGGGGGGGGAGGGAGTGGGCAGGGGGCCCACTACGGAGCCGCCCCCCCTCCCCGGGCATGTTATATGTGCGATCGCCGAGGGCATCTAGTGAGGGACTGTCCTGAAATCACCCGAGCTAGACAGACGCGGGGGTTAAACTCCAACGCCCCCTAGAGAGCGGACCAACTAGGGGTGCAATCGACGCGGTCCCGATACAAATAGACGATAATGAGAATAATGGCGAGCGAGTGATCTCCACACAGGTTCCAGCAACAACGCCCACTGAAACGGTGACTCCTGGCGACTGGCTACGGGAGCTGGTGGCGGGGATCACGGGGGCCACGTCGCTGGTGGAAGGGGAGGTTAACGGAGTGCGTACCCGAATCCTGCTGGACACGGGGGCGGTGGCCTCGCTCGTGAGCGCAGCGCACTGCAGCGCGATCGGGGTCGACGTGCGTCACCTGCAGGCCCCGGACCGCGCGCTGCACACTGCGAGCGGAGCCGGAATGGGGCTGCTGGGGAAAGCCACCCTAGAGGTCCGCATAGGCAGCCAGGTGTGCACGCAGGAGTTCTACGTGTCGAGTGCGTTGTGTCACGAGTGTATCGCAGGCACCGACCTCCTAGAACGGTTGGGACTCAACGTGCAACCCCGCCAGCGATGCGCCACCATGGAGAGCAACGGCGAGCGGATACCGTTCCTGGGACGAGAACCAACGCGCCGCCGCTTTGCACCTGTGGCCGCTATCCTGGCGACGGACAGTCACCATCGGCCCGCTCACCGAGATGCTGGTGCCGGTGGCAACATCCCCCACCGACCCCGCGCTCCGACCATCAGGGGAGGTAATGCTAACTCCTCACCCGGAGTTGGCAAAACGGTATGGGGTTGTGGGATCCGCCACGTTGGTAAACGCAGATGGGGACCGATTGTTTATGCGGATGTTTAACCCCCACAATACCCCCGCGATACTGCGACGGCGCACCCCGATAGCCACAGTACACCCCCTGCACGCACGCCACTCTAACGACTCGGTGTTCGCACTCTGGGCTGAGGACCCCGGTCGTCCTGAGGGTGAGCAGGACCTGGCCTGGCGAGTCGGCCCGACTCCCCGAGCCGAGGTCGTTCCCCTGCTCGACGCGTTACATGTACCATGGGCGGACTTACCTAAGGGAGAGGCCGATCGGCTGCGCGAGTTACTGCGGGAGTATGCCGACGTGTTCAGCGAACACGACTCGGACGTGGGTCGGACCGACCTTGTTAAGCATCAAATTGACACCGGTGCAGCCCGACCCATCAAACTCCCTGCGTACCGAGTGGGCGCACCCGAACGCGCCCAAATCAAAGAGGCAGTTGGGGACATGCTTCGCGATAACATAATTCAGCCCTCGGCGAGCCCCTGGTCAGCCCCGGTGGTACTAGTAACGAAAAAGGATGGGTCAACCCGGTTCTGCGTCGATTACCGTAAACTAAACGCAGTCACGCTCGGCGATGCCTTCCCCATACCTCGCATCGACGACACCTTCGACAGTCTCGCAGGAGCGCGGTATTTTTCCACCCTCGATCTGGCGTCCGGTTACTGGCAGGTGGAGATGACGGAGGAGGATCGGCCAAAAACAGCATTCACTACCCCGATGGGCCTGTTTGAGTTTCGCGTGTTGCCGTTCGGACTCACTAACGCGCCCGCGACGTTCCAGCGGTTGATGGAGTTGGTGATGCGGGGCTTGCAGTGGGAACAGTGCCTGATTTACTTGGACGATGTGATAGTGTTCAGTAGATCTTTGTCTGAGCATTGGTCCAGGCTTCGAGAGGTGTTCCAGCGACTGCGAGCGGCTCATCTCAAGCTCAAGCCACGTAAGTGTTACATCGCACAACGCGAGGTGGGGTACCTCGGGCATCGCGTCAGCGAGGCAGGCGTGCGCACCGATCCGGAGAAGGTACGCGCCGTAGTGGAGTGGCCACGGCCAAGGAATCTGACGGAGATCAGATCATTTTTGGGGCTCGCCACCTATTATCGTCGATTTGTAAAGGGATTCAGCGAGATTGCACGCCCCCTCACCCAACTCACCTCCCCTAAGCACCCCTACCAGTGGACGGGGGCCTGCCAGACGGCCTTCACCACTCTCAAAGACCACCTCACCCACGCCCCCACCCTCGCTTTCCCCGATTTTACCACCGATTTTATTTTGGACACCGACGCCTGCAGCAGCGGGCTGGGCGCGGTGTTGTCACAGGTACAGGATGGGACGGAACGAGTCATCGCGTACGCCAGCCGGACCTTGAGTGGGGCCGAGCTGAACTATTGCGTGACCCGCCAAGAGTTGTACGCCGTGATTTTCGCATGCAAACAGTTCCGGCCGTATTTGTACGGCAGGAGATGTCGCGTACGCACTGACCATTATGCTCTGCAGTTTCTTCTTACATTCAAGGAGCCGCGGGGGCAGATGGCCCGGTGGTTGGCGCAGTTGCAGGAGTACAACCTGCAAATCGAGTATCGGGCTGGCCGGACGCATGCAAACGCGGACGCCTTGTCGAGGCGACCCACGGTGTACGCCGAGACGAGGGCGGAGGAGGCCTGCCCGTGTTTCACGGGGGGACGCTGCCCGCGGGCAACGGACCCCCGAGAGGCCGCGGCCACTGACCCCCCCCCAGCGAGAGAGAGTGCAGTGTGCGCCACAGAAACCCTCACAGGTGGCACTGAGGATCCCGTCGACCGCCCGGCAAGCGCGGGACCCGCGGCTCGGGACCCGATCGGACGGATCCAGGAGGACGTCGGCTGCGCCTTCCCGGGCCTAAACGACGAGCAGCTGAGACAGACCCAGCAGCGAGATCCGGATCTGGCGGCAGTGGAGGCGGCACT
The DNA here is from genome assembly GCF_015708825.2 of Lethenteron reissneri. Lineage (NCBI taxonomy): Eukaryota > Metazoa > Chordata > Hyperoartia > Petromyzontiformes > Petromyzontidae > Lethenteron > Lethenteron reissneri. The sequence goes on along the minus strand of NC_083843.1, from coordinate 13,441,279 downwards.
GCGGGAGGAAAAGAGCGCCCTACCAGGACCCTGGAGCGGTTTGTATGCCCGGTTGTGTGTGCGGAACGGAGTGGTACGGGAGTTAACCGAGGCCGGCCAGCCGGGGTGCATCTGTGTTCCTGCCCAGGTGCGACCCCAGCTGCTACGGCTGGTGCATGACCACCCACTCGGGGGCCACGATGGGGAACGACGCACTCGAGAGACCCTGCGTCGCCAGTATCTCTGGCCCAAATTGGCACAAGATGTGGCCGCCTGGGTGCAGGGCTGCCGGGCCTGTCAGCAGTGTGGGCAAAAGCCGGCGAGGTACCAGGTACCCCTGAGGCCGTTCCGAGTCAGTCGGACGAATCAGTTGGTCGGAATCGATCTGCAGGGGCCCTTTCCACGATCCCACCGGGGCAACCGATATATTCTCGTAGCGGTGGAATACTTCACCCGCTACCCCGTGGCGGTGGCTATCCCGGATAAAACAGCCCTCGTAGTGGCCCGGGCCTTCGTGGAAAACTACGTACTTAAGTGCGGGATCCCCGAACGAGTCATTACCGACCAGGGTAGTGAATTCGAGGCCGAACTATTTCAGGCGCTGTGCCGAGAGTTCGGGATCCAGAAGGACCGAACCACGGCGTATCACCCCCAGGCGAACGGGATGGTAGAGAGGATGAACCAGACTCTGGCCGGGAAGCTTAAACGCATGGCGGCCGCGAATCAACAGGACTGGGACGAACACCTTCCCTATGCCCTGTTCGCCTACACCACCGCCGTTCACACCTCTACAGGACAGACCCCGTTCCTAATGATGTTTGGTCCCGAGTCTCGCCTGCCCGCAGATCTGCTGTTCGGTGTTCCTCCGCCGCAACGGGAGGAAGGGAGCCACCCCGTGGAGCACTTGCTGGAGACCCTGCGAGGGGCCAGGGGCCGAGCCTACCCGCACGGAGAGGCCGCGCACCAGCGGCAAGAGCAGGGCGCCCGACCCCGTATGGAGCCCCCCTTCTACACTGCGGGCTCCGAGGTGTGGCTGTACACTCCCCGCGTCGGTGCCGGACAGGTGGGGAAGCTGACCACCTACTGGCGAGGACCCTGGATTGTGAGACGGCAGATCTCACCATGGACGGTGCTGATTCAGGGAGGAGAGAGGGGCCGGGAGATGGTGGTCAACATCCGCCGACTGAAGCCGTGGCGAGCAGCCCCCGAGGGGGGGAGCCCCGCCGTCCAAGTACCCCGAAACCCCGGGGTCCCCCCACCCCCCGTGCCCGGGGGCCTCGCGCAGTACATGGGCCCCACGGAGCCCCGGGCTCCGAGGGGCCCCGGGCGGGGCCGGGGGCGACGAGGACGGCGACCCTTAAACCCCACCGCCTCTGAGTTTGTTCCCCAGCCCGCAGGTGCCAGAGGCCGAGGGGAGCCGTTGGAATGGAGGAGGAGACCACCGCCGGAGCCCCAGGAGACGGAGCCGCCACCCCCGAGGCCAGCCACAAGGGCCGGGCGAATCCCGCGGACCCCACGGCGATACCTCGTGGGGGCAACCCAGGCGAGGTGCTCCAGTCAACCCGGGACGGGGACTGGCACCCCGGGGGGCTATGTGGTGCCACAACGACGGGGCCGCTCTGCCGAACCAGGGAGCCGCCCGGCTTCCCCCACCGCACTGCCCCCCATCACCCGCCCCACATAAGCACACACCCGCACGCATTTCCCCCCCCCCATAGAGCTGGAAGGGAAGGTCACCTGATCGACCGGTTTTTATCCGAGAGACCCTTATCGGGATTAATTCTCACGGTTTCCGGCGATCAGGGAATTGGATGACCCCCCCGTGCTACGTGGCACCGCGGCGCCGCGGCCGGCCTTAATATTGTGTGGTCGCGGCGTGGGGCATTCGGCCACCGCGGTTGAGGCGCATTTCCCCCCACACACACTCCCACGGGTCGACGGGGCAAGCAGGGGAGGCACGGGACAGCATGAATAGCGGGGTCACAGGGGCTGTTGCGCATAGTCATGGGGGGTTGGGATAATTGCGCTGGAGCGCGCAGGCCCCATTGTTAGGAAGGGTAAGGGAGTAATTAGGATGTACGCCGCCAACGTCGCTCACTGATTAGCATATCAACAGCGCCCGGGGAACCGCCGTGCACGGGCTTGGGGTGCACGAGCCCATTGTTCAGCGCAGCATCCCCTTTGAGGTAGGGAGGATAAATAGAGGAGCGGAGAGGGGAAATCGCGCTTCTCTCCAGGCCAGCGGACCAGCAGGAGTTCCAGCCAGCGACCCGGACGTCCGTGCGACGCATCGAGGTACGCTGTTAGCGCAGAGAGCAGCGAACCTCCGCGGGCACCAAACAGTGAGTGGGGAGGTAAAGTAGGGTATCGTAAGCCGATAAATAGGGAATAGGTACAGGTTTAGTGGAATAGGCCAGCCTCGTCGACTCACTGATTCAACATCAATTCGCAGGTGGCCTATAAAAAATCATTAATAGCGAAGCGTGGTCTCGCGTGATCTTGTCGTGCAGTGTGAGCGTGTGGGTGCGCTGTGTGCACAGTGGTTCGCCACGTGAGTGAGCGCTGCGCGGAGCTGAGCGCGCGGGTTGCGCGTGGGTACGCAGTGATTCTGTAGTGCTGCGGCTCGCCTCGGGGGAGCGCTGCGCAGAGCGGTGCGAGAGTGGGTGTCGCGTGTGTTCACTCCGTGTGTGATACAGGTGCGCGAGTATAACGTGAGTTGAGTTGGAGTGCGCGGAGCGGCGTGTGTGTGGGCGTGCGTGCGTTCGCTCCGCGTGGGTTGCAGGCGCGCGATTAGGAAAGGGAAGTATCGTAGTAGAGAGGGGAAGAATACTAATCGGTAATTAACCATGCCCATTACGCGGACCCGCGGTGGAGGGGAATCCGCGGGCGACGGCTCCCCCGCCATAGGTGAGGAACTTAGCAGCGGTTCGCTTAGCAGCGGGGGGGCGATTGATGATGCTAGCCCGGCCGTTAGCATTATCGAGGGAGGGATCTCGGGGGCTAGCGACCCCCACACTCTCACCTTTCTGAAGAGATGCCGCGACTCTAAGGTAATACCAAACGCATTTACACTAACATCTGCTGCTGTAACTTCTTCTAATGCGAAACGAATTATATATAAGCTCCTAGCTTGGCAGTGTCTCATTCTTCACCTGAAGACGGCTGCTTGCGTTGTAGCCGAAACGTCGTGAGAATTATGTTTTATTTTTATTATTTTATTACTTCCCTTCTACGTGACTTTACCGAAAGAACCAAGAAGATGAATCCCTGCAGTCACGAAAGCTTTAAATCGAAATCTACAGGGGGTCTCCGTGCGAGTCTACAGGGGGTCTCTGCGTGAGTCTACAGGGGGTCTCTGCGTGAGTCTACAGGGGGTCTCTGTGCGAGTCTACAGGGGTTTCTGTGTGAGTCTACAGGGGGTCTCTGCGTGAGTCTACAGGGTGTCTCTGAGTGAGTCTACAGGGGTCTCTGTGTGAGTCTACAGAGGGTCTCTGCGTGAATCTACAGAGGGTCTCTGCGTCAGTCTCCAGGGGTTGTCTGTGTGAGTCTACAGGGGTCTCTGCGTGAGTCTACAGGGGGTCTCTGTGTGAGTCTACAGGGGGTCTCTGTGTGAGTCTACAGGGGGTCTCTGCACGGTCTGCAAGCGCCCTTTTACGTTTGCCTCCACCTCTTCGTCCTCCGTGCATCGCCACCTCCTTCCTCTTCCTCCTCCCCGTCCACTCCTCGTCGGAGTCGCTCGACCGCCCGCACTCCGCTCCATTCCCCCTCACCCTGCGCTTGCCACGTGCGCGCATGAACTCGGGCTGGGCCGGGTTCATCCCTGCGCAAGAAGGCAGTCGGTCATTGTTATTTGTACGTATTGGCGGTACACCGGTGCAGCATAGCAACACACCGGGTCCTCGTAACACAGTCCTGACGATGTGATTATTATCAGAGCGTGTTTGTTTGCGTGATCACCACAAGTACGCGTGGTTAATGCAGTAACTTGATTCCTTGCAAAAGGAATAATCTATCTGGTGTTTGAACATCTTATCGCCTCCTGTTGTATTGCCAGAAAGGGTAAAACCGATTCTTATTTTTCATACTTTGATTCTGGCAAAAAGGTCCCATGATATAGCTGCTCACCCCGAGCTATAGATGCTCTTGACACTGCATTGTCTTTGTACCGGTCGCCTTTTGGTGTTGTTCTCTGGTCTGACACTGGTGAGACTAGGCCATGAAGAAGGCTGTCTCTGGGGTAGACCAATCAGTTTCAAAGACAATGATTAAATATTATCAAATACGTTAAACGCGTGATGTTGATTCTACATGTGGAGCGAAAACCCGGAGGACCAGGAGAAAAATCATCGCGACCACGGGGAGAGTGAACATGCAAACTCCAAATACACAGCAGGCGTCAGGGTCAGGATCGAACACACGACCTCCTGTAGACCAGGAAAGGGAATTCACATCTCACCGGGGAGAGACACACGCAGACTCCAGATATATGACAGGCTTCGTCAGCGTCGGCATCGAAACCACGACCTCCTGTAGACTAGGCGAGGTAGTTAACATCTCACCCGGGAGAGACACACGCAGACTCCAGATATATGACAGGCATCGTCAGGGTCTCCATCGAACCCACGACCTCCTGTAGACCATGAGAGGGAGTTAACATCTCGCCACCATGGCGGTCCATGCATGCCACGCTGCTACGACGTTTTGGTCTCATCATTATAATTACTAACACGGTAGAACGAACACCTCAGCCGTGGCAGACCATTGTTATAATTCAGTGGGCTCACATGACATTGACTTCTCCAAGACAGAGGTTCTCTGCAAGCCATCCGGCTACTATGAGAGATTCGTTCATGAGGCCATCCACATATACAAACACAGAGACAATTTCAACTGAGAAGATGGACTCTGGCTCAGCAATCATTGGAAGGACGTAATAAACCATTTCGGATCTTAACTGATTGTGTTCACGTTTTCTCCTCACGAAATGGAGTCTTTGCTCCGCTGCAAGTCTCCTTCTACCACTCTCCCATTGATATATTTCGTTGCTTCCTCTTCGTACCTTTCACGCGACGGTCAATGAGATGGTGTATAGCAGATTGTATAATAATAAATAGTATAACAGTGTAATGTCTAATATAATGTATAAGGTAATATATAGTATCGTAATTGTATAGTGAATATACAGCAGTGTGGTATACAGTAGGGTGTGTAGAATAATACATAGTCTAATATTACAATGCATAGTCTAAGGTAGTGTATAGTAACGCAGTGTATAATTCAATGTTGGGTTGGTCTATGGCAGTGTATAGTACGGGGTATATGCGTGTGATGTAAGAAAAAAGTTTAGCTGGAGGCATATTATTTTTTTTGTGACATAGAAGTGTAATGTATAACTTACTGTTAGTACCTAAGCTTATTGGAGAGTATATTGAGTATATTGATTACATTGATGTATTTTATATTTTAGTTTTTTATCGGTTCACTATATGATAGTCATTATATAGTGTAGCGTATACCCAGTTACTTAATGTTAATAGCTCAGCTTATTGGAGAGTATATTGAGCACATTGATTACACTGGTCAACAAAAAAAAAAGATTTCTGGCCTGGACTTTTGCAGCTGTTTTAGACTAGTTTCAGGGTGCCGATTCCAAATCTGATCTCAGATTTGCTCTATCACATCATTTTTAAATCCTTTATATTAAGTTCGCGTGCTTGCGTGCTTGCTTGCTTAGGACCGTGCAAATCTTTCGGTCGTTTTTTAACCCACTTCCCGTGATCCAATCGAGCTGACATTTTCCACACAGACTCGTTGTGCCAGACAATTATTGTTCGTGAAAAAAAATTCCCAAAATGTTACACTTTTTAGGCAAAAAAAAAAATATTTTACATATATTCAGATAGAACTAATTCATGGCTTTGGCTGAACGTCAGAGTGTAAGAGCCAAGAGCGTAACCCCTCCACAGGCCGTGGCGGAGTAGCGCAGTTGGTAGCGCCCTCGCTTCCCATGCCAAAGGTCGCGGGATCGATCCCCGCGTCCTCCACAGGCGAATATATTTTTAAATCCTTTATATTAAGTTAGCTGCCACGCATATAAAGGATTTATAGTGAAAAACTTTGTTTTACGGGTTATACTTATATGCTATCGGCATACTCCATTTTCATTGATTTTACCCGAAATTTACTCTGTCACTTATGATTGCAAGTTGTTGCGAGTCAGTGACTGCTTTAGTGTTAAAATATGGTGCTGTATTTTTAGGATAGTGTGTTTATGATATCATTTTATGTAGATATCCACATTTATTTAATATTTTTCTTCTGCAGTTTTCATTGAAAATGCAATATTTCATATCTCAAAAACCTGATGTGATAGACAAAAACTGATGCCAGATTTGGAGTCAGAACCCCAAAATTACCTTAAACCCCTTGGAATACCTTATGCCAGAAAAAGTGTGTTGACCAGTGTTATATTGATAACACTGCTAAATTCCTCTTGATATGTAAATGCCTTTGTCAAGGCGCCCTCCTCCTCTAACCCAGCTTAAATATACGCTGCCAAGCTTGGCGGTGTTCATTGGGACGCTGTCTTTCCGACAGCTCTGTTTCTTCACCTGAGGACGGCTGCTTGTGTTGTAGCCGAAACGTCGTGATAATTATTTTATTATGTTTTATTTTTATTAGTCATGTAGAAGGGAAATAATCAAAATAAAACAAAAAATACAATTATTATGTTTTATTCAATAATAAAAATATAAAAATAAAACATAAAATACAATTATTCTGTTTATTTTTTATTATTTTATTACTTCCCTTCTACGTGACTTTACCGAAAGAACCAAGAAAATTTCGATTTAAAGCTTTCGTGACTGCAGGGATTCATCTTCTTGGTTCTTTCGGTAAAGTCACGTAGAATAATAAAATAATAAAAATAAAACATAATAAAATAATTGTATTATGTTTTATTTTTATTATTTTATTATTTCCATTCTACGTGACTTTACCGAAAGAACCAAGAAGATGAACCAAGAAGATGAATTAGTTTAGTTGCGAAGAGGCTCGGCCTGCCGTACCCACCGAGGTTCAGCAGGACGGCGTGGTTCTGCTTGATGTTCCTGTAGCGCCGCTTCTCGCACTCGGCCAGATCGCTCCAATCGGCCTTGGTGAAGAAGCCTCTGATGTCTCGGAAGTCGCCCATCTCCTGCTGCTGCTGAGGCGCAGAGACACGGAGGGACGAGACGCGGACGACGGTCAGACGCAGTCACGGAGATGGAGTCACATGGAGACAGAGTCACAGGGATACGAGACTAAGATCCCCCGTGTGGCCTTAACAGACTGTCGGGTCAAGCGCTGTGAGCGAGCGGCGCCTATGAAGGCCGGAACGACACACGAGGGGGTGGGTGGCCAGCACCACGCCCGGCCGCCTTTGTCTCCCCAGTGGCGATGTTCACTACACACCGCTACACCAGGAACTCATTTGAGGCTGAGTCGACCTAGGGGAAGAGGCCCAGGACCGGTCAGAGACTCCAGTTCCATTCCCGCTCACGGCCACCACCAACAGCGGTGACGATCATCTGAACCGGTCGTGGACCTCATCCCCTAGGTCGACTCAGCCTCAAATGAGCACCCGGTGTAACGGTGTGTGAACATCGCCACTGGGGAGACAAAGGCGGCCGGGCGTGGTGCTGGCCACCCACCCCTCGTGTGCCACAGCGCCGGTAGCCTTAGTAGGTGCTGCTCGCTAACAGCCTGTTAGAGGCTACACGGGGGATCTTTGTCTTTGTGGTAAAGTGTGTGAACTCCCACCTCTACCATGACGTACTAGCTCCAGCTTTACCTCCACCTGAGGTAACCTCAGGTTACCTAAGATAGAGGTAACCTTTACCTCAGATGAGGTAACATTACCTCAGGTGAGGTAACTTTACCTTAGGTAGAGGTAAAGTTACCTCTATCCGAGGTAAAGTAACATTACCTCAGGTGAAGTAACTTTACCTCATGTGAGGTAACATTAACTCAGGTAAATGTAACATTTGAGGTAAACCGAACGTATTCACATCACTTCAGCTAATGCCCATATTGTAATATTCTCACGTAGTTAAATCATTAAACACAATTATCGCGTGATTATTACCTCAGGGTAAGGTAATCGGAATGCAATGGAAGGTGAGGTAACTTTACCTCAGGCGACGTAACTTTACCTCGCGGGAGGTAACATCCCCTCAGGTAAATGTAACATTACTTGAGGTAATCCGAACGTATTCACATCACTTCAGCTAATGCTCATATTTTTACGCTAATATCGTAATATCGTCACGTGGTTAAATCGTTAAACACAACGCTCGCGTGACGTCACCACCTCAGTGTCGAGCCGTCGACACTTCACGCGGCAGCCTCGAAGTGCACCCAGCCTGGCACAGGCGCCGTGGTGACGTCACCGTCACTCAGTGGCCAATGGCGGCGGTTGGTGGTGGTGGGGAGTGGGGTGGGGGGGGGTGGGAGGTGGGGGGGAGGAGGGGAGTGGGGAGTGGGGGGGCGAGACGCGTGACGTCACCACGCAGTGACGTCATCAGTTTTAAGAGTTTAAATTTTTATTCTGGAAGAATCCGATGAGCTGTGAAGCTCTTTGTCCAGTAGGGGCACGTGGTCAGAACGCCACAACAACAAACACAACACAATAAACACCGTAGCAGTGCAGAGTATAGGAAAGGTAGGCACATGACCAAAACACATCTTTAGGGGCGTGTGAATTGAAGTCTGTAGGGGCGTGTGAATTGAAGTCTGTAGGGGCGTGTGAATTGAATTCTGTAGGGCCGTGTGACTTGCAATCTGTCGGACAGTGTGATGTGTAATTTTGTTGGGTCATAGTGTTACCATCCTTGAGGTGCAGGGATGACGACTAGGATTGGTGTTGTTAGGATTAGCAGCGAGCAGTTGTGACCAGGTGCTGCTGTGTGTAACGACTACAGATAACGCCAGGGGGGGGGGGGGGCAGTTTAAGAGCCGGGAGCCGACAGCTTGGGGCTCGCAGTGGCTACAGCGACTATTGGAACGGTCGATGCGGCCTCTGCGTTAAACAGCAGAAGACAACGGCACAGTCTGGTTCTCCTACAACGCCGCGTGTTAGTTTGAACAACGCCGATTGGATGATATAACGCCATGAATGATGTGTAGGGGAACACGCTGTTTGTGACGCGGATGCGGATTGGATGCAACGCGAGCGAGCGAACGGAACGAGGTCGCAACGCGAGTAGGAACAAGCGGTTCTCCGTGCGGCTGCCTCGGCGTAGCGGCATCACGCGAGGAGGCATTGGGATGCTGCTGGATGCTGCTTCTAGACGCTACCCACGCGCCTCAGTCGTAGTCCGGCCTCTGTCTCACCCATCATCTTGCGTGTTGTCGCGGACCACGCTTCACCCCCCATAGTTTATATTATTTCTCCACAACGCGGTGTTCTTCAGGAACGCAACAATGACCACCTCTTCTTGGTTCTTTCGGTAAAGTCACGTAGAATGGAAATAATAAAATAAATAAAATAAAACATAAATAAAATGTTTATTTTTATTATTTTATTATTAAATAAAAATAATAATTATAAAACAATGACTTTATTGTTTAAATTTTATTATTTCCATAAAAATAAAACATAATAAAGTAAATGTTTATTTTTATTATTCTATTATTAAATAATAAAATAATAAAAATAAAACAATTACTTTCTTGTTTTATTTTTATTATTTTTATTATTTCCATAAAAATATAACATAATAAAGTAAATGTTTATTTTCATAATTTTATTATTAAATAATAAAACAATAAAAATAAAACAATTACTTTATTGTTTTATTTTTATTATTTTATTATTTCCATTCTACGTGACTTTACCGAAAGAACCAAGAAGATGAATCCCTGCAGTCACGAAAGAAGCTTTAAATCGAAATGACCACCGCGTTACAGGAGAACAACAGATCGTGAACGCGCTTCGACGATTCGTGGCAACGGCAACACAAAGCGCCACGCGCAGTCTCTTGCGACCAGCGGTGTCTGTGATGAAGGTTTTTGTTGTCGTCGTTGCTGTTGCTGCTGCTGGGTTAGATGGCGTTGGATCACAATCCTGGCACATCGCCCGATGAAACCGGTCGCCGTTGTTTGTAATCACCGGCGAAACGTCACCGGCACTCGAATTGTAAATGCTGTTGTGGGTTCACTCTCCCCGACACACAAGCGCTGTGTGTGCTGAAGTTGGTAACCAATTGGCACGTTTCGTTTACGTGACAAACCCTGACTGATTGGCCGTGTCAGGCGATGGTGGTGGGTGGTGGTGGGTTAACGACACAATGTTGATATTTACGAGATCTCTAACCCAACAACAACAACAACAAAAACCAAACCTCTGTCACGGAAAAGTGTTACCGCAGAGCAAGTCGCTCCGACCTCCTGGAGATACCGGTGAAACAGGCTAAAAATTAACCCGTAAAAACAAAGTTTTTCACTATAAATCCTTTATATGCGTGGCGGCTAGAGTCCTCTCGTCCTCTGGCTTGAGATGGCTGCCACCTATGGCTCAGATGGTTGCCTGCCACCATTAAGCAATTGGTAATTAAATACAATTTTTTTTTTCCTAAAAAGTGTAACATTTTGGGAAAATTTTTTCACGAAAATAAATTGTCACGCACAACGAGTCTGTGTGCAAAATGTCAGCTCGATTGGATCACGGGAAGTCGGTTAAAAAACGACTGAAAGATTTGCACGGTCGTGAGCGCGCAAGCAAGCAAGCAAGTGAACTTAATATAAAGGATTTAAAAATAACCCCTGCCCCGATTAAACCCGGATATAGTTTGGCCCAGGCCAGAGTAGACCCGGGGGATAAAGTGTCCTAGGCTAAACTATACCCAGGGGTTTAAACTAGACTGGTCCAGACCATACCACCCCTCCAGGGCAGAACATGCCCCATGTGAAAGTTCAAAGGCAATTATCCATACAGAGAACAGCCGACAACGGACTTCAATCGATATCTAAAAAGCGTATAAATGGAAGTAAGAATCTCAATTTGATCAATTGAAGCATTTTTAGGGTTATTATCAGTTTTTCTGGTTGAAGTAATCAAAGTCTATGTGTTTACAGTTTTAAATAAAATGTTGGAAAAATTTAGTAATTCATGTGTATATCACAAATACCAGCTATTAAAGCAAATCCTGGAAGGAAAAATCGAAGGGAAAAAACGACCAGGACGGCCAAAAACGACATGGCTCAGTAACATCAAAACATGGCTACAATTAACAACAGCACAAACTCTACACGCCGTGCTAGACCGGGACCAATATCATCGTGAAGTCGCACACGCCGTTAGGCAGCACTAAACAAGAAGATATCGCTCAACACTATTACTATCATGGGGGTATGATTTGGCCTAGAGGGGTATAATTTGGCCTCGCCCATGATACACCCGGGTACAATGTAGCCTAGGCCGCTTGAACCCCGGGTAGACTACGGCCTGTTGCACCGGCACGGGCTGTGTGAGCTGGGCCGCCTTCACAACCAACGAGACGCCGCCGCTGCCAATTGGGACCAAGACGGCAGCGCTGCCTCCACCGGTCCGGTGAGGTCATTCTCAACAGGAGATTTTTGTTTTTCGATTTGAAGCTTTCGTGACTGCAGGGATTCATATTGTTGGTTCTTTCGGTAGAGTCACGTAGAAGGGAAGTAATAAAATAATAAAAATAAAAGATAATGAAACAAAATATAATAAAATATTTTATTATATTAAATTATTGTTTTATTTTTATTATTTTATTACTTGCCTTATAAGTGACTTATATAATAATATGTTATATTATTATATTATTTTATTATATCATATTATTTTATTATGTTTTATTCTTATTATTTTATTACTTCCCTTCTACGTGCCTTTACCGAAAGAACCAAGAAGAGATTTTTTTTTCGATTTGAAGATTTCGTGACTACAGGGATTCATATTCTTGGTTCTTTCGGTAAAGTCACGTAGAAGGAAAATAATAAAATGATAAAAATAAAACTATACAATTCTCACGACGTTTCGATTGCAACGCAAGCAATCATCATCAGGTGTGAAAACCACAGCAATATTGTTTTTGTTGTTGTGGGTTTTCATAAACTGATGATTGCTTGTGTTGCAATCGAAACGTCGTGTTAATTTGATTCTTACATTTTTATTATTTTATTATTTCCCTTCTACGTGACTTTACCAAAAGAACCAAGAATACAGTAGATTTTTATTAATCATTTTACTTTTCCAGGTAAGGCCCCCACTGAGCTGTGTAGTAGCGACCTGGCTATCACAAATGACAGCAGCGCACCGAAGTGGCTTATCACGTGACATTTACAGCAGCCAAATACTCTGAACACATGTGGAGATGTTAACTACCTCTCCTGGTATACAGGAGATCGTGTGTTTGATTCCGACCCTGACGCCTGCTGTATATTTTGAGTTTGCGCGTCTCTCTCTCTCTCTCCCCGTGGTCGTGTGGATTTTCTCCAGGTCCTCCGGTTTTCCCTCGACATTTAGAATCGAGATCACGCAATCAGAGTATTTGGCCGCTATAAATGTCCACACAATGATAAGCCACTTCGTTGAGCTTTCATTTGTGATGGCCAGGTGGTCGCGTCTGATAAAAGAGCTACTACGTATCCAGTTGGACCTTACTTGGTAGAATCCCAAGATAATGTTTGTTAGTTTAAGTATGTATATATATCATTTTAAACAGAATCACAAACTAACGCTCAACTTTCTTAAACGTGCAAGAGTCAACGCGCGCCACCACCGTGCGACATCACGCGAGCAACCGGGACGCAGAAAATCTCTCAACCCTTTCCCGCGTCCGAGACGTCTGCAGAGTTGCAGGGTCGGTGGGTGTCACCGTTCACGGGGTGGGTGTCACCGTTCACAGGGTGGGTGTCACAAGGGTGGCACAGTCGGGTTTTTTACAATCGGGTTTAATTGTCTTTTTATATTAAACCCGATCATCTAAGATTGAGAGAAATCCGGTTTCATTGGTTCTAATTGCAGAACCGCACTTCTCAACGATGGGCTTCATCCATTCCAAGCTAAGGAACTCACTGGCGCCCACGATTGTGGAGAAGCTCGTGTTCATTAAGACCAACCTGCCCGCCGCATTCTACGACTACCCCGTGCCCGACGGCCCCGAGTACCATAGCAGCACCGACGAGGAAGCAGCCTAAGCCTATCAGAGTTTCGTATTCATTAAACCAGGTTTTAATTCCCCGAAATCGGGTTTAATTGTGTTAAAGAAAAAACCCGATGCCTGCAGCTGGAAAAATCGGGTTTTTTCCACCCATGGGGTGTCACCGTTCACGGGGTGGGTGTCACCGTTCACGGGGTGGGTGTCACCGTTCACGGGGTGGGGGTCACAGGTCACGGGGTGGCTGTCACCGTTCACCGCAGCAGTGGCAGCAGCAGCAGCAGCACTGCTGTTGTTGTTATGAAGACGTCGTTGCTCACCGCAGAGAAGCGTAGCGACACGACCGCCGCCACTCTGCGCTAGCCGGCGCGAAAACTGTGCCACACTCCCTGCCCCGCGTGGCCCTGTGGGAGCCTCGGTACCGATAATGTTGCTTTAGTTTTTACTGCGTTTTGTTATTCCGACGACGACGTTCACGCACGGCGCGCGGCGTCGTCGCGACGGCAAAGGGTTAAGTTCACGCTGGGAACATTTTCAACGGGGGAGGCAGCAACAACACGCAGGGTGATCCAAGTGCAGATGCCCCAATCATACCTACACCCCCCTCCCCCAACGCCCTCTCGGAATATTTTTTCAGACCGCAGGAATCCGATGAGCTATGAAGCTCTTCTTCGCAGATCTCCAGCCGTTCCACAGATGTCCTCTCTTAACACCCCCCCCCACCTCCTCCCCGTAGCTTTCCTCTCAGCGGCAAAGTGAATATCGCGCAAGCGATGGCTCAGGGCTACGGGACTGAGTGCACGGAGATTTGTGAGCGGATGCCACCTTCGTCATCGGCCGCGGTTCAGTCTACCGCTGGATGGGTACGTACTGTACGTACTGTACGTACGTCGCACGGGGCAGGGCTACGAGACGGCACGCGGTGCGCATGGAGACCGGCGGGAGACGTGCAGACTGGGGTATCTGTAGGTGGATCGCCCTGCGGTGTCCCCCTCTAGGGTAACAACAGTGCAGCTCTGCACGGGGGACTCTGCACACTCACACACACAGGGACCCCCAGGTGATGGGGGTGGGGGGGGACACGTGCAGTGGTTGGGACCTAGAACTCCGCACTTGCAATCGAGGGGTGGCCAGGTCGGTTTAATCTCCCACCCCCCACAGAGTGTGAGGCAGGTGTAGGAGGGTCCGTAGGTTTCCGTGTTCACATTCAAAATCAGTTTCAAGAGTGGCACAGCCTCGGCTAGTCACGTGGCCTGTTGTTTAAAACTAATTCACAGCTCGGCGCTGTGCGCGTTTTGCTCAGGATGGCTGACTTTTCTGTTTCCACGGGAATGAGAAAATGCATTCTGGCCGGTGTGTGTTCTCTGGTGCCGGCAAAGACTGGATGGGTCTGCAAACACCTTCTCACACACGGTGCACTTGAACGGCTTTTCTCCCGTGTGTGTTCTCTGGTGCCTGTGAAGATCTGATAGCTGTGCAAACGCCTTCTCACACACAGTGCACTTGAACGGCTTCTCTCCCGTGTGTGTTCTCTGGTGGCTGTGAAGATGTTGTAAATGTGCAAATGCCTTCTCACACACGGTGCACTTGAACGGCTTCTCTCCCGTGTGTGTTCTCTGGTGGCTGTGAAGATGTTGTAAATGTGCAAATGCCTTCTCACACACGGTGCACTTGAACGGCTTCTCTCCCGTGTGTGTTCTCTGGTGGCTGTGAAGATGTGATAGCCGTGCAAACGCCTTCTCACACACGGTGCACTTGAACGGCTTCTCTCCCGTGTGTGTTCTCTGGTGCTTCTTCAAGGTACTCTTGTAGTCTGTGCTGTATGGACATTGGTCACACTGATGACTTTTGTTACTGGGCTTAGTGGGGTGTCTGCTCTGCACGTGATACTGTAGACTCGAGCGGCAGATGAACTGACGGTTGCAGGCAGGACACGGCAGCCTTGTGACCTCCACACCCACTCCACCTGCGTCATCCCAGAGGAACAAGACACACGCGCACACACCAACATCTAGACATGAACACTCTTGCACACGTGTGTGTATACACAAAGGTAAAGGTTTCCCACAGCCATATCAGACTGTTGGGCAAGTGCTGTTTGCGAGTACCTATGAAGGCCGGCATGGCACACGAGGGAGTAGGTGGCCAACACCAGGCCCGGCCGCCTTTGTCTCCCCAGTGGCGATGTTTACTACTACACACCACACCAGTTACTCACTTCCACCTTATCAGTGTGGCTGGTGCCTATCATCTCTGGTGAGTGGTGGCTGTCATCTCTGGTGAGTGGTGGCTACCAACTCTGGTGAGATGTGGCTATCATCTCTGGTGAGTGGTGGCTATCATCTCTAGTGAGTGGTGGCTATCATCTCTGGTGAGTGGTAGCTACATCCACATCTCTGGTGAGATGTCGCTATCATCTCTGGTGAATGGTAGCTATCATCTCTACTGAGTGGTGGCTATCGTCTCTGGTGAGTAGTGGCTATCGTCTCTCGTAAGTGGTGGCTGCCATCTCTGGTGAGTGGTGGCTATCATTTCTGGTGCGTGGTGGCTATCATCTCTGGTGAGTGGTGGCTATCATCTCTGGTGAGTGGTGGCTATCGTCTCTCGTGAGTGGTGGCTATCATCTCTGGTGAGTGGTGGCTATAGTCTGGTGAGCAGTGGTGAGTCTCTGGTGAGCAGTGCTCACGGTGTTCCTCGCTTGGTGGAGGCTGCACGGGCTGCAGGTCTCTGGCGGTGGCCCTAGGAGCCATCTCGCTGCTGCTGCTGCTGCGGCGTCGCGAGGGCCCGGCCTCGCAGGCGATGCCCAGCTCCTGGGCGAACTCCTCGCCGTACCAGACCAGCAGCTCAGAGCCGGGCCCCACGGCACGGAATGTGCGGTAGTAAATCTGCCCCCGGTGCTGGAAGGCCACCAGGTTCTGCTCCTGCTCATTCCTCGCGCAGTTGACGAACCTGCGCGGGCAGACGCGGGGGCGGGGTGGGCGCCGTTAGCGAGCGCCTATTAAGGGCCGGCACTGGGCGCTACGTGGGGGTGGTGTGGCTGGAACCACGCTCCGTACCGGGTGCTCATTTGATGCCGAGTCGACCAAGGGGAGGCCCAGGGTTGGTCTCTGTGTGTAGTGGGTCTGGTCTCTGTGTGTAGTGGTTCTTGTCTCTGTGTGTGGTGGTTCTGGTCTCTATGTGTAGTGGTTCTGGTCTCTGTGTGTGGTGGTTCTTGTCTCTGTGTGTGGTGGTTCTGGTTTCTGTGTGTGGTGGTTCTGGTCTCTGTGTGTGGTGGTTCTGGTCTCTGTGTGTAGTGGTTCTGGTCTCTGTGTGTGCTGGTTCTTGTCTCTGTGTGTAGTGGTTCTGGTCTCTGTGTGTGCTGGTTCTGGTCTCTGTGTGTAGTGGTTCTGGTCTCTGTGTGTGGTGTTTCTGGTCTCTGTGTGTAGTGGTTCTGGTCTGTGTGTGCTGGTTCTTGTCTCTGTGTGTGGTGGTTCTGGTCTCTGTGTGTAGTGGTTCTGGTTTCTGTGTGTAGTGGTTCTGGTCTCTGTGTGTAGTGGTTCTGGTCTCTGTGTGAAGTGGTTCTTGTCTCTGTGTGTAGTGGTTCTGGTCTCTGTGTGTAGTGGTTCTGGTCTCTGTGTGTAGTGGTTCTGGTCTCTGTGTGTAGTGGTTCTGGTCTCTGTGTGTGGTGGTTCTGGTCTCTGTGTGTGGTGGTTCTGGTCTCTGTGTGTAGTGGTTCTGGTCTCTGTGTAGTGGTCCTTCAGACAATAATCACCTCATCCAGTTTGATTTAGATTCATCCTGAGCATCAACATATTCACGATCCTTTTTGTTTTTGTAAATCTGAAACACACACGCACACGAGCGGATCCACGGATAATTAATGTCAGTTGGACTGTAAGTTGAACTTCTTTCGTACCGCACGTAGCCAACCGTGCTGATCGGAGGTGCGGGGGAAGGACAACAAACTAAACACTAAAAGCAGTTCTAAAGAAATGCATTTTCAATCTACAAGATTTTAAAGTGCATAGCTCCCAGTGGCTTCCTAACATTGGAAGGAAGAACCTTCCAGACGGCCGCAGAAGTGCATCTGTAAGCGCCGCGCCATGCGGTGACCACCGTCTTTGCTGTGTGTTACAAGTTCAAATAATTACGTTAATTTTTGGGTCTCTCTGTGATTCTGGGGGTCTTTGGGTGAGTCTCTAGGTCTCTGTACGAGTCTCTGGGTCTCTGTGCGAGTCTCTAGGGTATCTGTGCGACTCTGGGTCTCTGTGTGAGACTGTGGGTCTCTGTGCGATTCTCTTGGTCTCTGTGCGAGTCTCTGGGTCTCTGTGTGAGACTGTGGATCTCTCTGTGCGATTCTCTGAGCATCTGTGTGAGTATCTGGGTCTCTCTGTGTGAGTCTCTGGGTCTCTGTGTGAGTCTGTGTGTCCCACTGTGAGTCTCTGGGTCTCTGTTCAAGTCTCTAGGTCTCTGTGCAAGTCTGTGGGTCTCTCTATGCGAGTCTCTGGGTCTCTGTGCAAAGTCTCTGGGTCTCTCTGTGCCAGTCTCTGGGTCTCTGTGTGAGTCTGTGGGTGACTGTGTGAGGCTATGGGTCTCTGTGCGAGTCTATGGGTCTCTGTGTGAATCTATGGGTCTCTGTGCGAGTCTATAGGTCTCTGTGCGAGTCTATGGGTCTCTGTGCGAGTCTATGGGTCTCTGTGTGAGTCTATGGGTTTCTGTGCGAGTCTATGGGTCTCTGTGTGAGTCTATGGGTCTCTGTGAGTCTCTGGGTCTCTCTGTGCCAGTCTCTAGATCTCTGTGTAAGTCTGTGGGTGACTGTGTGAGGCTATGGGTTTCTCTGCATCTCCTTCACGAGCCTCCTCTCCACACACACGATGATGATGTAGGAATAGGAGGAGGCTGCAGCAGTAGCAGCAGCAGCTCACCAGCCAGCAGTACTCGCTCACGGGGTTCTCCTCAGACACCTCTCCCTGGTAGGGCCCAAAAATCACCCCCTTGGGCAGCTTCTTCCTGTTGCTCCACACCCCGAGGCCGGCGCCGGCGATGGAGGAGGCGCCGACGGTGAGGCCCTGGGGCAGGCTGAGCCGGGCCCTGTTGGCCACTCCCGGGGCCACGGCCGCGTCTGCAATGAACTCTGGCGGGCCGTGCACGGAGCACTCCCCCAGGTAGAAATCCCTGCACAGCTCGCAGACTGAGAGCCACAGCAGCAGCAGCAGGAGGAGGGCGAACCGCAGTAGCAACAGCAGCAGCAGCAGTGGCACTGTGAGAGAGTGAGAGGGTGAGGAGCGCTCCAGACAGATGCCTCCTTTCCTCCCTCTCTGCATTGTGAACTTCTTTAGCTCGCTCATCGGAGATGTAAACCCTGTCACCCTCCCTGCTCCCTCCCTGCATCCCTGAGTGAGGGAGCAAAAGACAGGGAGGTAAGTGAGAGTGCGAGAAAGGGAGCGTGTGAGAGGGAGGGAAAGGGAGAGAGAGTGAGAGGGAGCAGGTGGAATATATCGAGTGAGAGCGCGGGAGCAATAGAGAGAGATAGGAGAGAGTGTGAGAAAGTTAGAGTAAGGGGCCGTCCATAAATGACGTCATGCACCTAGGGGGGTGGGGGGGTCAGACATTTGTGACGATGTGTGAGGAACCACAGACAACACGTTCTACTTAATTAAATACTTTTTAATAAATGTTTTCTCCTACAACATCAGACTGCAGTGCCACATTAAATATGCACTACAATGACAATAGTTTGAAGCGATTTTAAGCATATTAAATGAGCTTTGTGACGTCACATTTGAGGGGGGGGTCTGACTTTTTGTGATGTCGTGTGATGGGGGGGAGGGGGGTCCAAAATCGCGTGACGCCATTAATGGACGGCCCTAAGAGAGTGTGAGAAAGTGACAGTGTGAGAGAGAGTGTGAGAAAGTGACAGTGTGAGAGAGAGTGTGAGAAAGTGACAGTGTGAGAGAGAGTGTGAGAAAGTGACAGTGAGAGAGAGAGAGTGAGAAAGTGACGGTGTGAGAGAGAGTGTGAGAAAGTGACAGTGAGAGAGAGAGTGTGAGAAAGTGACAGTGAGAGAGAGAGTGTGAGAAAGTGACAGTGAGAGAGAGAGAGAGTGAGAAAGTGACGGTGTGAGAGAGAGTGTGAGAAAGTGACAGTGAGAGAGAGAGTGTGAGAAAGTGACAGTGTGAGAGAGAGAGTGAGAAAGTGAGAGAGAGAGTGAGAGGGAGCAGGGGGTCTCACAGAAGAAGTCGTCGTCCTGGGGCTCCTCCACCTCTGTGTAGACTTTCCTCTCGCGCGGGCGCAGGCCGTAGCGAGAGCGAGCGCTGCGCGACACCGCCACAGCCTGGGCGGAGGCCGGCGGCACGGAGGAGCCTGCAGGCAAACACGGCGAGATGTTGACTACCTCTCGTGGTATACGGGAGGTCGTGGGTTCCATCCCGACCCTGACGAAGCCTGCTGTATATTTGGAGTCTGCGTGTCTCTCTCTCCTCCGTGGCGAGATGTTAACTCCCTCGCATGGTCTACAGGAGGTCGTGGGTTCCATCCCGACTGTATAGTTTACAACATGTTACCCTATTTGTATTTTTGTATTTTTAGATTGTATATTATGGCTAGTTTACATTTTATATTGTACACTTATTCACAATTTTACATACTTTAGCCCTTAGTATTAGTTAGACTTTGTAATTTTAGTATAGTTTGACTGTATACCACTCATTTCAGTTTTAAGATTCCTACATGTTGAATGTATGCACCTTCCGGCCATAGTAAATTCCTTGTCTGTGCAAACTTTCATGGCGAATACCTCCCCGTGGTTGCGTGGATTTTTCTCCGGGTCCTTCGTTTTTTTCCCTCGACATATAGAATTAACGTCATGCGTTGAGAATATTTGGCTGCTATAAATGTCCACGTAATGACGATGATGACAAGTCACTTCGTTGAGCTCTTATTTGTGATAGCCAGTCGCTTCTGAAAAACAGCTACACAGCTCAGTGGGGCACACCCTGGTTGCTAATCCTGCATAATGCACGGGCATAAGTAGTATTAATCACATACCTGCATTTCCCATATCCCCTCCCTTTGATGCTGCTAGTCCTGCATAATGCACGGGCATAAGTAGTACTAATCACATACCTGCATTTCCCATATCCCCTCCCTTTGATGCTGCTAATCCTGCATAATGCACGGGCATGAGTAGTACTAATCACATACCTGCATTTCCCATAAATATGCTAAATGCCTCTTGATATGCATATTCTTTTGTCAAGGCGCTCTTTTCCCCCCTTCCAACCCAGCTTATATATATGCTCCAAGCACGTGTGCTGTATCATTCAGACGCTGTCGCCTCGACAGACCTGGTTTTCACCTGAGGACGGCTGCTTGCGTTGTGGCCGAAACGTCGTGAGAATTGTTTTGTTATGTTTTATTTTTATTATTTTATTACTTCCCTTCTACGTGACTTTACCGAAAGAACCAATAAGAAAAATAAACATCGTTTAGTTCATAGGCTGCATCAGTACCAGCAGCAGCCCTGACAGGAGCACATGTAGCAGTAGCATCAACAGCAGTGGCGACTTCCATCAGCACTAACAGAAGATTGCGGAGTTCCGGTGAGAATAGAGGGGAGCGTGGAGTTCCGGTGAGAATAGAGGGGAGTGTGGAGTTCCGGTGGGAATAGAGGGGAGTGTGGAGTTCCGGTGGGAATAGAGGGGAGTGTGGAGTTCTGGTGAGAATAGAGGGGAGTGTGGAGTTCTGGTGGGTATAGAGGGGAGTGTAGAATTCCGGTGAGAATAGAGGGGAGTGTGGGGTTCCGGTGAGAATAGAGGGGAGCGTGGAGTTCTGGTGAGAATAGAGGGGAGTGTGGAGTTCCGGTGAGAATAGAGAGGAGTGTGGAGTTGCGGTGGGAATAGAAATCACCGCTGCAGGCTACGCACCTCCACGTATCCTCTGGAGCGCCACCCTCAGGGCCTCCTTGCAGGCGGTGGCTCTGCGCTCCAGCCTGAACATCGCCATCCTGGCCTTGTGCACCTCCCTCAGCTGAAATCCCCTGAACTCCTCCTCCTGCTGCTCCTCCTCCTCCACGCCCTGCAAGATGCTCCACACGTACTCCAGGGCTTCCGCTTTAGTCTGAGCGGAAGGGGCGGTGGGGTGAGGGGGCGGAGGGGGTGTGGGGGCGGAGTTGGTGCGGTGACCAGCGGTGGCTAGGAGATGTTAACTCCCTCGCCTGGTACGCAGGAGGTCGCGGGTTCCATCTCGACCCTGACACCTCATCGGATTCCTCCAGTACAATACATATTTTAATTCTGATATTCTGAATCTGTAAATCTGATTCCATACATCAAGCAGAACCATGCCGTCATGCTGAACCTCGGTGGGTATGGCAGGCCATGCCTCTTCACAACTCAACTAATTAATAAACTAATTATAATAATGTAGTGGACACCGTGACGACAGAGACAGTTGAAGTAGAGGCAACCCATATTTATTAACTCTGAGCCCGTTACAGCTTCACACTTGAAGAGGTAACGGCCTCTTCACCCGTTCTCTCAAGGGAGCTAACTCCCCAAGCTAACTCACCGACTCCCCACCAATACTACGACCCTCCTCTCAAGGAGACTACCTGACCTGGCCCAGCCAAGGCACAGGTCCCGACCACCAGCCACACGAATCCGGCCCTTACAAGGACATCAGCCTTCGCGGCTCTGGGGTCGCACCACTGGCTTGCTCTGCCCGGCCTTTAGAAGGACAGCGGGTCAGAGGAGTCCCAGGGTCTAGCTAGCTGGACTTCAGCTGGTTCTTCGTCCTTGGCTTGTTCGAACTAACTCTCTCCTCTCAGAGTCTCGCCTTTTATACGATTCCCCACTGAGGGGCGGGGTTCTGTGGGATCACACACACCCCACAGCCCCCTCCCCTCGGGAGGGGCCCCGGCTAGGGATATCACAACCGCCCCGCACAGGTAAGTAATGGGAGTTAACCGGAGCTGGTGTGCGCGCGTTCCAATACCACCACCACCACAATAATGACGCACGTCTCTGGTATAATTATATAGAAATTACTTTTATAACACAGACCAGTGGAACATTTTTTTGTACTTTTCGTAACAGCTATTTTCATTGGAGTATATGACAGGTGAGGCTCTGCCTCGCCCGTCTCCCCTGACCGCACGTCCCTGGTATAGCAGTGTCTAGTAGTATGTATGTACGTTGAATGTCTTTGTCACCGTACGTAGCCAACCTCGCTAATGGGAGGTGCGGGGGAAGGACAACAAACTAAAGACAACAGCAGCAGCAGCTGTAACGAGAGGAGTGCCGTGCGCTGTGCACAGAGACCTTGCGCTTGCTGGAAGCTGCCCTCGCGTGAGACTCTCCCACGGTGGCCCAGCGTGAAGCAGCCCCCTTGCCTCCTCCTGCGTGAACACACGCACACACGTGAACACACGCACACACGTGAACACACGCACACACGTGAACACACGCACACACGTGAACACACGTGTGAACACACGGACACGCATGAACATATGCAAGGACAAAGCTCCCCCGTATAGCCTTAACAGACTGTAGGGGCAAGTGCTGTTAGTGAGCACCTATGAAGGCCAGAACGGTACACGAGGGGGTGGGTGGCCAGCACCACGCCCGACCGTCTTTGTCTCCCCAGTGGTGATGTTTACACACCGCACCAGGTACTCAGTTGAGGCTGAGCCGACATAGGGGAGGCACAGGACCGGTTCAAATAATCGTCACTGGTGTTGACCGTGAGCGGGAATCGAACCCGGGTCGCCGGGTTCATAGCGCAGCGCGCTAACCGCTACACTACCGCTCCCCATATGCACACGCGTTAACACACGCACACACGTGTGAACACACGGAAATGCATTAACACACACACACACGTGTGAACACACCCACACGCGTATTTACGCATGCAAACATTTACTCACTCACATATTTACCAAAAAGTCAATGATCTCCCCTGTGCCGCCTTAACAGACTGTTGTCACAGGACAGAACCAGGTGCCATGCCATGGGTTGACTGTTGTGCCAGGCTAGGTGTAGGTCACGAGACGGACCCTGCAGGTGCCATAAGTTTACTGAGATGACTGCCAGATGCACCACCTGTGCCCGCGACTGTGCCAACTCGGTCCACAATTAAAAAGATGCCCCGTGTAGCCTTCACAGACTGTTGCGGTCAAGTGCTGTCAGCAAGCAGCATCTACGAAGGCCAGCACGGCACACGGGGGGATGGGCAGCTAGCAACACGCCCGACCGTCTTTGTCTCCCCAGTTGTGATGTTTACTACACACCACTGCACCGGGTACTCATTTTGACGCTGAGTCAACCTAGGGAGGCTCAGGACCGGTTCGGATCGTCGTCACTGGTGTTGGCCGTGAGCGGGCATTTAACTTGGTTCCGCTGGTGATTACAACCAGCTTCATCAAGCGAGTCTACAGGGGTCTCTGCGTGAGTCTACAGGGGGTCTCTGTGTGAGTCTACAGGGGTCTCTGCGTGAGTCTACAGGGGGTCTCTGTGAGTCTACAGGGGTCTCTGTGTGAGTCTACAGGGGTCTTTGTGTGAGTCTTCAGGGGGTCTCTGTGTGAGTCTACAGGGGGTTTCTGTGTGAGTCTACAGGGGTCTCTGCGTGAGTCTACAGGGGGTCTCTGTGTGAGTCTACAGGGGGTTTCTGTGTGAGTCTACAGGGGTTCTCTGTGTGAGTCTACAGGGGGTCTCTGTGTGAGTCTACAGGGGTCTATGTGAGTCTACAGGGGGTCTCTGTGTGAGTCTACAGGGGTCTCTGCGTGAGTCTACAGGGGGTCTCTGTGTGAGTCTACAGGGGGTCTCTGTGTGAGTCTACAGGGGGTCTCTGCGTGAGTCTACAGGGGATCTCTGCATGAGTCTACAGGGGGTCTCTGCGTAAGTCTACAGGGGTCTCTGTGTGAGTCTACAGGGGTCTCTGCGTGAGTCTACAGGGGTCTCTGTGTGAGTCTACAGGGGGTCTCTGCGTGAGTCTACAGGGGGTTTCTGTGTGAGTCTACAGGGGTCTCTGCGTGAGTCTACAGGGGGTCTCTGTGTGAGTCTACAGGGGGTTTCTGTGTGAGTCTACAGGGGTCTCTGTGTGAGTCTACAGGGGGTCTCTGTGTGAGTCTACAGGGGGTCTCTGCGTGAGTCTACAGGGGGTCTCTGTGGGAGTCTACAGGGGGTCTCTGTGTGAGTCTACAGGGGGTCTCTGCGTGAGTCTACAGGGGGTCTCTGCGTGAGTCTACAGAGGGTCTCTGTGTGAGTCTACAGGGGGTCTCTGTGTTAGTCTACAGGGGGTATCTGTGTGAGTCTATAGGGGTCTCTGCGTGAGTCTACAGGGGGTCTCTGCGTGAGTCTACAGGGGGTCTCTGCGTGAGTCTACAGGGGGTCTCTGTGTGAGTCTACAGGGGGTCTCTGCGTGAGTCGAGAGGGGGTCTCTGTGTGAGTCTACAGGGGTCTCTGTGTGAGTCTACAGGGGTCTCTGTGTGATTCTACACAGGGTCTCTTTGTGAGTCTTCAGGGGGTTTCTGCGTGAGTATACAGGGGGCCTCTGTGTGAGTCTACAGGGGTCTCTGTGTGAGTCTACAGGGGGTCTCTGTGTGAGTCTACAGGGGGTCTCTGCACGGTCTGCAAGCGCCCTTTTACGTTTGCCTCTTCGTCCTCCGTGCATCGCCACCTCCTTCCTCTTCCTCCTCCCCGTCCACTCCTCGTCGGAGTCGCTCGACCGCCCGCACTCCGCTCTATTCCCCCTCGCCCTGCGCTTGCCGCGTGCGCGCATGAACTCGGGCTGGGCCGGGTTCATCCCTGCGCAAGGAGGCAGTCGGTCATTGTTATTTGTACGTATTGGCAGTACACCCGTGCAGCATAGCAACACACCGGGTCCTCGTAACACAGTCCTGACGATGTGATTACTATCAGAGCGTGTTTGTTTGCGTGTTCAACACAAGTACGCGTGGTTAATGCAGTAACTTGATTCCTTGCAAAAAGGAATCATCTATTTGGTGTGTGAACATCTTAACAGCTCCTGTTTTATTGCCAGAAAGGGTAAAACCGATTCCTATTTTTTATACTTTGATTCTGGCAAAAAGGTCCAATGATATAGCTACTCACCCCGAGCTATAAATGCTCTTGACACTGCATTGTCTTTGTACTGGTCGCCTTTTGGTGTTGTTCTCTGGTCTGACACTGGTGAGACTAGGCCATGAAGAAGGCTGTCTCTGGGGTAGACCAATCAGTATCAAAGACAATGATTAAATGTTATCAGAGAGTGTTTGTTTGCGTGTTCAGTACGCGTGGTTAATGCAGTAACCTGATTCCTTGCAAAAGCTATAATCTATCTGGTGTTTGAACATCTTAACACCTCCTGTTTCATTCCCATAAAGAGTAAAACCGATTCTTATTTTTCATAGTCCCGACGATGTCGCCGTTGCCCCTTGAGTGAGCTGCAGGACTCTCCATCAGAAGTTGCACTCAGATTCAGCAGCCGCGTCCCCCATTCCGAACGTGCGGTGGCGACACCACGAGTCGTATCGAGGCACCGTCCGACCGAGTCTCTAGGGGCACGAGGAGTCCAATCTTGCCACTGGAGCACGGAGCAGCCGATCGTCATCAGACTGGGCGCCGCTGTACGGCAACAGACTGCGAAGCTTCGTGTTCAGTGCTGCTCATGTCACGTTCCGTCTTCCCACCGCTTTGGCATCACGACAACTGATTTTGACGCACCACCACCACCCCAAAATATCCTTCTGTCTGGGGTCTCGAATCGCGAGGAAATAAATAACTTTTGCCAAAAATGTGATGATTATTTCATACAGCGCAACGGTGTACCGCTACTACGTTCATTTATATTATTTGGCTGCTACAATAACTCCAAGCAATACAGTAAACACGATAGGAGTGCAAAGTATAGAAAAGGTAAACAAATTACACACACACAAAATACATTTTTTTGTAAATATTCTTTGGTTCTTTCGGCAAAGTCACGTAGATAGAAAAATAAAGTGAATACAAATAATCAAAAACCACAAAAACGTTCATCCTCACTGATGTTGCTAACTGGTATCTTAGCGCTTTTGAGGGTTGCAGCAATTTCAGATCTTGAACGTCTGCAGCGATGCGCCCCAAACCCTTAAGAGCGACATCGACCTGGGCAATAACGTCATCCACTGGAATGTGTTTGGGGGTGACTGAGAAGTTCAACCCTTTAGCCAAAACCGACTTTAGACCATCGCACATTGGGCTATTACTCAGATTAATAACAACCTTGTCAACGTCTAACCTTTTAACGTGTGGATCTGGTTTCTTGTTAGAAAGGAGGTTGAACTCGAAAATCAGATCTTTACATTTCGCTGACATTGTAGTGGCTGATTAAGCGGTCATGTTATCTACATGTTCCCAATCAGATGTCGACATTTTTCCCGTCAATGTTAAGTGTGATTTCAAGAGTGTCTTGTCTACATGATCTAGTTCAGTATGGAGCAGTCTAATTCTCTCTGAGATCAGGGCCAAGCTCGCCCTGAACAAAATTCGTCTGGCATTGGAAGATGTGACTGCAGCAGAAATCAGTGTCAATGAGATCGGTATTACGTTAGAGTCACGGCATCTCTTCAGAAATGTGAGTGACTCGATCAGATGAACTTTCTTGTCACGGAGATTGTTAAAAGATCTCATGGTTATGTGGAAACCCTCCCAATAGAGGCAGTTCAAATGATACAAATTAAGTGAATAAAAAATTATAAAAATAAGACACTAATTAGACTGCTCCATAAAAAAAACACTAATGTATACATTTCAATTTAAAGCTTTCGTGACTGCAGGGATTCATCTTCTTGGTTCTTTCGGTAAAGTCACGTAGAAGGGAAATAATAAAATATTAAAAAGAAAACATTAAAATTGTATTTTAATAATTGTATTTTATGTTTTTTTTCCCTTCTATGTGACTTTACCGAAAGAACCAAGAAGACTAATTTATAACTCAAAAGTTTTGATTATACATGAGTGCTTTATCATTTTTATTATTCACTTTATTTTTATTTTAGTTTTTCTATCTACGTCACTTTATCGAAAGAACCAAAGAATATGAATTCCTGCAGTCACGAAAGTTTTAAGTCAAAATAAACTATTTTTGTAAATGTTGTGGGTTTACTCTCCAACATTATGAATCCGTAGGTAAAAAATAAAATTTAAATTAATAAAAGTACTTTTATAAATTTTAATTTTACTTTGATTAATTTTAATTTTATTTTTTACCTACGTGACTAGAATTATGAATCCGATGAGCTATGAAGCTCTTTTTCATAGATGTCCCATAGGGGGCACGGGGTCAGAAAGTTACAACACAAAACACAAACACGATAGGCGTGCAAAGTAGAGTAAAGGTAAACAAATCATTAAACTAAAACTAAATCTATTTTTACTTCACCAGGTGAAGTCCACTGAGCTATTGGCTACGTCTTCAGAAGCGACCTGGCTGCCACAAATGACAGCTCAACCAAGTGGCTTACCACGTGGACATTTATAGCAGCAGACAAATACTCTGAACGCGTGATGTTGATTCTACAAGTGGAGCAAAAACCCGGAGGACCGGGATCTAACCCACGACCTCCTGTAGACCATGAGAGGTAGTTAACATCTCACCGGGGAGAGACACACGCAGACTCCAGATATATGACAGGCATCGTCAGGGTCGGGAACGAACCCACGACCTCCTGTAGACCAGGAGAGGGAGTTAACATCTCACCGGGAAGAGACACACGCAGACTCCAGATATATGACAGGCATCGTCAGGGTCGGGAACGAACCCACGACCTCCTGTAGACCAGGAGAGGGAGTTAATATCTCACCAGGGAGAGACACACGCAGACTCCAGATATATGACAGGCATCGTCAGGGTCGGGAACGAACCCAAGACCTCCTGTAGACCAGGCGAGGTAGTTAACATCTCGCCACCATGGCGCCCCATGCATGCCACTCTGCTACGACGTCTTGGTCTCATCATTATAATCACTGCGACAATTAGTTGAGTTGCGAAGAGGCTCGGCCTGCCGTACCCACCGAGGTTCAGCAGGACGGCGTGGTTCTGCTTGATGTTCCTGTAGCGCCGCTTCTCGCACTCGGCCAGATCGCTCCACTCGGCCTTGGTGAAGAAGCCTCTGATGTCTCGGAAGTCGCCCATCTCCTGCTGCTGCTGAGGCGCAGAGACACGGAGGGACGAGACGCGGACGACGGTCAGATGCAGTCACGGAGATGGAGTCACACGGAGACAGAGTCACAGGGAGACAGAGTCACAGGGAGACAGAGTCACACGGAGACAGAGTCACAGGGAGACAGTCACAGGGAGACAGAGTCACAGGGAGACAGTCACACTGAGACAGAGTCACAGGGAGACAGAGTCACAGGGAGACAGAGTCACAGGGATACGAGACTAAGATCCCCCGTGTGGCCTTAACAGACTGTCGGGTCAAGCGCTGTGAGCGAGTAGCGGCGCCTATGAAGGCCGGAACGACACACGAGGGGGGGGTGGGTGGCCAGCACCACGCCCGGCCGCCTTTGTCTCCCCAGTGGCGATGTTCCCTACACACCGCTACACCAGGAACTCATTTGAGGCCGAGTCGACCTAGGGGATGAGGCCCAGGACCGGTTCAGAAAATCGTCACCGGTGAGGTAACTTTACCTCAGATGAGGTAACTTCACTTCATGCGAGGTAACATTACATTAGGTGAAGTAAAATTACTTCAGGTGAGGTAACTTTTCCTTTACCTCATGCGAGGTAACTTTACCTCGCGGGAGGTAACATTACCTCAGGTAAATGTAACATTACTTGAGGTAATCCGAACGTATTCACATCACTTCAGCTAATGTTCATATTTTTACGCTAATATCGTAATATCGTCACGTGGTTAAATCGTTAAACACAACGCTCGCGTGACGTCACCACCTCAGTGTCGAGCCGTCGACACTTCACGCGGCAGCCTCGAAGTGCACCCAGCCTGGCACAGGCGCCGTGGTGACGTCACCGTCACTCAGTGGCCAATGGCGGCGATTGGTGGTGGGGGGAGTGGGGGGTGGGGGTGGGGGGAGTGGGGGGAGGCGGTGGGGGGGAATGGCGGTTGGTGAGTGGTGGGACGGGTGAGAGGAGTGGGGGGAGTGGGTGGGGTTTTATAATTATCGGAGGTTTTTCGGTAAAGTCACGAAGGTACAAAAAATGTAATAAAAGTAAAATAAAAAAAATAAAAATTAATGAAAGTAAAATAAAATAAAAATCACGACGTTTCTTTTTTTTTACCTACGTGACTTTACCGAAAAATCTAAGAATATGAATCCTTGCAGTCACGAAAGCTTCAAATCTAGAATTATCTGAGTCGCAAAAGTTAGCTCAAGTGAGGTAACATTACCTCAGATAGAGGTAACTTTACCTCAGGTGAAGTAGCTTTTCCTCAGGTAAGGTAACTTTACCTTAGGCGAGATAACTTTACCTTAGGCAGAGGTAAAATTGCCTCAAATGAGGTAACTTTACCTCATGCGAGGTAACAACATTACCTTAGGTGAAGTAAAATTACTTCAGATGAGGAAACTTTTCTGAGGTGAATTAACTTTACTTCAGGTAGAGGTAACATTTCCCCAGGTATGGTAACTTTACCTCAGGTGATATAACTTTATCTCAGAGAGAGATAACTTCACCTCAGGTGAGGTAACTCTATCTCAAGTGAAGTAAGATTACATTAGGAAGAGGTAACTTCAGGTGAGATAACTTTACCTCAGATAGAGGTAACTTAACCTCACCTGAGGTGACTTTACCTCAGGCGAGGTAACTTTACCTCAGGCGAGGTAATGTTACCTCGCGGGAGGTAACATTACCTCAGGTAAATGTAGCATTACTTGATGTAATCCGAACGTATTCACGTCACTTCAGCTAATGTTCATATTTTTACGCTAATATCGTAATATCGTCACGTGGTTAAATCGTTAAACACAACGCTCGCGTGACGTCACCACCTCAGTGTCGAGCCGTCGACACTTCACGCGGCAGCCTCGAAGTGCACCCAGCCTGGCACAGGCGCCGTGGTGACGTCACCGTCACTCAGTGGCCAATGGCGGCGGTTGGTGGTGGGGGGGAGTGGGGGGTGGGAGGGAGGAGGGGGTGGGGGGGGAATGGCGGTTGGGGGAGTGGGGGGGAGGGGCATCGGGGGTGGGGGTGAGTGGGCGGGAAAAGGGGTGGGGGCGGAATTGCGGTTGGTGAGTGGTGGGAGGGGGGAATGGAGGGTGGGAGGGGTGGGGAGTAACGGGGGAGTGGGGGGGGCGAGACGCGTGACGTCACCACGCAGTGACGTCATCAGAGTTTTTAAGTTTAAAATTTTTATTCTGGAGGAATCCGATGAGCTGTGAAGCTCTTTATTATCCACAGATGTCCAGTAGGGGCACGTGGTCAGAACGCCACAACAACAAACACAACACAATAAACACCGTAGCAGTGCAGAGTAGAGGAAAGGTAGGCACATGACCAAGACAAATCTGTAGGGGCGTGTGAATTGAACTCTGTAGGGGCGTGTGAATTGAAATCTGTAGGGGCGTGTGAATTGAAATCTGTAGGGGCGTGTGAATTGAATTCTGTAGGGGCGTGTGAATTGAAATCTGTAGGGGCGTGTGAATTGAATTCTGTAGGGGCGTGTGAATTGAAATTTGTAGGGGCGTGTGAATTGAAATCTGTAGGGCGTGTGAATTGAAATCTGTAGGGGCGTGTGAATTGAATTCTGTAGGGGCGTGTGAATTGAAATTTGTAGGGGCGTGTGAATTGAAATCTGTAGGGGCGTGTGAATTGAAATCTGTAGGGGCGTGTGAATTGAATTCTGTAGGGGAGTGTGAATTGAAATCTGTAGGGGCGTGTGAATTGAAATCTGTAGGGCGTGTGAATTGAAATCTGTAGGGGAGTGTGAATTGAAATCTGTAGGGGCGTGTGAATTGAAATCTGTAGGGGCGTGTGAATTGAAATCTGTAGGGGAGTGTGAATTGAAATCTGTAGGGGAGTGTGAATTGAAATCTGTAGGGCGTGTGAATTGAAATCTGTAGGGCGTGTGAATTGAAATCTGTAGGGCGTGTGAATTGAATTCTGTAGGGGAGTGTGAATTGAAATCTGTAGGGCGTGTGAATTGAAATCTGTAGGGCGTGTGAATTGAAATCTGTAGGGGAGTGTGAATTGAAATCTGTAGGGCCGTGTGACTTGCAATCTGTCGGACAGTGTGATGTGTAATTTTGTTGGGTCATAGTGTTACCATCCTTGAGGTGCAGGGATGACGACTAGGATTGGTGTTGTTAGGATTAGCAGCGAGCAGTTGTGACCAGGTGCTGCTGTGTGTAACGATTACAGATAATGTGGGGGTCGCTAGCCCCCGAGATCCCTCCCTCGATAATGCTAACGGCCGGGCTAGCATCATCAATCGCCCCCCCGCTGCTAAGCGAACCGCTGCTAAGTTCCTCACCCATGGTGTGGGAGCCGTCGCCCGAGGGTTCCACCCCACCGCGGGTCCGCGTAGCAGGCATGATTAATTACGTACGCGCACACCCACACACACAGCTCCGTACGGCACTCACTCTTGCGCTTCTCTGCGCCGCGCTGGCCGCTCACGTTACAATCGCGCACCTGGGGTACGCCGATTTCGCACGACGAGAGCTTACGCATACCCCGTACCACACGCGTTCACACTTATAACACGTAACGAGCACACGCCAGCGGGGCACACGCCGACACAACGACTAAAGTCGCCGCCGCCGTGCGCGCGAGATAAACCGTACAACAATGCGCAGCCGATTACGCTATGATCGCGCACCTGGGGGACGCCGATTACGCACGCTGCGAGCTTACGCACACACAGTACCACACGCGTTCCCACACGCTCACACTGCACGACAAGATCACGCGAGACCACGCTTCGCTATTAATGATTTATTACCTGATAACTAATGTTGAATTAGTGAGTCGACGAGGCTGGCCTATTCCACTAAACCGGCACCTATTCCCTATTTATCGGCTATGATTCTAAGTCACCTTCTTACTCACTGTTAAGTGTCCACGGCGGTCCGCTGATCCTTGTGTTAACCGCGTGCCTCGGTGCGTCGCACGGACGTCCGGGTCGCTGGCTCGAGCTGCGTCTGGTCGCCTGGCGCTGGAGTAAGAGAGCGATTTCCCCTCTGCGCTCCTCTATTTATCCTCCCTACCTCCAAAGGGGATGCTGCGCTGAACAATGGGCTCGTGCACCCCAAGCCCGCGCACGGCAGTCCCCAGGCGCTGTTGATATGCTAATCAGTGAGCGACGTTGGCGGCGTACATCCTAATTACTCCCTTACCCTTCCTAACAATGGGGCCTGCGCGCTCAAGCGCAATTATCCCAACCCCCCATGACTATGCGCAACAGCCCCTGTGACCCCGCTATTCATGCTGTCTCGTGCCTCCCCTGCTTGCCCCGTCGACTCGTGGGGGTGTGTGTGGGGGGAAATGCGCCTCAACCGCGGTGGCCGAATGCCCCACGCCGCGACCACACCATATTAAGGCCGGCAGCAGCACCGCGGTACCACGTAGCACGGGGGAGGTCATCCAATTCCCTGATCGCCGGAAACCGTGAGAATTAATCCCGATAAGGGTCTCTCGGATAAAAACCGGTCGATCAGGTAACCTTCCCTTCCAGCTCTATGGGGGGGGGGGGGGGGATGCGTGCGGGTGTGTGCTTATGTGGGGCGGGTGATGGGGGGCAGTGCGGTGGGGGAAGCCGGGCGGCTCCCTGGCTCGGCAGAGCGGCCCCGTCGCTGTGGCACCACATAGCCCCCCGGGGTGCCAGTCCCCGTCCCGGGTTGACTTGAGCACCTCGCCTGGGTTGCCCCCACGAGGTATCGCCGCGGGGTCCGCGGGATTCGCCCGGCCCTTGTGGCTGGCCTCGGGGGTGGCGGCTCCGTCTCCTGGGGCTCCGGCGGTGGTCTCCTCCTCCATTCCAACGGCTCCCCTCGGCCTCTGGCACCTGCGGGCTGGGGAACAAACTCAGAGGCGGTGGGGTTTAAGGGTCGCCGTCCTCGTCGCCCCCGGCCCCGCCCGGGGCCCCTCGGAGCCCGGGGCTCCGTGGGGCCCATGTACTGCGCGAGGCCCCCGGGCACGGGGGGTGGGGGGACCCCGGGGTTTCGGGGTACTTGGACGGCGGGGCTCCCTCCCTCGGGGGCTGCTCGCCACGGCTTCAGTCGGCGGATGTTGACCACCATCTCCCGGCCCCTCTCTCCTCCCTGAATCAGTACCGTCCAGGGTGAGATCTGCCGTCTCACAATCCAGGGTCCTCGCCAGTAGGTGGTCAGCTTCCCCACCTGTCCGGCACCGACGCGGGGAGTGTACAGCCACACCTCGGAGCCCGCAGTGTAGAAGGGGGGCTCCATACGGGGTCGGGCGCCCTGCTCTTGCCGCTGGTGCGCGGCCTCTCCGTGCGGGTAGGCTCGGCCCATGGCCCCTCGCAGGGTCTCCAGCAAGTGCTCCACGGGGTGGCTCCCTTCCTCCCGTTGCGGCGGAGGGACACC
The DNA here is from genome assembly GCF_015708825.2 of Lethenteron reissneri. Classification (NCBI taxonomy): domain Eukaryota; kingdom Metazoa; phylum Chordata; class Hyperoartia; order Petromyzontiformes; family Petromyzontidae; genus Lethenteron; species Lethenteron reissneri. Next base: position 13,407,594 of record NC_083843.1, on the reverse strand, counting down.
GAACAGCAGATCTGCGGGCAGGCGAGACTCGCGACCAAACATCATTAGGAACGGGGTCTGTCCTGTAGAGGTGTGAACGGTGGTGGTGTAGGCGAACAGGGCATAGGGAAGGTGTTCGTCCCAGTCCTGTTGATTCGCGGCCGCCATGCGTTTAAGCTTCCCGGCCAGAGTCTGGTTCATCCTCTCTACCATCCCGTTCGCCTGGGGGTGATACGCCGTGGTTCGGTCCTTCTGGATCCCGAACTCTCGGCACAGTGCCTGAAATAGTTCGGCCTCGAATTCACTACCCTGGTCGGTAATGACTCGTTCGGGGATCCCGCACTTAAGTACGTAGTTTTCCACGAAGGCCCGGGCCACTACGAGGGCTGTTTTATCCGGGATAGCCACCGCCACGGGGTAGCGGGTGAAGTATTCCACCGCTACGAGAATATATCGGTTGCCCCGGTGGGATCGTGGAAAGGGCCCCTGCAGGTCGATTCCGACCAACTGATTCGTCCGACTGACTCGGAACGGCCTCAGGGGTACCTGGTACCTCGCCGGCTTTTGCCCACACTGCTGACAGGCCCGGCAGCCCTGCACCCAGGCGGCCACATCTTGTGCCAATTTGGGCCAGAGATACTGGCGACGCAGGGTCTCTCGAGTGCGTCGTTCCCCATCGTGGCCCCCGAGTGGGTGGTCATGCACCAGCCGTAGCAGCTGGGGTCGCACCTGGGCAGGAACACAGATGCACCCCGGCTGGCCGGCCTCGGTTAACTCCCGTACCACTCCGTTCTGCACACACAACCGGGCATACAAACCGCTCCAGGGTCCTGGTAGTGCATCCTTCTTCTCTCGCAGTGCCGCCTCCACCGCCGCCAGATCCGGATCTCGCTGCTGGGTCTGTCTCAGCTGCTCGTCGTTTAGGCCCGGGAAGGCGCAGCCGACGTCCTCCTGGATCCGTCCGATCGGGTCCCGAGCCGCGGGTCCCGCGCTTGCCGGGCGGTCGACGGGATCCTCAGTGCCACCTGTGAGGGTCTCTGTGGCGCACACTGCACTCTCTCTCGCTGGGGGGGGGTCAGTGGCCGCGGCCTCTCGGGGGTCCGTTGCCTGCCGGCAGCGTCCCCCCGTGAAACACGGGCAGGCCTCCTCCGCCCTCGTCTCGGCGTACACCGTGGGTCGCCTCGACAAGGCGTCCGCGTTTGCATGCGTCCGGCCAGCCCGATACTCGATTTGCAGGTTGTACTCCTGCAACTGCGCCAACCACCGGGCCATCTGCCCCCGTGGCTCCTTGAATGTAAGAAGGAACTGAAGAGCATAATGGTCAGTGCGTACGCGACATCTCCTGCCGTACAAATACGGCCGGAACTGTTTGCATGCGAAAATCACGGCGTACAACTCTTGGCGGGTCACGCAATAGTTCAGCTCGGCCCCACTCAAGGTCCGGCTGGCGTACGCGATGACTCGTTCCGTCCCATCCTGTACCTGTGACAACACCGCGCCCAGCCCGCTGCTGCAGGCGTCGGTGTCCAAAATAAAATCGGTGGTAAAATCGGGGAAAGCAAGGGTGGGGGCGTGGGTGAGGTGGTCTTTGAGAGTGGTGAAGGCCGTCTGGCAGGCCCCCGTCCACTGGTAGGGGTGCTTAGGGGAGGTGAGTTGGGTGAGGGGGCGTGCAATCTCGCTGAATCCTTTTACAAATCGACGATAATAGGTGGCGAGCCCCAAAAATGATCTGATCTCCGTCAGATTCCTTGGCCGTGGCCACTCCACTACGGCGCGTACCTTCTCCGGATCGGTGTGCACGCCTGCCTCGCTGACGCGATGCCCGAGGTACCCCACCTCGCGTTGTGCGATGTAACACTTACGTGGCTTGAGCTTGAGATGAGCCGCTCGCAGTCGCTGGAACACCTCTCGAAGCCTGGACCAATGCTCAGACAAAGATCTACTGAACACTATCACATCGTCCAAGTAAATCAGGCACTGTTCCCACTGCAAGCCCCGCATCACCAACTCCATCAACCGCTGGAACGTCGCGGGCGCGTTAGTGAGTCCGAACGGCAACACTCGAAACTCAAACAGGCCCATCGGGGTGGTGAATGCTGTTTTTGGCCGATCCTCCTCCGCCATCTCCACCTGCCAGTACCCGGACGCGAGATCGAGGGTGGAAAAATATCGCGCTCCGGCGAGGCTGTCGAAGGTGTCGTCGATGCGGGGTATGGGGAAGGCATCGCCGAGCGTGACTGCATTTAGTTTACGGTAATCGACGCAGAACCGGGTTGACCCATCCTTTTTCGTTACTAGTACCACTGGGGCTGACCAGGGGCTCGCCGAGGGCTGAATTATGTTATCGCGAAGCATGTCCCCAACCGCCTCTTTGATCTGGGTGCGTTCGGGTGCGCCCACTCGGTACGCAGGGAGTTTGATGGGTCGGGCTGCACCGGTGTCAATTTGGTGCTTAACAAGGTCGGTCCGACCCACGTCCGAGTCGTGTTCGCTGAACACGTCGGCATACTCCCGCAGTAACTCGCGCAGCCGATCGGCCTCTCCCTTAGGTAAGTCCGCCCATGGTACATGTAACGCGTCGAGCAGGGGAACGACCTCGGCTCGGGGAGTCGGGCCGACTCGCCAGGCCAGGTCCTGCTCACCCTCCGGACGACCGGGGTCCTCAGCCCAGAGTGCGAACACCGAGTCGTTAGAGTGGCGTGCGTGCAGGGGGTGTACGGTGGCTATCGGGGTGCGCCGTCGCATTATCGCTGGGGTATTGTGGGGGTTAAACATCCGCATAAACAATCGGTCCCCATCTGCGTTTACCAACGTGGCGGATCCCACAATCCCATACCGTTTTGCCAACTCCGGGTGAGGAGTTAGCATTACCTCCCCTGATGGTCGGAGCGCGGGGTCGGTGGGGGATGTTGCCACCGGCACCAGCATCTCGGTGAGCGGGCCGATGGTGACTGCCGTCGCCAGGATAGCGGCCACAGGTGCGAAGCGGGGGCGCGTCGGTTCTCGTCCCAAGAACGGTATCCGCTCGCCGTTGCTCTCCATGGTGGCGCATCGCTGGCGGGGTTGCACGTTGAGTCCCAGCCGTTCTAAGAGGTCGGTACCTGCGATACACTCGTGACACAACGCACTCGACACGTAGAACTCCTGGGTGCACACCTGACTGCCTATGCGGACCTCTAGGGTGGCTTTCCCCAGCAGCCCCATTCCGGCTCCGCTCGCAGTGTGCAGCGCGCGGTCCGGGGCCTGCAGGTGACGCACGTCGACCCCGATCGCGCTGCAGTGCGCTGCGCTCACGAGCGAGGCCACCGCCCCCGTGTCCAGTAGGATGCGGGTACGCACTCCGTTTACCTCCCCTTCCACCAGCGACGTGGCCCCCGTGATCCCCGCCACCAGCTCCCGCAGCCAGTCGCCAGGAGTCACCGTTTCTGTGGGCGTTGTTGCTGGAACCTGTGTGGAGATCACTCGCTCGCCATTATTCTCATTATCGTCTATCTGTATCGGGACCGCGTCGATTGCACCCCTAGTTGGTCCGCTCTCTAGGGGGCGTTGGAGTTTAACCCCCGTGTCTGTCTAGCTCGGGTGATTTCCGGACAATCCCTCACTAGATGCCCTCGGCGATCGCACATATAACATGCCCGGGGAGGGGGGGCGGCTCCGTAGCGGGTCCCCTGTCCGCTCCCTCTCCCAGTACGCAGTTGTCCCAAATCGGACTCTAATTGGGACACCCTCCCGGCTAGTCCCCCTACTGTCGAGCGTAGTTCACCCATCTCAGACTGGAGGGTCTTCATATTTTTATTTGCGTCCTCGCGTACCTGGTTTACCTTGTCGTCTATCTGGGTTACCTGGCCGGAGACATCCTTTATACCCGTTTGTATACCGGCAACCCATCCCGGGGTTGTCTCGCGGGACACTGGAGGCTCTCTTTCCCGGCCCCTTACCCTCCTCGCGAGCTCCTGTTCCTCCTCCTCATCTTCCGAGAGCAGGCTCGCAATGGCGCGCTCTCGTCCCAGCCCCCGGAGCTGCGCGCGTTCGCTGTGAATTCTTTCACACTTACGTGCGCGCTCGACAAGGGCGTTAAAGGGAAGACGTGGGCAGCTCATGTCTGGCTGCCACCACGCCGTGCGAGACAGGTACCGCTGGATTTTCTCGGCGGCCAGTTCCTCAATAACATCAGTTGCGTACCCCGGGCGTGCGATCTTTGTTAACTCGCGCACATCCTCGGCGTAATCACGTAGATCTTCGCCAGGTTGGCGCCGGCGCGCCTCTAAGGCCGATTTTGCTTCCTCCTCGTCACGCGTGCCAAACCGCTGATCGAGTCGGCGCATCAGCTCCTCTAGCTGTGTCTGTGCGCTCGCGGGTAACGCTTCTACAAAATCGGCTGCCCGCCCATCAAGATTCATATTAAGTTGACGTACTGCCTGCGCGTCCGTCCACCCATTAATTTCCTTGGCCCCTAAGAGATTGCGGGCGAATGCCTTCCACGAAGGGGCCCCCCGGCCGGTAAATATTAGTCTTATTTTAGCGTGAGGTAACGCGGGGGTCCGTACCGCTTCCGACACCAATTTGTGGGGGTCGCTAGCCCCCGAGATCCCTCCCTCGATAATGCTAACGGCCGGGCTAGCATCATCAATCGCCCCCCCGCTGCTAAGCGAACCGCTGCTAAGTTCCTCACCCATGGTGTGGGAGCCGTCGCCCGAGGGTTCCACCCCACCGCGGGTCCGCGTAGCAGGCATGATTAATTACGTACGCGCACACCCACACACACAGCTCCGTACGGCACTCACTCTTGCGCTTCTCTGCGCCGCGCTGGCCGCTCACGTTACAATCGCGCACCTGGGGTACGCCGATTTCGCACGACGAGAGCTTACGCATACCCCGTACCACACGCGTTCACACTTATAACACGTAACGAGCACACGCCAGCGGGGCACACGCCGACACAACGACTAAAGTCGCCGCCGCCGTGCGCGCGAGATAAACCGTACAACAATGCGCAGCCGATTACGCTATGATCGCGCACCTGGGGGACGCCGATTACGCACGCTGCGAGCTTACGCACACACAGTACCACACGCGTTCCCACACGCTCACACTGCACGACAAGATCACGCGAGACCACGCTTCGCTATTAATGATTTATTACCTGATAACTAATGTTGAATTAGTGAGTCGACGAGGCTGGCCTATTCCACTAAACCGGCACCTATTCCCTATTTATCGGCTATGATTCTAAGTCACCTTCTTACTCACTGTTAAGTGTCCACGGCGGTCCGCTGATCCTTGTGTTAACCGCGTGCCTCGGTGCGTCGCACGGACGTCCGGGTCGCTGGCTCGAGCTGCGTCTGGTCGCCTGGCGCTGGAGTAAGAGAGCGATTTCCCCTCTGCGCTCCTCTATTTATCCTCCCTACCTCCAAAGGGGATGCTGCGCTGAACAATGGGCTCGTGCACCCCAAGCCCGCGCACGGCAGTCCCCAGGCGCTGTTGATATGCTAATCAGTGAGCGACGTTGGCGGCGTACATCCTAATTACTCCCTTACCCTTCCTAACAATGGGGCCTGCGCGCTCAAGCGCAATTATCCCAACCCCCCATGACTATGCGCAACAGCCCCTGTGACCCCGCTATTCATGCTGTCTCGTGCCTCCCCTGCTTGCCCCGTCGACTCGTGGGGGTGTGTGTGGGGGGAAATGCGCCTCAACCGCGGTGGCCGAATGCCCCACGCCGCGACCACACCATATTAAGGCCGGCAGCAGCACCGCGGTACCACGTAGCACGGGGGAGGTCATCCAATTCCCTGATCGCCGGAAACCGTGAGAATTAATCCCGATAAGGGTCTCTCGGATAAAAACCGGTCGATCAGGTAACCTTCCCTTCCAGCTCTATGGGGGGGGGGGGGGGGGATGCGTGCGGGTGTGTGCTTATGTGGGGCGGGTGATGGGGGGCAGTGCGGTGGGGGAAGCCGGGCGGCTCCCTGGCTCGGCAGAGCGGCCCCGTCGCTGTGGCACCACAATAACGCCAGGGGGGGGGGGGGGGGGTTTAAGAGCCGGGAGCCGACAGCTTGGGGCTCGCAGTGGCTACAGCGACTATTGGGAACGGTCGATGCGGCCTCTGCGTTAAACAGCAGAAGACAACGGCACAGTCTGGTTCTCCTACAACGCCGCGTGTTAGTTTGAACAACGCCGATTGGATGATATAACGCCGTGAATGATGTGTAGGGGAACACGCTGTTTGTGACGCGGATGCGGATTGGACGCAACGCGAGCGAGCGAACGGAACGAGGTCGCAACGCGAGTAGGAACAAGCGGTTCTCCGTGCGGCTGCCTCGGCGTAGCGGCATCACGCGAGGAGGCATTGGGATGCTGCTGGATGCTGCTTCTAGACGCTACCCACGCGCCTCAGTCGTAGTCCGGCCTCTGTCTCACCCATCATCTCGCGTGTTGTCGCGGACCACGCTTCACCCCCTATAGTTTATATTATTTCTCCACAACGCGGTGTTCTTCAGGAACGTAACAATGACCACTTCTTCTTGGTTCTTTCGGTAAAGTCACAATAAATGTATTGTTTTATTTTTATTAGTTTATTATTAAATAAAAATTGTATTATTAAATAATAAAAAACTTATTGTAAAATTTATTTTATTATTAAATAACATTTGTATTATTAAATAATAAAACAATAAAAATAAAAAATACTTTATTGTTTTATTTTTATTATTTCCATTCTACGTGACTTTACCGAAAGAACCAAGAAGATGGATCCCTGCAGTCACGAAAGAAGCTTTAAATCGAAATGACCACCGCGTTACAGGAGAACAACAGATCGTGAACGCGCTTCGACGATTCGTGGCAACGGCAACACAAAGCGCCACGCGCAGTCTCTTGCGGACCAGCGGTGTCTGTGATGAAGGTTTTTGTTGTCGTCGCTGCTGCTGCTGCTGGGTTAGATGGCGTTGGATCACAATCCTGGCACATCGCCCGATGAAACCGGTCGCCGTTGTTTGTAATCACCGGCGAAACGTTACCGGTACTCGAATTGTAAATGCTGTTGTGGGTTCACTCTCCCCGACACACACAAGCGCTGTGTGTGCTGAAGTTGGAAACCAATTGGCACGTTTCGTTTACGTGACAAACCCTGACTGATTGGCCGTGTCAGGCGATGGTGGTGGGTGGTGGTGGGTTAACGACACAATGTTGATGTTTACGAGATCTCTAACTCAACAACAACAAAAACCAAACCTGTGTCACGGAAAAGTGTCACCACAGAGCAAGTCGCTCCGACCTCCTGGAGATACCGGTGTAACAGGCTACAATAACCCATTGCCCCGATTAAACCCGGGTATAGTTTGGCCCAGGCCAGAGTATACCCGGGGGGATGAAGTGTCCTAGGCTAAACTATACCCGGGGGTTTAAACTAGACTGGTCCAGACCATACCCCCTCCAGGGCAGAATATGCCCCATGTGAAAGTTCAAAGGCAATTATCCATACAGAGAACAGCCGACAACGAACTTCAATCGATATCTAAAAAGCGTATAAATGGAAGCATCTCAATTTGATCAATTGAAGCATTTTAGGGTTATTATTACAGTTTTTCTGGTTGAAGCAATCAAAGTCGATGTAAAATTTCGATTTAAAGCTTTCGTGACTGCAGGGATTCATCTTCTTGGTTCTTTCGGTAGAGTCACGTTGAAGGGAAATAATAAAACAATAAAATTCTCACGACGTTTCGATTGCAACACAAGCAATCATCATCAGGTGTGAAAACCACAGCAATATTTTTTTTGCTGTGGTTTTCATAACCTGATGATGATTGCTTGTGTTGCAATCGAAACGTCGTGTTAATTTTATTCTTACATTTTTATTATTTTATTATTTCCCTTCTACGTGACTTTACCGAAAGAACCAAGAATACAGTAGATTTTAGTTTTTCACTTCACTTTACTTTTCCAGGTAAGGCCCCCACAGAGCTGTGTAGTAGCGACCTGGCTATCACAAATGACAGCAGCGCACCGAAGTGGCTTATCACGTGACATTTACAGCAGCCAAATACTCTGAACGCATGTTGAGATTTTAACTACCTCTCCTGGTATACAGGAGATCGTGTGTTTGATTCCGACCCAGACGCCTGCTGTATATTTTGAGTTTGCGTGTATCTTTCTCTCCCCGTGGTCGTGTGGATTTTTCTCCAGGTCCTCCGGTTTTCCCCTCGACATTTAGAATCGAGATCACGCAATCAGAGTATTTGACCGCTATAAATGTCCACACAATGATACGCCACTTCGTTGAGCTTTCATTTGTGATGGCCAGGTGGTCGCGTCTGATAAAAGAGCTACTACGTATCCAGTTGGACCTTACTTGGTAGAATCCCAAGATAATGTTTGTTAGTTTAAGTATGTATATATATCATTTTAAACAGAATCACAAACTAACGCTCAACTTTCTTAAACGTGCAAGAGTCAACGCGCGCCACCACCGTGCGACATCACGCGAGCAACCGGGACGACGCAGAAAATCTCTCAACCCTTTCCCGCGTCCGAGACGTCTGCAGAGTTGCAGGGTCGATGGGTGTCACCGTTCACAGGGTGGGTGTCACCGTTCACGGGGTGGGTGTCACAAGGGTGGCACAGTCGGGTTTTTACAATCGGGTTTAATTGTCTTTTTATATTAAACCCGATCATCTAAGATTGAGAGAAATCCGGTTTCATTGGTTCTAATTGCAGAACCGCACTTCTCAACGATGGGCTTCATCCATTCCAAGCTAAGGAACTCAATGGCGCCCACGATTGTGGAGAAGCTCGTGTTCATTAAGACCAACCTGCCCGCCGCATTCTACGACTACCCCGTGCCCGACGGCCCCGAGTACCATAGCAGCACCGACGAGGAAGCAGCCTAAGCCTATCAGAGTTTCGTATTCATTAAACCAGGTTTTAATTCCCCGAAATCGGGTTTAATTGTGTTAAAGAAAAAACCCGATGCCTGCAGCTGGAAAAATCGGGTTTTTTCCACCCATGGGGTGTCACCGTTCACGGGGTGAGTGTCACCGTTCACGGGGTGGGGGTCACAGGTCACGGGGTGGCTGTCACCGTTCACCGCAGCAGTGGCAACAGCAGCACTGTTGCTGTTGTTGTTATAAAGACGTCGTTGCTCACCGCAGAGAAGCGTAGCGACACGACCGCCGCCACTCTGCGCTAGCCGGCGCCAAAACTGTGCCACACTCCCTGCCCCGCGTGGCCGTGGGAGCCTCGGTACCGATAAAGTTACTTTAGTTTTTACTGCGTTTTGTTGTTCCGACGACGACGTTCACGCACGGCACGCGGCGTCGTCGCAACAGCAAAGGGTGAAGTTCACGCTGGGAACATTTTCAACGGGGGAGGCAGCAACAACACGCAGGGTGATCCAAGTGCAGATGCCCCACTCATACCTACACCCCCCCTCCCAACGCCCTCTCGGAATATTTTTTCAGACCGCAGGAATCCGATGAGCTATGAAGCTCTTCTTCGCAGATCTCCAGCCGTTCCACAGATGTCCTCTCATAGCAACCCCCCCACCTCCACCCCGTAGCTTTCCTCTCAGCAGCAAAGTGAATAGCGCACAAGCGATGGCTCGGGGCTACGGTACTGAGTCAGAGGTCGCAAACGGGTTTTGATTCCTTACCCGTACCTGGCCGCACCAGCGTCGTAAACAGGTACCCGTACCCGGTATCGGGTACCTGATTGCGACCTCTGGGGTGAAGCCATGTTGCAGGCGCGGGTGGGTTGATTCTAGGAACTTGAATTGTGAGAAGAGACAAGACGTTGGGAAATGAGTGACAGTTACTCACCAGTGACCGTAGGGTACGGGTATCGGGTACCCGGTTGCGACCTCTGGACTGAGTGTTCGGAGATTTGTGAGCGGATGCCACCTTCGTCATCAGCCGCGGTTCAGTCTACCGCTGGATGGGTACGTACTGTAAGTACTGTACGTACGTCGCACGGGGCAGGGCTACGAGACGGCACGCGGTGCGCATGGAGACCGGCGGGAGACGTGCAGACTGGGGTGTCTGTAGGTGGATCGCCCTGCGGTGCCCCCCTCTAGGGTAACAACAGTGCAGCTCTGCACGGGGGACTCTGCACACTCACACACACGGGGACCCCCAGGTGATGGGGAGGGAAGTGCAGTGGTTGGGACCTAGAACTCCGCACTTGCAATCGAGGGGTGGCCGGGTCGGTTTAATCTCCCACCCCCCACAGAGTGTGAGTCAGGTGTAGGAGGATCCGTAGGTTTCCGTGTTCACATTCAAAATCAGTTTCAAGGGTGGCACAGCCTCGGCTAATCACGTGGCCTGTTGTTTAAAACTAATTCACAGCTCGGCGCAGTGCACGATTTGCTCAGGATGGCTGACTTTTCTGTTTCCACGGGAAGGAGAAAATGCATCCTGGCCGGTGTGTGTTCTCTGGTGCACGCGAAGATTTGATAGGTCTGCAAACGCCTTCTCACACACGGTGCACTTGAACGGCTTCTCTCCCGTGTGTGTTCTCTGGTGGCTGTGAAGATGTGATGAGTCTGCAAACGCCTTCTCACACACGGTGCACTTGAACGGCTTCTCTCCCGTGTGTGTTCTCTGGTGGCTGTGAAGATGTTGTAAATGTGCAAATGCCTTCTCACACACGGTGCACTTGAACGGCTTCTCTCCCGTGTGTGTTCTCTGGTGGCTGTGAAGATTTGGTAGTTGTGAAAACGCCTTCTCACACACGGTGCACTTGAACGGCTTCTCTCCCGTGTGTGTTCTCTGGTGGCTGTGAAGAGTTGGTAGTTGTGAAAACGCCTTCTCACACACGGTGCACTTGAACCGCTTCTCTCCCGTGTGTGTTCTCTGGTGCATCTTCAAGCTACACTTGTAGTCTGTGCTGAATGGACATTGGTCACACTGATGACTTTTGTTACTGGGCTTAGTGGGGTGTCTGCTCTGCACGTGATACTGTAGACTCGAGCGGCAGATGAACTGACGGTTGCAGGCAGGACACGGCAGCCTTGTCACCTCCACACCCACTCCACCTGCGTCATCCCAGACGCACAAGACACACGCGCACACACCAACACCGATACATGAACACTCTTGCACATGTGTGTGTGTACATACAAAGGTAAAGGTCCCCAACAGCCATATCAGACTGTTGGGCAAGTGCTGTTTGCGAGTACCTATGAAGGCCGGCATGGCACACGAGGGAGTAGGTGGCCAACACCAGGCCCGGCCGCCTTTGTCTCTCCAGTGGCGATGTTTCCACGTTTAAGCTAGGTACTCATTTGAGGCCGAGTCAGCCTAGGGGAGGCCTAAATATTCACCACTGACGTTGGCCGTGAGTGGGAATCGAACTCAGGTGGCCGGGTTCGTAGTGCAGTGGGCTCCATTATATATACACACAAAGACGAAGAACCCCCATATAGCCTGTATATACTTTTGGGACAAGTGCTGTTATCGGGCACCTACAGTGAGGGAAAAAGTGTTTGATCCCCTGCTGATTTTAAAAAAATGCAAATCAATTTATAACATTTTTGACATGCGTTTTTCTGGATTTTTTGTTGTTGTTATTCTTTCTCTCACGGTTCAAATAAACCTACCATTAAAATTATAGACTGGTCATTTCTTTGCCAGTGGGCAAACGTACAAAATCAGCAGGGGATCAAATCCTTTTTTCCCTCACTGTATGAAAGCCAGCATGGCACATGAGTGGGAGGGTGGCCAGCACCACACATGGCCGCCTTTGTCTCCCCAGTGGCGATGTTTACTACTACACACCACACCAGTTACTCATTTGCACCTTATCAGTGTGGGTGGTGCCTATCATCTCTGGTGAGTGGTGGCTATCATTTCTGGTGAGTGGTGGCTATCATCTGTTGTGAGTGGTGGCTATCATCTCTGGTGAGTGGTGGCTATCATCTCTGGTGAGTGGTGGCTATCATCTCTGGTGAGTGGTGGCTATCATCTCTGGTGAGTGGTGGCTATCATCTCTGGTGAGTGGATGCTATCATCTATGGGGAGTGGTGGCTATTATCTTTGGTGAGCAGTGGCTATCATCTCTGTTGAGTGGTGGCTATCATCTCTGGTGAGTGGTGGCTATCATCTCTGGTGAGTGGTGGCTATCATCTCTGGTGAGTGGATGCTATCATCTATGGGGAGCGGTGGCTAATATCTTTGGTGAGCAGTGGCTATCATCTCTGTTGAGTGGTGGCTATCATCTCTGGTGAGTGGTGGCTATCATCTCTGGTGAGTGGATGCTAGCATCTATGGGGAGTGGTGGCTATTATCTTTGGTGAGCAGTGGCTATCATCTCTGTTGAGTGGTGGCTATCATCTCTAGTGAGTGGTGGCTATCGTCTCTGGTGAGTGGTGGCTATCATCTCTGGTGAGTGGTGGCTATCATCTCTGGTGAGTGGTGGCTATCATCTCTGGTGAGTGGTGGCTGTCATCTCTGGTGAGCGGGTGCTATCATCTATGGGGAGTGGTGGCTATATCTTTGGTGAGCAGTGGCTATCATCTCTGTTGAGTGGTGGCTATCATCTCTGGTGAGTGGTGTCTATCATCTCTGGTGAGTGGATGCTATCATCTATGGGGAGTGGTGGCTATTATCTTTGGTGAGCAGTGGCTATCATCTCTGTTGAGTGGTGGCTATCGTCTCTGGTGAGCGGTGGTTATCATCTCTGGTGAGTGGTGGCTATCATCTCTAGTGAGTGGTGCCTATCATCTCTGGTGAGTGGTGGCTATCATCTCTAGTGAGTGGTGGCTATCGTCTCTGGTGAGCGGTGGTTATCATCTCTGGTGAGTGGTGGCTATCATCTCTAGTGAGTGGTGCCTATCATCTCTGGTGAGTGGTGGCTATCATCTCTGGTGAGTGGTGGCTATAGTCTGGTGAGCAGTGGCTATCATCTCTGGTGAGTGGTGGCTATCATCTCTGGTGAGTGGTGGCTATCATCTCTGGTGAGTGGTGGCTATCATCTCTGGTGAGTGGTGGCTATCATCTATGGGGAGTGGTGGCTATTATCTTTGGTGAGCAGTGGCTATCATCTCTGTTGAGTGGTGGCTATCATCTCTAGTGAGTGGTGGCTATCGTCTCTGGTGAGTGGTGGCTATCATCTCTGGTGAGTGGTGGCTATCATCTCTGGTGAGTGGTGGCTATCATCTCTGGTGAGTGGATGCTATCATCTATGGGGAGTGGTGGCTATTATCTTTGGTGAGCAGTGGCTATCATCTCTGTTGAGTGGTGGCTATCATCTCTGGTGAGTGGTGTCTATCATCTCTGGTGAGTGGATGCTATCATCTATGGGGAGTGGTGGCTATTATCTTTGGTGAGCAGTGGCTATCATCTCTGTTGAGTGGTGGCTATCGTCTCTGGTGAGCGGTGGTTATCATCTCTGGTGAGTGGTGGCTATCATCTCTAGTGAGTGGTGCCTATCATCTCTGGTGAGTGGTGGCTATCATCTCTAGTGAGTGGTGGCTATCGTCTCTGGTGAGCGGTGGTTATCATCTCTGGTGAGTGGTGGCTATCATCTCTAGTGAGTGGTGCCTATCATCTCTGGTGAGTGGTGGCTATCATCTCTGGTGAGTGGTGGCTATAGTCTGGTGAGCAGTGGCTATCATCTCTGGTGAGTGGTGGCTATCATCTCTGGTGAGTGGTGGCTATCATCTCTGGTGAGTGGTGGCTATCATCTCTGGTGAGTGGTGGCTATCATCTCTGGTGAGTGGTGGCTATCATCTCTGGTGAGTGGAGGCTATCATCGCTGGTGAGTGGTGGCTATCATCTCTGGTGAGTGGATGCTATCATCTATGGGGAGTGGTGGCTATTATCTTGGTGAGCAGTGGCTATCATCTCTGTTGAGTGGTGGCCTATCATCTCTGGTGAGTGGTGGCTATATCTCTGGTGAGTGGTGGCTATCATCTCTGGTGAGTGGTGGCTATCATCTCTGGTGAGTGGTGGCTATCATCTATGGGGAGTGGTGGCTATTATCTTTGGTGAGCAGTGGCTATCATCTCTGTTGAGTGGTGGCTATCATCTCTGGTGAGTGGTGGCTATCGTCTCTGGTGAGTGGTGGCTATCATCTCTGGTGAGTGGATGCTATCATCTATGGGGAGTGGTGGCTATTATCTTTGGTGAGCAGTGGCTATCATCTCTGTTGAGTGGTGGCTATCATCTCTGGTGAGTGGTGGCTATCATCTCTGGTGAGTGGATGCTATCATCTATTGGGAGTGGTGGCTATTATCTTTGGTGAGCAAGTGGCTATCATCTCTGTTGAGTGGTGGCTATCGTCTCTGGTGAGCGGTGGTTATCATCTCTGGTGAGTGGTGGCTATCATCTCTAGTGAGTGGTGCTATCATCTCTGGTGAGTGGTGGCTATCATCTCTGGTGAGTGGGGCTATCATCTCTGGTGAGTGGTGGCTATCATCTCTGGTGAGTGGTGGCTATCATCTCTGGTGAGTGGTGGCTATCATCTCTGGTGAGTGGTGGCTATAGTCTGGTGAGCAGTGGCTATCATCTCTGGTGAGTGGTGGCTATCATCTCTGGTGAGTGGTGGCTAATCTGGTGAGTGGTGGCTATCATCTCTGGTGAGTGGTGGCTATCATCCTGGTGAGTGGTGGCTATCATCTCTGGTGAGTGGTGGCTATCATCTCTGGTGAGTGGTGGCTATCATCTCTGGTGAGTGGTGGCTATCATTCTGGTGAGTGGTGGCTATCATCTGGCTATATCACTGGTGGTGGTGGCTATCATCTCTGGTGAGTGGTGGCTATCATCTCTGGTGAGTGGTGGCTATCATCCTGGTGAGTGGTGGCTATCCTCTCTGGTGAGTGGTGGCTATCATCTCTGGTGAGCGGTGGCTATCATCTCTGGTGAGTGGTGGCTATCATCACTGGTGAGTGGTGGCTATCATCTCTGGTGAGTGGTGGCTATCATCTCTGGTGAGTGGTGGCTATCATCTCTGGTGAGTTGGTGGCTATCATCTCTGGTGAGTGGTGGCTATCATATCTGTGAGTGGTGGCTGTCATCTCTGGTGAGTGGTGGCAATCATCTCTGGTGAGTGGTGGCTATCATCTCTGGTGTGTGGTGGCTATCATCTCTGGTGAGTGGGTGGCTATAATCTCTGGTGAGTGGTGGCTATCGTCTCTGGTGAGTGGTGGCTATCATCTCTGGTGAGTGGTGGCTATAATCTCTGGTGAGTGGTGGCTATCATCTCTGGTGAGTGGTGGCTATCATCTCTGGTGAGTGGTGGCTATAATCTCTGGTGAGTGGGTGGCTATCATCTCTGGGGAGTGTGGCTATCATCTCTGGTGAGTGGGTTGGCTATCAATCTCTGGTGAGTGGTGGCAATCATCTCTGGTGAGTGGTGGCTATAATCTCTGGTGTGTGGTGGCTATCATCTCTGGTGAGTGGTGGCTATAATCTGTGGTGAGTGGTGGCTATCGTCTCTGGTGAGTGGTGGCTATCATCTCTGGTGAGTGGTGGCTATAATCTCTGGTGAGTGGTGGCAATCATATCTGGTGAGTGGTGGCTATCATCTCTGGTGAGTGGTGGCTATAGTCTGGTGAGCAGTGGCGAGTCTCTGGTGAGCGGTGCTCACAGTGTTCCTCGCTTGGTGGAGGCTGCACGGGCTGCAGGTCTCTGGCGGTGGCCCTGGGAGCCATCTCGTTGCTGCTGCTCCTGCTGCGGCGTCGCGAGGGCCCGGCCTCGCAGGCGATGCCCAGCTCCTGGGCGAACTCCTCGCCGTACCAGACCAGCAGCTCAGAGCCGGGCCCACGGCACGGAACGTGCGGTAGTAAATCTGCCCCCGGTGCTGGAAGGCCACCAGGTTCTGCTCCTGCTCATTCCTCGCGCAGTTGACGAACCTGCGCGGGCAGACGCGGGGGCGGGGTGGGCGCCGTAGCGAGCGCCTATTAAGGGCCGGCACTGGGGCGGCTACGTGGGGGTGGGTGTGGCTGGGAACCACGCTCCGGACCGGGTGCTCATTTTTGATGCCGAGTCGACAACGGGGAGGCCCAGGGTCTCTGTGTGGTGGTGGTCTGGGTTTCTGTGTGTAGTGGTTTCTGGTCCTCTGTGTGTAGTGGTTTGGTCTCTGTGTGTGGTGGTCCTGGTACTCTGTGTGTAGTGGTTCTGGTCTCTTCTTGGTGTGGTGGTTCTGGTCTCTGTGTGTGGGGGTTCTGGTCTCCTGTGTGTGGATGGTTCTGGTCTCATGTGTGTGGTGGTCTGGTCTCTGTGTTGGTGGTCTGGTCTCTGTGTGTGGTGGTTCTGGTCTCTGAGTGTAGTGGGTTCTGGTCCTCTGTGTTGGTGGTTCTGGTCTCTGTGTGGTGGTGGTTCTGGTCTCTGTGTGTGGTGGTCTTGGTCTCTGTGTGTGGTGGTTCTGGTCTGTGTGTGTGTGTTTCTGTCCTCTGAGTGTAGTGGTTCTGGTCTCTGTGTGCAGTGGTTCTGGTTTCTGTGTGTAGTGGTTCTGGTCTCTGTGTGTGGTGGTTCTGGTCTCTGTGTGTGGTGGTTCTGGTCTCTGTGTGTAGTGGTTCTGGTCTCTGTGTGTGGTTGGTTCTGGTCTCTGTGTGTAGTGGTTCTGGTTTCCTGTGTGTAGTGGTTCTGGTCTCTGTGTGTGGTGGTTCTGGTCTCTGTGTGTGGTGGTTCTGGTATCTGTGTGCAATGGTTCTGGTTTCTGTGTGTAGTGGTTCTGGTCTCTGTGTGTGGTGGTTCTGGTCTCTGTGTGTGGTGGTTCTGGTCTCTGTGTGTGGTGGTTCTGGTCTCTGTGTGTAGTGGTTCTGGTTTCTGTGTGTAGTGGTTCTGGTCTCTGTGTGTGGTGGTTCTGGTCTCTGTGTGTGGTGGTTCTGGTCTCTGTGTGTGGTGGTTCTGGTATCTGTGTGCAATGGTTCTGGTTTCTGTGTGTAGTGGTTCTGGTCTCTGTGTGTGGTGGTTCTGGTCTCTGTGTGTGGTGGTTCTGGTCTCTGTGTGTAGTGGTTCTGGTCTCTGTGTGTGGTGTTTATGGTCTCTGTGTGTAGTGGTTCTGGTTTCTGTGTGTAGTGGGTTCTGGTCTCTGTGTGTGGTGGTTCTGGTCTCTTGTGTGGTGGTTCTGGTCGCTGTGTGTGGTGGTTCTGGTCTCTGTGTGCAGTGGTTTCTGGTTTCTGTGTGTAGTGGTTCTGGTCCTCTGTGTGTGGTGGTTCTGGTCTCTGTGTGTGGTGGTTCTGGTCTCTGTGTGTAGTGGTTCTGGTCTCTGTGTGTGGTGGTTCTGGTCTCTGGTGTGTAGTGGTTCTGGTTTTCTGTGTGTAGTGGTTCTGGTCTCTGTGTGTGGTGGTTCTGGTATCTGGTGTGCAATGGTTCTGGTTTCTGTGTGTAGTGGTTCTGGTCTCTGTGTGTGGTGGTTCTGGTCTCTGTGTGTGGTGGTTCTGGTCTCTGTGTGTAGTGGTTCTGGTCTCTGTGTGTAGTGGTTCTGGTTTCTGTGTGTAGTGGTTCTGGTCTCTGTGTGTGGTGGTTCTGGTCTCTGTGTGTGGTGGTTCTGGTCTCTGTGTGTGGTGGTTCTGGTCTCTGTGTGTGGTGGTTCTGGTCTCTGTGTGCAGTGGTTTCTGGTTTCTGTGTGTAGTGGTTCTGGTCTCTGTGTGTGCTGTTCTGGTGAGAGAGAGAGAGTGAGAAAGTGACAGTGTGAGAGAGAGTGTGAGAAAGTGACAGTGAGAGAGAGAGTGTGAGAAAGTGACAGTGAGAGAGAGAGTGTGAGAAAGTGACAGTGTGAGAGAGAGAGTGAGAAAGTGAGAGAGAGAGTGAGAGGGAGCAGGGGGTCTCACAGAAGAAGTCGTCGTCCTGGGGCTCCTCCACCTCTGTGTAGACTTTCCTCTCGCGCGGGGCGCAGGCCGTAGCGAGAGCGAGCGCTGCGCGACACCGCCACAGCCTGGGCGGAGGCCGGCGGCACGGAGGAGCCTGCAGGCAAACACGGCGAGATGTTGACTACCTCTCCTGGTATACGGGAGGTCGCAGATTCCATCCCGACCCTGACGAAGCCTGCTGTATATTTGGAGTCTGCGTGTCTCTCTCTCCTCTGTGGCGAGATGTTAACTCCCTCGCCTGGAATACAGGAGGTCGTGGGTGCGATCCCGACCCTGACGACCCACGCTGTATATTTGGAGTTTGCATGTTGTACCTCCCCGTGGTTGCGTGGATTTTTCTCCGGGTCCTCCGGTTTTTCCCCTCGACATTTAGAATCAACGTCACGTGTTGAGAGTATTTGGCTGCTGTAAATGTCCACGTAATGATGATGATGACAAGTCACTTCGTTGAGCTCTCATTTGTGATAGCCAGGTCGCTTCTGAAAAACATCTACACAGCTCAGTGCGGCTTACCCTGGTAAAAGAAACATCGCTTAGTTTATAGGCTGCATCAGTACCAGCAGCAGCACTGACAGGAGCACATGTAGCAGTAGCATCAACAGCAGTGGCGACTTCCATCAGCAGCCACAGAAGAGTGCGGAGTTCCGGTGAGGATAGAGGGGAGTGTGGAGTTCTGGTGAGAATAGAGGGGAGTGTGGAGTTCTGGTGGGAATAGCAGGGAGTGTGACGTTCCAGTGAGAATAGAGGGGAGTGTGGAGTTCTGGTGAGAATAGAGGGGAGTGTGGAGTTCCGGTGAGAATAGATGGGAGTGTGGAGTTCCGGTGGGAATAGAGGGGAGTGTGGAGTTCTGGTGTGAATAGAAATCACCGCTGCAGGCTACGCACCTCCACGTATCCTCTGGAGCGCCACCCTCAGGGCCTCCTTGCAGGCGGTGGCTCTGCGCTCCAGCCTGAACATCGCCATCCTGGCCTTGTGCACCTCCCTCAGCTCAAATCCCCTGAACTCCTCCTCCTGCTGCTGCTCCTCCTCCTCCACGCCCTGCAAGATGCTCCACACGTACTCCAGGGCTTCCGCTTTAGTCTGAGCGGAGGGGGCGGTGGGGTGAGGGGGCGGAGGGGGTGTGGGGGGCGGAGTTGGTGCGGTGACCAGCGGTGGCTAGGAGATGTTAACTCCCTCGCCTGGTACGCAGGAGGTCGCGGGTTCGATCTCGACCCTGACACCTCATCGGATTCCTCCAGTACAATACATATTCTAATTCTGATATTCTGATTCTGTAAATCTGATTCCATACATCAAGCAGAACCATGCCGTCATGCTGAACCTCGGTGGGTATGGCAGGCCAAGCCTCTTCACAACTAAACTAATGAATAAACTAATTATAATAATAAGCCCAGACGTTGTACCAGAGTGCCATGCAGAGGGGGCATGGTAGCTAGGAGATGTTAACTACCTCGCCTGGTACGCAGGAGGTCATGTGTTCGATCCTGACCCTGATGTGGTGGTCGCTGCGTGGATTTTTCTCTGGGTCCTTCGGTTTTTCCCGTCACATTGAGAATCCGGATCGCTCGTTTTAGAGTATTTGACTCCCGCTAGAAATATCCACGTGATGATGATATCAGCCGCTTCGTTGAGCTATGAGTTGTGATAGCCGGGTACCGCTTGTGAAAAAAAGAGCGACTCTGTAGCTCAGTGAACCGTGACTCTGAGCTCCGTAACCTCCGAGTCTGCGATGGGACATCGACGTCTGCCCGTCTCGTGGAGTCTGCGCGCGTTGCAAACCCAGTGGTCATTGTCACCGTGGTCACGGTGTCTACGCTTGTCTACGCCCTTCTCAGGTTCTGTTCTATCACCTCGGATCCTAGAGAGGAGTGGCGAACATCTCGTGTGTACGTGTTGTGTGTGTGTACGTTAGGTGTTTAGTGTATAGTAATGTAGTGTATATTAGTGTATAGTGTAGTGTATAGTAGTGTATCATGGTGTAGTGTGTCGTGTAGTATTTAGTCATGAATAGTGTAGTGTATAGTAGTGTATCATGGCGTACGTCTCGTCTGTACGTGAGGCAGCGATAAGCGCGTGCCTGTTCCTATTTCTCTGTAATGATTGGAATTATACAGAAATTACATTTATAACACGGATCAGTGGAACATTTCTTTTTACTTTTCGTAACAGCTATTTTCATTGGAGTATATGACAGGCGAGACTCTGCCTCGCCTGCCTCCCCTGACCGCACGTCCCTGATATAGCAGTGTTTAGTAGTATGTATGTACGTTGAATTTATTTGGCACCGTACGTAGCCATCCTCGTTAATGGGAGGTGAGGGGGAAGGACAACAAACTAAAGACAACAACAGCAGCAGCAGCTGTAACGAGAGGAGTGCCGTGCGCTGTGCACAGAGACCTTGCGCTTGCTGGGAGCTGCCCTCGCGTGCCACTCTCCCACGGTGGCCCAGCGTGAAGCAGCCCCCTTGCCTCCTCCTGCGTGAACACACGCACACACGTAAACACACACACACACGTGAACACACTCACGCACGTGAACACACTCGCGCACGTGAACACACGCACAAACACGTGAACACACACACGTGAACACGCGCACGCACGTGAACACACGCAACAACAACAGCCATTCGCCACTAATTGGCGGTGACATCACCACGACGTTTGTGCCAGGCCATGTGCACCTTGAGGCCACGTGAAGTGTAGAACGCCCGCTGGCAGGAGGTCACGGGGCAGACCTAGGCGCCACGGGTCGATTGACTAAGATGACCGAGATGAATGGCTGATGCACCACCTGTGCCCCCTACTGTGCAACTTGCTGTGCTTTTGCCACCCGGCGCTCCGCTCATTGTTGTGAGCGTCGCTCCTCCGCCCTCCGTTGTTGTTGGAGGGCGTCCTTCACGAGCCTCCTCCACAGAGCCCGATCTTGACACCGCTGGTACCAGTCCTTGGCAAGTCCACTCAGCTCCATGTCCTCCTGTACCACATCACTCCATCTCTTCTCTAGCCCGTGTCACGCCTGTTTAGCCCCCTCGATCCGGCCGAACAAAAGCTGTTTAGGCATGCAGTGGCTGGGCATGCGGGCTACATGACCCAGCCAATGCAGCCTTGCCTGCCGGAGGAGCTCACCGATGGGACTTTGCCCAGATCTTTCAAGGATTTGTGAGCTCCTCACACAATCCAGCCTGGTAAAACCCAGGATGGATCGTAGGCAGGCCAGCCTAAATGTTTCTAACCAGCGAAGATGCTCCATTAGGGGGGTCCACGTTTTGCAAGCGTAGAGAAGGAAGGGAATGACTGTGGCCGAGAAAACCTGAAGCTTCGTGCGGAGTGACAGACCAGGTAGCTTCCACACAGCGTTACGCAACCGATGAAAATATATTGCCGCTTGACTGATTCGGAGTGAGACCTCTGCTGTTAAACTGGAGCCGGTCATAAGCACACTGCCCAGGTATGGGAAACTCTCCACTCTCTCCACAACTGCCCCATCACTGATTGGGAGTGAGTTGTATGGGTGGAGTGTCCAATGGTACAAAATACCCAGGCAGGTGCTTAGTTTTTGGTGGGGCTGATGGTAAGGCCCCACCTCCTAGTGGCATTCTCCAGTCTCAGCAGCAGCGTCTCCAACTCCTCCTCTGAATGAGCAGCTATTACTACATCATCGGCATACATAACGTGGTTGACCAATAGGGAGCCATCCCTTGATCGCACCCAGGCATCGATCAGCCTCCCATTATATCTACCAAATGGAAATTCCCTCGGTACAGCTATTGAAGGCTTCACGAACTACGTGGTCAAAATTGATGTTAAATAATGTGGGAGCCAGAGGACATCCCTGTCACACCCCAAGGTGTACAGGGAATGGCTCCGACTCCCGGCTACGTAGTTTTACCCGGGCCCGCTCACCATCATTAAGGTCCTTAATGATCGTGAGCAGAGGGTCAGGGACTCCGAAAGCACGAAGAACAACCCAGAGCCCAGGCCTACTGATGGTGTCATAGGCCTTGACCAGGTCAATAAAGCAGAGATGTAGGTCTTGTTGGAATTCCCTACACCTCTGCTGTAGCAGACGGACAGAAAATATGGCATCTGTGCAGGACCGCCCTTTCCTGAAACCGCATTGGGGATCCGCAAGCCTCTCCTCAGCGTGCCTAGCAAGGCGATGTTGAATAATCCTTGCCAGCACCTTTCCCGGCACACTGAGGAGTGAGATGCCCTTGTAGTTGTTACAGTCTGTACGGTCCCCCTTCTTAAAGAGGGGGACCACCAGGGCATCCTTCCAATTCTGCGGTACCCGTCCAGTGGTCCAGACTGTTGTTATGATGTCATATAGGGCAGTCTGTGCACAAACGCCACCCTCCCTCATCATTTCGCTTGGGAGATCATCTCTGCCCGGTGCCTTTCCTGGTCTCAGACTCCGGATCGCCTTCAGTACTTCCTCAACAGATGGCATCTCAGCCAGCCACTCACAGAGGGTGACTTCTTCCAATATTTGAGGCACCACAGCCTCAGCAGGGTCATCCCCACTTTGTGCCATGATGTTTTCCTGGCTGAGGGATTTCCCCTCCCCCAGGACCTCACAGAAATGCTCAGCAAATCTGCAAACCTGTTCCTGGGGGTCGGAGATTGGATCACCGTTTTTTCCCCTAATGATGGTAATCGGTGTGGCGCTGGAGGTTACTTTTTTGATGGAGTTAAATAGTGATTTGTGATCGTGGGCCACTGAGGCAGACTCCATCTCCTCAGCAACCCGTGACCACCACCCATCCTTGCAGCGCCTTACGGCTCTTCAACCCTCCGAGCGAAGGTTGCGGTAAGCCTCCTCATTGTCTGACGTGGGATGCTGGAGCCGATGAGAGTGGGCCTGTCACTTTTTTCTCAACTATCCTGAACACCTCCTCTGTCAGCCAGGGTCTCTGGGGAGTTCTGGAACGCGTACCCAAAGCAGCCATTGCAGCTGCATGAGTCACAGTCCTAAACCTCGCCCATTTACCCTCGACATCAGGAAGACTGGGGGATGATGCCACAACCCCAGCCGCAAGCGATGATGAAATTCTCACTTGCAACTTTCATCAGCTAACTAAAACCAGGCCACTTTAGGTTGGAATGGGGTCCTGGGTGTACACCCACCACCAGAGTGGAAGAATGGCAGGCGCATCTTACAGATGACTAGTCGATGGTCAGAGGGCAGATCAGCTCCACGGTACAGTAGGTCCTGGTGTCAAAGACATGGGTTCGCATCCGCTGGTCCATCACTATGTAGTCCAGCAGATGTTCTTGCTTGGACCCGGCATGCATCCATGATGTTGTGTGGATGCGCCGATGTCGGAAGAGCGTGTTGGTAATTACAAGCCCATGGGCTGCACAAAAATCTAGCAGCCTCCTACCGTTGTTATTGAACTGATCTGGCCCATGCCCTCCAATCACTCCAGACCAGGTGCCAGTATCATGACCAACTCGGGCATTGAAGTCACCCAACAAGATGACTCTATCCCGAGTGGCCACTTTAGCCAGTACCTGTGACAGGAGGTCATAGAAGGCATCTGAATCATCGGCTTTGCCTGCATCCCTCCACGGATGTTCGTCTTCGGTGGGGGCATAAGTAACCACGACCACCACTCCTCGCCTCCTGTTGATGGGAAGGCGAGCCCAAAGTAGCCTGGGCCTTACAGCTTCCCACACCTCATCGCCACGCTCCCAAGCCCCCTTCATTCTTTTGTTCATAAGAAGAACACACGCACACACGTGAACACCCGCAAACACACGCACGCACGTGTCCATGTGTGTGAACACATGGATACCCGTGAACACACGCACACACGTGTGAACACGCGGACACGCATGAACATATGCAAAGACAAATATCCCCCGTATAGCCTTAGCAGACTGTAGGGGCAAGTGCTGTTAGTGAGCCAGAACGGTACACGAGGGGGTCGGTGGCCAGCACCACGCCCGACCGCCTTTGTCTCCCCAGTGGCGATGTTTACACACTGTACCAGGTACTAATTTGAAGGTGAGTTGACCTAGGGGAGGCCCAGGACCAGTTTAGATAATCGTCACTGGTGTTGACCGTGAGCAGAAATCGAACCCGGGTCGCCAGGTTCATAGCGCAGACTGCTAACCAGTTTAACATGTAGGATTTCGCGACCAATATTATTAATTTTTTGGGTTATATCGCGTAAATATGAATGTGTCGTTAAACCCGTCACCACCCGACGCAGCCAATCCGTAAGGTTTGTCAGGTAAACAAAACGTGCCAATTAGTTACTAGTTCAGCACTAACCGGTTGTGTGTTGGACAGTAAACCCACAAAATTCACAATTCGAGAATGGTACTGTGATGTTCCACTGGTGATTACAACCAGCTTCATCAAGCGAGTCTACAGGGGATCTCTGTGTGAGTCTACAGGGGGTCTCTGTGTGAGTCTACAGGGGGTCTCTGTGTGAGTCTACAGGGGGTCTCTGCACGGTCTGCAAGCGCCCTTTTACGTTTGCCTCTTCGTCCTCCGTGCATCGCCACCTCCTTCCTCTTCCTCCTCCCCGTCCACTCCTCGTCGGAGTCGCTCGACCGCCCGCACTCCGCTCCATTCCCCCTCGCCCTGCGCTTGCCGCGTGCGCGCATGAACTCGGGCTGGGCCGGGTTCATCCCTGCGCAAGGAGGCAGTCGGTCATTGTTATTTGTACGTATTGGCAGTACACCCGTGCAGCATAGCAACACACCGGGTCCTCGTAACACAGTCCTGACGATGTGATTACTATCAGAGCGTGTTTGTGTGATGCCGCCGCCACGAAGCCGTTCGACAGGCGCCCAAATCCCCGACCTCGCCACCACCAAGCAACGGAGCCAACCCCGCTTCCCCCTCACCTCACCTCACATGAACACACCCGCACGCATTTTCCCCCACCCATAAGCTGGAAGGGGAGGTTACCTGGCCGACCGGTTTTTATCCGAGAAACTCTTATCGGGGTTAACTCTCACGGTTTCCGGCGATCAGGGAATTGGACGACCTCCCCCGTGCTACGTTGCGCCGCGGCGCTGCGACCAGCCTTAATATGGTGTGGTCGCGGCGTGGGGCATTCGGCCACCGCGGTGGAGGCGCATTTTCCCCCCACACACGCCAGTATCGACGGGGCAGGCAGAGGGAATAAGCATTGTAATGGAGGAGCATCATTAGAAAACACGCAGCGCATCTGAACTGCATAATCAGGCACCCCCGCACCGGCAGCGGAGGGACGGCATAATTACGCTTGAGCGCGCAGGGTAAGGGAGTAATTAGGATGTACGCCGCCAACGCAGCTCACTGATTAGCAGATCAAAAGCGCCCGGAACCGCCGTGCGCGGGCTTGGGGTGCACGAGCCCATTGTTCAGCGCAGCATCCCTGTGAGGTAGGGAGGATAAATACGGGGGCGCAAAGGGGAAATCGCTCTCTCTCTCCAGCGCCAGGCAACAGGACGCTCTCCAGTCCAGCGACCCGAACGTCCGTGAGACGCATCGAGGCACGCTGCGAGTACGTGATCAACGAACCGCCGTGGGCATCCAACAGAGAGTAAGAAGGTGAATTGGAATCATAGCAGATAAATCGGGAATAGGTATAAAGGTATCAGCGTAGGCCAGCCTCGTCGACTCACTGATTTAACATTAAATTGCCAGGTATCAGATAATAAATCATTAATAGCGAAGCGTGGTCTCGCGTGATCTGGTCGAGCAGTGTGAGCATGTGGGTGCGCTGTGTGCACGGTGATTCGCCACGTGAGTGAGCGCTGCGCGGAGCTGAGCGCGCGGGGAGCGTGTGTGCGCGGTGATTCTGTAGTGCTGCGGCTCGCCTCGGGGGAGCGCTGCGCAGAGCGGTGCGAGAGTGGGTGTCGCGTGTGTTCACTCCGCGTGTGATACAGGTGCACGATCATAACGCGAGTAGTCAGTGTGGAGTTGGAGTGCACGGAGCGGTGTGTGTGTGTGTGCGTACGTTCGCTCCGTGTGGGTCGCAGGTACGCGATTAGGAAAGGGAGGTATCGTGGTAGCGTAAAGGGGGACATAAAACTACGCGGTATCCAACCATGCCTACTACGCGGACCCGCGGTGGAGGGGAATCCTCGGGCGACGGCTCCCACACCATGGGTGAGGAACCTAGCAGCGGTTCGCTTAGCAGCGGGGGGGGCGATTGATGATGTTAGCCCGGCGGTTAGCATTATCGAGGGAGGGATCTCGGGGGCTAGCGACCTCAACATTTGTTTGCGTGTTCAACACAAGTACGCATGGTTAATGCAGTAACTTGATTCCTTGCAAAAAGGAATCATCTATTTGGTGTGTGAACATCTTAACAGCTCCTGTTTTATTGCCAGAAAGGGTAAAACCGATTCCTATTTTTTATACTTTGATTCTGGCAAAAAGGTCCAATGATATAGCTACTCACCCCGAGCTATAAATGATCTTGGCACTGCATTGTCTTTGTACTGGTCGCCTTTTGGTGTTGTTCTCTGGTCTGACACTGGTGAGACTAGGCCATGAAGAAGACTGTCTCTGGGGTAGACCAATCAGTATCAAAGACAATGATTAAATGTTATCAGAGAGTGTTTGTTTGCATGTTCAGTACGCGTGGTTAATGCAGTAACCTGATTCCTTGCAAAAGCTATAATCTATCTGGTGTTTGAACATCTTAACACCTCCTGTTTCATTCCCATAAAGAGTAAAACCGATTCTTATTTTTCATAGTCCCGATGATGTCGCCGTTGCCCCTTGAGTGAGCTGCAGGACTCTCCATCAGAAGTTGCACTCAGATTCAGCAGCCGCGTCCCCCATTCCGAACGTGCGGTGGCGACACCACGAGTCGTATCGAGGCACCGTCCGACCGAGTCTCTAGGGGCACGAGGAGTCCAATCTTGCCACTGGAGCACGGAGCAGCCGATCGTCATCAGACTGGGCGCCGCTGTACGGCAACAGACTGCGAAGCTTCGTGTTCAGTGCTGCTCATGTCACGTTCCGTCTTCCCACCGCTTTGGCATCACGACAACTGATTTTGACGCACCACCACCACCCCAAAATATCCTTGTCTGGGGTCTCGAATCACGAGGAAATAAATAACTTTTGCCAAAAATGTGATGATTATTTCATACAGCGCAACGGTGTACCGCTACTACGTTCATTTATATTATTTGGCTGCTACAATAACCCCAAGCAATACAGTAAACACGATAGGAGTGCAAAGTATAGAAAAGGTAAACAAATTACACACACACAAAATACATTTTTTTGTAAATATTCTTTGGTTCTTTCGGCAAAGTCACGTAGATAGAAAAATAAAGTGAATAAAAATAATCAAAAACCACAAAAACGTTCATCCTCACTGATGTTGCTGACTGGTATCTTAGCGCTTTTGAGGGTTGCAGCAATTTCAGATCTTGTAACGTCTGCAGCGATGCGCCCCAAACCCTTAAGAGCGACATCGACCTGGGCAATAACGTCATCCACTGGAATGTGTTTGGGGGTGACTGAGAAGTTCAACCCTTTAGCCAAAACCGACTTTAGACCATCGCACATTGGGCTATTACTCAGATTAATAACAACCTTGTCAACGTCTAACCTTTTAACGTGTGGATCTGGTTTCTTGTTAGAAAGGAGGTTGAACTCGAAAATCAGATCTTTACATTTCGCTGACATTGTAGTGGCTGATTAAGCGGTCATGTTATCTACATGTTCCCAATCAGATGTCGACATTTTTCCCGTCAATGTTAAGTGTGATTTCAAGAGTGTCTTGTCTACATGATCTAGTTCAGTATGGAGCAGT
This sequence comes from Lethenteron reissneri, assembly GCF_015708825.2. Classification (NCBI taxonomy): domain Eukaryota; kingdom Metazoa; phylum Chordata; class Hyperoartia; order Petromyzontiformes; family Petromyzontidae; genus Lethenteron; species Lethenteron reissneri. The sequence continues at coordinate 13,380,025 of NC_083843.1, read as the reverse complement.
CTAATTCTCTCTGAGATCAGGGCCAAGCTCGCCCTGAACAAAATTCGTCTGGCATTGGAAGATGTGACTGCAGCAGAAATCAGTGTCAATGAGATCGGTATTACGTTAGAGTCACGGCATCTCTTCAGAAATGTGAGTGACTCGATCAGATGAACTTTCTTGTCACGGAGATTGTTAAAAGATCTCATGGTTATGTGGAAACCCTCCCAATAGAGGCAGTTCAAATGATACAAATTAAGTGAATAAAAAATTATAAAAATAAGACACTAATTAGACTGCTCCATAAAAAAACACTAATGTATACATTTCAATTTAAAGCTTTCGTGACTGCAGGGATTCATCTTCTTGGTTCTTTCGGTAAAGTCACGTAGAAGGGAAATAATAAAATATTAAAAAGAAAACATTAAAATTGTATTTTAATAATTGTATTTTATGTTTTTTTTCCCTTCTATGTGACTTTACCGAAAGAACCAAGAAGACTAATTTATAACTCTAAAGTTTTGATTATACATGAGTGCTTTATCATTTTTACTATTCACTTTATTTTTATTTTAGTTTTTCTATCTACGTCACTTTATCGAAAGAACCAAAGAATATGAATTCCTGCAGTCACGAAAGTTTTAAGTCAAAATAAACTATTTTTGTAAATGTTGTGGGTTTACTCTCCAACATTATGAATCCGTAGGTAAAAAATACAATTTAAATTAATAAAAGTACTTTTATAAATTTTAATTTTACTTTGATTAATTTTAATTTTATTTTTTACCTACGTGACTAGAATTATGAATCCGATGAGCTATGAAGCTCTTTTTCATAGATGTCCCATAGGGGGCACGGGGTCAGAAAGTTACAACACAAAACACAAACACGATAGGCGTGCAAAGTAGAGTAAAGGTAAACAAATCATTAAACTAAAACTAAATCTATTTTTACTTCACCAGGTGAAGTCCACTGAGCTATTGGCTCCTTCTTCAGAAGCGACCTGGCTGCCACAAATGACAGCTCAACCAAGTGGCTTACCACGTGGACATTTATAGCAGCAGACAAATACTCTAAACGCGTGATGTTGATGCTACAAGTGGAGCAAAAACCCGGAGGACCGGGATCTAACCCACGACCTCCTGTAGACCATGAGAGGTAGTTAACATCTCACCGGGGAGAGACACACGCAGACTCCAGATATATGACAGGCATCGTCAGGGTCGCCATCGAACCCACGACCTCCTGTAGACCAGGCGAGGTAGTTAACATCTCACCGGGAAGAGACACACGCAGACTCCAGATATATGACAGGCATCGTCAGGGTCGCCATCGAACCCACGACCTCCTCTAGACCAGGCGAGGGAGTTAACATCTCACCGGGAAGAGACACACGCAGACTCCAGATATATGACAGGCATCGTCAGGGTCGGGATCGAACCCACGACCTCATGTAGACCAGGCGAGTTAGTTAACATCTCGCCACCATGGCGCCCCATGCATGCCACTCTGCTACGACGTCTTGGTCTCATCATTATAATCACTGCGACAATTAGTTTAGTTGCGAAGAGGCTCGGCCTGCCGTACCCACCGAGGTTCAGCAGGACGGCGTGGTTCTGCTTGATGTTCCTGTAGCGCCGCTTCTCGCACTCGGCCAGATCGCTCCACTCGGCCTTGGTGAAGAAGCCTCTGATGTCTCGGAAGTCGCCCATCTCCTGCTGCTGCTGCTGCTGAGGCGCAGAGACACGGAGGGACGAGACGCGGACGACGGTCAGACGCAGTCACGGAGATGGAGTCACACGGATAACTTTATCTCAGGTAGAGGTAACTTTACCTCAGGGGAGGTAACTTTACTTCAGGTGAAATAACTTTACTTCAGGGGAGGAAACTTTACCTCAGGTGAAATAACCTTACCTCAGAGAGAGGTAAATTTACCTCAGATGAGATAACTTTACCTCAGGTGAGGTAAATTTACCTCAGATGAGATAACTTTACCTCAGGTGAGGTAAATTTACCTCAGATAGAAGTAACTTTACTTCACCTGAGGTAACTTTACCTCAGATGAGGTAAAGTTACCTCTACCTGCTGCTGCTGAGGCGCAGAGACACGGAGGGACGAGACGCGGACGACGGTCAGACGCAGTCACGGAGATGGAGTCACACGGAGACAGAGTCACAGGGAGACAGAGTCACACTGAGACAGAGTCACACGGAGACAGAGTCACAGGGAGACAGAGTCACACGGAGACAGAGTCACACGGAGACAGAGTCACAGGGAGACAGAGTCACACGGAGACAGAGTCACAGGGAGACAGAGTCACACTGAGACAGAGTCACAGGGAGACAGAGTCACACTGAGACAGAGTCACACGGAGACAGAGTCCAGGGAGACAGAGTCACCGGAGACAGAGTCACAGGAGACAGAGTCACACTGAGACAGAGTCACACGGAGACAGAGTCACAGGGAGACAGAGTCACACGGAGACAGAGTCACAGGGAGACAGAGTCACAGGGAGACAGAGTCACAGGGAGACAGAGTCACACTGAGACAGAGTCACAGGGAGACAGAGTCACATGGAGACAGAGTCACAGGGAGACAGAGTCACAGGGAGACAGAGTCACAGGGAGACAGAGTCACACGGAGACAGAGTCACAGGGAGACAGAGTCACACGGAGACAGAGTCACACGGAGACAGAGTCACAGGGAGACAGAGTCACACGGAGACAGAGTCACAGGGAGACAGAGTCACAGGGAGACAGAGTCACAGGGAGACAGAGTCACACTGAGACAGAGTCACAGGGAGACAGAGTCACATGGAGACAGAGTCACAGGGAGACAGAGTCCACAGGGAGACAGAGTCACAGGGAGACAGAGTCACACGGGAGACAGAGTCACAGGGAGACAGAGTCACACGGAGACAGAGTCACAGGGAGATAGGACAGAAGTCACAGGGAGACCAGAGTCACACGGAGACAGAGTCACAGGGGACAGAGTTCACACGGAAGACAGAGTCACAGGGCAGAACAGAGTCACACGGAGACGAGTCCACGGAGTACATAGTCCGGGAGACAGTAGTCACAGGGAGACAAGAGTCATCCACAGGGAGACTAGAGTCCTACAGGGAGCCAGAGTCCACACGGAGACAGAGCTCCACATGGAGACAGAGTCCACAGGGAGACAGAGTCACCGTGAGACAGAGTCACCAGGGAGACAGAGTCACAGGGAGGACATGAGTCAACAGGGAGACACGAGTCACACGGAGACAGAGTCACACGGAGGACAGAGTCCACTGAGACAGAGTCACACGAGCTACAGGTAGTCCACAGGAGACAGAGTCACACGGAGACAGAGTCACACGGAGACAGAGTCACACGGAGACAGAGTCACACGGGAGACAGAGTCACACGGAGACAGAGTCACACGGAGACGAGTCACAGGGAGACAGAGTCACAGGGAGACAGAGTCACACGGAGACAGAGTCACACTGAGACAGAGTCACAGGGAGACAGAGTCACAGGGAGACAGAGTCCACACGGAGACAGAGTCACAGGGAGACAGAGTCACAGGGAGACAGAGTCACACGGAGACAGAGTCACAGGGAGACAGAGTCACAGGGAGACAGAGTCACAGGGAGACAGAGTCACAGGGATACGAGACTAAGATCCCCCGTGTGGCCTTAACAGACTGTCGGGTCAAGCGCTGTGAGCGAGTAGCGGCGCCTATGAAGGCCGGAACGACACCGAGGGGGGGGTGGGTGGCCAGCACCACGCCCGGCCGCCTTTGTCCCCCAGTGGCGATGTTCACTACACACCGCTACACCAGGAACTCATTTGAGGCCGAGTCGACCTAGGGGATGAGGCCCAGGACCGGTTCAGAAAATCGTCACCGGTGAGGTAACTTTACCTCAGATGAGGTAACTTCACTTCATGCGAGGTAACATTACATTAGGTGAAGTAAAATTACTTCAGGTGAGGTAACTTTTCCTTTACCTCATGCGAGGTAAGTTACCTCGCGGGGGGTAACATTACCTCGGGTAAATGTAGCATTACTTAATGTTATCCTAACGTATTCACATCACTTCAGCTAATGACCCTATCGTATATTCTCACGTAGTTAAATCGTTAAACACAATTATCGCGTGATTATTACCTCAGGGTAAGGTAATCGAAATGCAATGGAAGGCGAGGTAACTTTACCTCAGGCAAGGTAACATCACCTCAGGTAAATGTAACATTACTTGAGGTAATCCGAACGTATTCACATCACTTGAGCTAATGCTCATATTTTACGCTAATATCGTAATATCGTCACGTGGTTAAATCGTTAAACACAACGCTCGCGTGACGTCACCACCTCAGTGTCGAGCCGTCGACACTTCACGCGGCAGCCTCGAAGTGCACCCAGCCTGGCACAGGCGCCGTGGTGACGTCACCGTCACTCAGTGGCCAATGGCGGCGGTTGGTGGTGGGGGGGGGGAGTGGGGGTGGGGGGGGAGTGGGGGGTGGGAGGGAGGAGGGGGTGGGGGATGGGGGGAGTGGGGGGAGTGGGGGAGTGATGGGGGGGGGGGAGTGGGGGTGGGGGGAGTGTGGGGGGAGTGGGGGGTGGGGGGGAGTGGCGGGAGAGTGGTGGGGGAGTGGTGAGGGAGTGATGGGGTGGGGGAGTGGGGAGTGGGGGGGGTTATACTGGTAGGAACGAAGTGGACCAGACCACCAATAGATTAATGTGTCCGTCCGTCCGTCCGTCCGTCCGTGGGAGGGTTTGGCATTTCTGTGATTGGGGGGGTTATTGATCACGAGCGAGTGATGGGGGGTTGATCACGAGTGAGTGATTGGGGGGGGTTTGATCACGAGGGAGTGATTGGGGGGGTTATTGATCACGAGCGAGTGATTGGGGGGGTTATTGATCACGAGCGAGTGATTGGGGGGTTATTGATCACGAGCGAGTGATTGGGGGGTATATGATCACGAGGAGTGATTGGGGGGGTTATTGATCACGAGCGAGTGATTGGGGGGGTTATTGATCACGAGCGAGTGATTGGGGGGTTATTGATCACGAGCGAGTGATTGGGGGGTTATTGATCACGAGCGAGTGATTGGGGGGGTTATTGATCACGAGCGAGTGATTGGGGGGTTATTGATCACGAGAGTGATTGGGGGGTTATTGATCACGAGCGAGTGATTGGGGGGGTTATTGATCACGAGCGAGTGATTGGGGGGGTTATTGATCACGAGCGAGTGATTGGGGGGTTATTGATCACGAGCGAGTGATTGGGGGGGTTATTGATCACGAGCGAGTGATTGGGGGGGTTATTGATCACGACGAGCGAGTGATTGGGGGGTTATTGATCACGAGCGAGTGATTGGGGGGGTTATTGATCACGAGCGAGTGATTGGGGGGGTTATTGATCACGAGGAGTGATTGGGGGGTTATTGATCACGAGCGAGTGATTGGGGGGTTATTGATCACGAGCGAGTGATTGGGGGGTTATTGATCACGAGCGAGTGATTGGGGGGGGTTATTGATCACGAGCGAGTGATTGGGGGGGTTATTGATCACGAGCGAGTGATTGGGGGGGTATTGATCACGAGCGAGTGATTGGGGGGGTTATTGATCACGAGCAGTGATTGGGGGGTTATTGATCACGAGAGTGATTGGGGGGTTATTGATCACGAGCGAGTGATTGGGGGGTTATTGATCACGAGCGAGTGATTGGGGGGGTTATTGATCACGAGCGAGTGATTGGGGGGGTTATTGATCACGAGCGAGTGATTGGGGGGTTATTGATCACGAGCAGTGATTGGGGGGTTATTGATCACGAGCGAGTGATTGGGGGGGTTATTGATCACGAGCGAGTGATTGGGGGGGTTATTGATCACGAGGAGTGATTGGGGGGTTATTGATCACGAGCGAGTGATTGGGGGGGTTATTGATCACGAGCGAGTGATTGGGGGGGTTATTGATCACGAGCGAGTGATTGGGGGGGTTATTGATCACGAGGAGTGATTGGGGGGTTATTGATCACGAGCGAGTGATTGGGGGGTTATTGATCACGAGGAGTGATTGGGGGGGTTATTGATCACGAGCGAGTGATTGGGGGGGTTATTGATCACGAGCGAGTGATTGGGGGGTTATTGATCACGAGTGATTGGGGGGTTATCGATCACGAGTGATTGGGGGGGTTATTGATCACGAGTGATTGGGGGGTTATTGATCAAGCGAGTGATTGGGGGGGTTATGATCACGAGCGAGTGATTGGGGGGTTATTGATCACGAGCGAGTGATTGGGGGGTTATTGATCACGAGCGAGTGATTGGGGGGGTTATTGATCACGAGCGAGTGATTGGGGGGTTATTGATCACGAGCGAGTGATTGGGGGGGTTATTGATCACGAGCGAGTGATTGGGGGGTTATTGATCACGAGCGAGTGATTGGGGGGGTTATTGATCACGAGCGAGTGATTGGGGGGTTATTGATCACGAGCGAGTGATTGGGGGGTTATTGATCACGAGCGAGTGATTGGGGGGGTTATTGATCACGAGGAGTGATTGGGGGGTTATTGATCACGAGCGAGTGATTGGGGGGGTTATTGATCACGAGGAGTGATTGGGGGGGTTATTGATCACGAGCGAGTGATTGGGGGGTTATTGATCACGAGTGATTGGGGGGTTATTGATCACGAGTGATTGGGGGGTTATTGATCACGAGTGATTGGGGGGTTATTGATCACGAGTGATTGGGGGGTTATCGATCACGAGTGATTGGGGGGTTATGATCACGAGTGATTGGGGGGTTATTGATCACGAGTGATTGGGGGGTTATTGATCACGAGCGAGTGATTGGGGGGTTATTGATCACGAGCGAGTGATTGGGGGGGTTATTGATCACGAGCGAGTGATTGGGGGGGTTATTGATCACGAGCGAGTGATTGGGGGGTTATTGATCACGAGCGAGTGATTGGGGGGTTATTGATCACGAGAGAGTGATTGGGGGGGTTATTGATCACGAGCGAGAGTGATTGGGGGGGTTATTGATCACGAGCGAGTGATTGGGGGGTTATTGATCACGAGCGAGTGATTGGGGGGGTTATTGATCACGAGCGAGTGATTGGGGGGTTATTGATCACGAGCGATTGGGGGGTTATTGATCACGAGTGATTGGGGGGTTATGATCACGAGTGATTGGGGGGTTATTGATCACGAGTGATTGGGGGGTTATTGATCACGAGCGAGTGATTGGGGGGGTTATTGATCACGAGCGAGTGATTGGGGGGTTATTGATCACGAGGAGTGATTGGGGGGTTATTGATCACGAGCGAGTGATTGGGGGGGTTATTGATCACGAGCGAGTGATTGGGGGGGTTATTGATCACGAGCGAGTGATTGGGGGGTTATTGATCACGAGCGAGTGATTGGGGGGGTATTGATCACGAGCGAGTGATTGGGGGGGTTATTGATCACGAGCGAGTGATTGGGGGGGTTATTGATCACGAGTGATTGGGGGGTTATTGATCACGAGTGATTGGGGGGTTATTGATCACGAGTGATTGGGGGGTTATTGATCACGAGTGATTGGGGGGTTATGATCCGAGTGATTGGGGGGGTTATTGATCACGAGTGAGTGATTGGGGGGGTTATTGATCACGAGCGAGTGATTGGGGGGGTTATTGATACGAGCGAGTGATTGGGGGTTATTGATCATGAGCGAGTGATTGGGGGGGTTATTGATCACGAGCGAGTGATTGGGGGGTTATTGATCACGAGCGAGTGATTGGGGGGGTTATTGATCACGAGCGAGTGATTGGGGGGTTATTGATCACGAGCGAGTGATTGGGGGGGTTATTGATCACGAGTGATTGGGGGGTTTTGATACGAGCGAGTGATTGGGGGGTTATTGATCACGAGCGAGTGATTGGGGGGGTTATTGATCACGAGCGAGTGATTGGGGGGGTTATTGATCACGAGCGAGTGATTGGGGGGTTATTGATCACGAGCGAGTGATTGGGGGGGTTATTGATCACGAGCGAGTGATTGGGGGGTTATTGATCACGAGCGAGTGATTGGGGGGGTTATTGATCACGAGCGAGTGATTGGGGGGGTTATTGATCACGAGCGAGTGATTGGGGGGGGTTATTGATCGACGAGGAGTGATTGGGGGGGTTATTGATCACGAGCGATTGGGGGGGTTATTGATCACGAGTGATTGGGGGGTTATGATCACGAGTGATTGGGGGGGTTATTGATCACGAGTGATTGGGGGGTTATTGATCACGAGCGAGTGATTGGGGGGTTATTGATCACGAGCGAGTGATTGGGGGGTTATTGATCACGAGGGAGTGATTGGGGGGGTTATTGATCACGAGCGAGTGATTGGGGGGGGTTATTGATCACGAGCGAGTGATTGGGGGGGTTATTGATCACGAGCGAGAGTGATTGGGGGGTTATTGATCACGAGCGAGTGATTGGGGGGTTATTGATCACGAGCGAGTGATTGGGGGGGTTATTGATCACGAGCGAGTGATTGGGGGGGTTATTGTTCACGAGTGATTGGGGGGGTTATTGATCACGAGTGATTGGGGGGTTATTGATCACGAGTGATTGGGGGGTTATTGATCACGAGTGATTGGGGGGTTATGATCACGAGTGATTGGGGGGGTTATGATCACGAGTGAGTGATTGGGGGGGTTATTGATCACGAGCGAGTGATTGGGGGGGTTATTGATACGAGCGAGTGATTGGGGGATTATTGATCACGAGCGAGTGATTGGGGGAGGTTATTGATCACGAGCGAGTGATTGGGGGGGTTATTGATCACGAGCGAGTGATTGGGGGGGTTATTGATCACGAGCGAGTGATTGGGGGGGGTTATTGATCACGAGCGAGTGATTGGGGGGTTATTGATCACGAGCGAGTGATTGGGGGGGTTATTGATCACGAGGGAGTGATTGGGGGGGTTATTGATCACGAGCGAGTGATTGGGGGGGTTATTGATCACGAGCGAGTGATTGGGGGGGTTATTGATCACGAGGGAGTGATTGGGGGTTATTGATCACGAGCGAGTGATTGGGGGGGTTATGATCACGAGGAGTGTTTGGGGGGGTTATTGATCACGAGCGAGTGCTTGGGGGGGTATTGATCACGAGCGAGTGATTGGGGAGGTTATGATCACGAGTGATTGGGGGGTTATCGATCACGAGTGATTGGGGGGGTTATTGATCACGAGTCGATTGGGGGGTTATTGATCACGAGTGATTGGGGGGGTATTGATCACGAGTGATTGGGGGTTTATCGATCACGAGTGATTGGGGGGTTATAGATCACGAGTGATTGGGGGGTTAGCGATCACGAGTGATTGGGGGGTATTGATCACGAGTGATTGGGTAGGGTTATTGATTACGAGCGAGTGATTGGGGGGGTTATTGATCACGAGCGAGTGATTGGGGGTGTTATTGATCACGAGCGAGTGATTGGGGGGGTTATTGATCACGAGCGAGTGATTGGGGGGGGTTATTGATCACGAGCGAGTGATTGGGGGGGGTATTGATCACGAGCGAGTGATTGGGGGGGTTATTGATCACGAGCGAGTGATTGGGGGGGTATTGATCACGAGCGAGTGATTGGGGGGGTTATTGATCACGAGCGAGTGATTGGGGGGGTTATTGATCACGAGCGAGTGATTGGGGGGGGTTATTGATCACGAGCGATTGGGGGGTATTGATCACGAGTGATTGGGGGGTTATCGATCACGAGTGATGGGGGGGTTATTGATCACGAGTGATGTGGGGGTGGTTATTGATCACGAGCGAGTGATTGGGGGAGGTTATTGATCACGATGCGAGTGATTGGGGGGGTTTATTGATCACAAGGGAGTGATTGGGGGGGTTATTGATCACGAGCGAGTGGATTGGGGGGGGTATTGATCACGAGCGAGTGATTTGGGGGGTTATTGATCACGAGGGAGTGATTGGGGGGTTATTGATCACGAGCGAGTGATTGGGGGGGTTATTGCATCACGAGCCAGTGATTGGGGGGGTGTATGATCACGAAGAGAGTGATTGGGGGGGGGTTATGATCACGATGCGAGGTGATTGTGGGGGTTATTGATCACGAGCGAGTGATTGGGGGGGTTATTGATCACGAGCGAGTGATTGGGGGGGGTTATTGATCACGAGCGAGTGATTGGGGGGGGGTTATTGATCACGAGCGATTGGGGGGTTATTGATCACGAGTGATTGGGGGGGTTATTGATCACGAGTGATTGGGGGGGTTATTGATCACGAGCGAGTGATTGGGGTGAGGTTATGATCACGAGCGAGTGATTGGGGGGGTTATTGATCACGAGGGAGTGATTGGGGGGTTATTGATCACGAGCGAGTGATTGGGGGGGGGTTATTGATCACGAGCGAGTGATTGGGGGGGTATTATTGATCACGAGGGAGTGATTGGGGGGGGTTATTGATCACAAGCGAGTGATTGGGGGGGTTATTGATCACGAGCGAGCGATTGTGGGGGGTTATTGATCACGAGAGAGTGATTGGGGGGGGTTATACCTGGTAGGAACGAAGTGGACCAGACCAACAATAGATTAATGTGTCCGTCCGTCCGTCCGTCCGTCCGTCCGTGGGAGGGGTGGTGTTGAGGGTGGTGTTGGAATGAAAGACTACGAAGCCTTAAATCTCACAGCGTTTCTTGTCAAAACAAACACTTTAATTAACGTTACACTAGAATACAGTAATTTTTTCTTTAACTCCTCTATACCCGGTCGATATCTCTGTACCGGTACTAAGTATTATTCCTACCAGCCCACCCCGCAGGGTCCTGTTATGGTAGGAACGAAGTGGACCAGACCACCAATAGATAATGTGTCGTCCGTCCGTCCGTCCGTCCGTCCGTCCGTGGAGGGTTTGCATTTCTGTGATTGGGGGGGTTATTGATCACGAGCGAGTGATTGGGGGGGTTATTGATCACGAGTGAGTGATTGGGGGGGGTTATTGATCACGAGGGAGTGATTGGGGGGGTTATTGATCACGAGCGAGTGATTGGGGGGGTTATTGATCACGAGCGAGTGATTGGGGGGTTATTGATCACGAGCGAGTGATTGGGGGGTATATTGATCACGAGCGAGTGATTGGGGGGGTTATTGATCACGAGCGAGTGATTGGGGAGGTTATTGATCACGAGGGAGTGATTGGGGGGGTTATTGATCACGAGCGAGTGATTGGGGGGGTTATTGATCACGAGCGAGTGATTGGGGGGGTTATTGATCACGAGCGAGTGATTGGGGGGTTATTGATCACGAGCGAGTGATTGGGGGGTATATTGATCACGAGCGAGTGATTGGGGGGGTTATTGATCACGAGCGAGTGATTGGGGAGGTTATTGATCACGAGGGAGTGATTGGGGGGGGTTATTGATCACGAGCGAGTGATTGGGGGGGTTATTGATCACGAGCGAGTGATTGGGGGGGTTATGATCACGAGCGAGTGATTGGGGGGTTATTGATCACGAGCGAGTGATTGGGGGGTATATTGATCACGAGCGAGTGATTGGGGGGGGGTTATTGATCACGAGCGAGTGATTGGGGGGGTTATTGATCACGAGGGAGTGATTGGGGGGGTTATTGATCACGAGCGAGTGATTGGGGGGGTTATTGATCACGAGCGAGTGATTGGGGGGTTATTGATCACGAGAGAGTGATTGGGGGGGTTATTGATCACGAGCGAGTGATTGGGGGGGTTATTGATCACGAGCGAGTGATTGGGGGGGTTATTGATCACGAGCGAGTGATTGGGGGGGTTATTGATCACGAGCGAGTGATTGGGGGGTTATTGATCACGAGCGAGTGATTGGGGGGTATATTGATCACGAGCGAGTGATTGGGGGGGGGTTATTGATCACGAGCGAGTGATTGGGGGGGTTATTGATCACGAGGGAGTGATTGGGGGGGTTATTGATCACGAGCGAGTGATTGGGGGGGTTATTGATCACGAGCGAGTGATTGGGGGGGGTTATTGATCACGAGCGAGTGATTTGGGGGGGTTATTGATCACGAGGGAGTGATTGGGGGGTTATTGATCACGAGCGAGTGATTGGGGGGTTATTGATCACGAGGGAGTGATTGGGGGGGTTATTGATCACGAGCGAGTGCTTGGGGGGGTTATTGATCACGAGCGAGTGATTGGGGAGGTTATTGATCACGAGTGATTGGGGGGTTATCGATCACGAGTGATTGGGGGGGGTTATTGATCACGAGTGATTGGGGGGGTTATTGATCATGAGTGGAGTGATTGGGGGAGGTTATTGATCACGAGCGAGTGATTGGGGGGGTTATTGATCACGAGCGAGTGATTGGGGGGTTATTGATCACGAGCGAGTGATTGGGGGGTTATTGATCACGAGCGAGTGATTGGGGGGTTATTGATCACGAGCGAGTGATTGGGGGAGGTTATTGATCACGAGTGAGTGATTGGGGGGTATATTGATCACGAGCGAGTGATTGGGGGGGTTATTGATCACGAGCGAGTGATTGGGGGGGGTTATTGATCACGAGCGAGTGATTGGGGGGGTTATTGATCACGAGCGAGTGATTGGGGGGGTTATTGATCACGAGCGAGTGATTGGGGGGTTATTGATCACGAGGGAGTGATTGGGGGGTTATTGATCACGAGCGAGTGATTGGGGGGTTATTGATCACGAGGGAGTGATTGGGGGGGTTTATTGATCACGAGCGAGTGCTTGGGGGGGTTATTGATCACGAGTGATTGGGGGGTTATTGATCACGAGTGATTGGGGGGTTATTGATCACGAGTGATTGGGGGGGTTATTGATCACGAGTGATTGGGGGGTTATCGATCACGAGTGATTGGGGGTTATCGATCACGAGTGATTGGGGGGTTATTGATCACAAGTGATTGGGGGGTTATTGATTACGAGCGAGTGATTGGGGGGTTATTGATCACGAGCGAGTGATTGGGGGGTTATTGATCACGAGCGAGTGATTGGGGGGGTTATTGATCACGAGCGAGTGATTGGGGGGGTTATTGATCACGAGCGAGTGATTGGGGGTGTTATTGATCACGAGAGAGTGATTGGGGGGGTTATTGATCACGAGCGAGTGATTGGGGGGGTTATTGATCACGAGCGAGTGATTGGGGGGGGTTATTGATCACGAGCGAGTGATTGGGGGGGGGTTATTGATCACGAGCGAGTGATTGGGGGGGTTATTGATCACGAGCGATTGGGGGGTTATTGATCACGAGTGATTGGGGGGTTATCGATCACGAGTGATTGGGGGGGTTATTGATCACGAGTGATTGGGGGGGTTATTGATCACGAGCGAGTGATTGGGGGAGGTTATTGATCACGAGCGAGTGATTGGGGGGTTATACTGGTAGGAACGAAGTGGACCAGACCACCAATAGATTAATGTGTCCGTCCGTCCGTCCGTCCGTCCGTCCGTCCGACTGTCCGTCCGTCCGTCCGTCCGTCCGTCCGTCCGTGGGAGGGTTTGGCATTTCTGTGATTGGGGGGGTTATTGATCACGAGCGAGTGATTGGGGGGGGTTATTGATCACGAGTGAGTGATTGGGGGGGGTTATTGATCACGAGGGAGTGATTGGGGGGGTTATTGATCACGAGCGAGTGATTGGGGGGGTTATTGATCACGAGCGAGTGATTGGGGGGTTATTGATCACGAGCGAGTGATTGGGGGGTATATTGATCACGAGCGAGTGATTGGGGGGGTATTGATCACGAGCGAGTGATTGGGGGGGTTATTGATCACGAGAGAGTGATTGGGGGGGTTATTGATCACGAGCGAGTGATTGGGGGGGTTATTGATCACGAGCGAGTGATTGGGGGGGTTATTGATCACGAGCGAGTGATTGGGGGGGGTTATTGATCACGAGCGAGTGATTGGGGGGGGTTATTGATCACGAGCGATTGGGGGGTTATTGATCACGAGTGATTGGGGGGTTATTGATCACGAGTGATTGGGGGGGTTATTGATCACGAGCGAGTGATTGGGGGAGGTTATTGATCACGAGCGAGTGATTGGGGGGGTTATTGATCACGAGGGAGTGATTGGGGGGGTTATTGATCACGAGCGAGTGATTGGGGGGGGTTATTGATCACGAGCGAGTGATTGGGGGGGTTATTGATCACGAGGGAGTGATTGGGGGGGTTATTGATCACAAGCGAGTGATTGGGGGGGTTATTGATCACGAGCGAGTGATTGGGGGGGTTATTGATCACGAGAGAGTGATTGGGGGGGTTATACTGGTAGGAACGAAGTGGACCAGACCACCAATAGATTAATGTGTCCGTCCGTCCGTCCGTCCGTCCGTCCGTGGGAGGGGTGGTGTTGAGGGTGGTGTTGGAAATGAAAGACTACGAGCCTTTAAATCTCACAGCGTTTCTTGTCAAAACAAACACTTTTAATTAACGTTACACTAGAATACAGTAATTTTTTCTTTAACTCCTCTATACCCGGTCGATATCTCTGTACCGGTACTAAGTATTATTCCTACCAGCCCACCCCGCAGGGTCCTGTTACTGGTAGGAACGAAGTGGACCAGACCACCAATAGATTAATGTGTCCGTCCGTCCGTCCGTCCGTCGTCCGTCCGTGGGAGGGTTTGGCATTTCTGTGATTGGGGGGGTTATTGATCACGAGCGAGTGATTGGGGGGGGTTATTGATCACGAGTGAGTGATTTGGGGGGGTTATTGATCACGAGGGATGTGATTGGGGGGGGTTATTGATCCGAGCGAGTGATTGGGGGGGTTATGATCACGAGCGAGTGATTGGGGTGTTATTGATCACGAGGCGAGTGATTGGGGGGTTATATTGATCACGAGCGAGTGATTGGGGGGAGGTTATTGACACGAGCGAGTGCATTGGGGAGGTTATTGATCACGAGGGAGTGATTGGGGGGGTTATTGATCACGAGGCGAGTGATTGGGGGGGTATTGATCACGAGCGAGTGATTGGGGGGGTTATTGATCACGAGCGAGTGATTGGGGGGTTATTGATCACGAGCGAGTGATTGGGGGGTATATGATCACGATGCGAGTGATTGGGGGGGTTATTGATCACGAGAGAGTGATTGGGGAGGTTATGATCACGAGGGAGTGATTGGGGGGGTTATGATCACGAGCGAGTGATTGGGGGGGTTATGATCACGAGCGAGTGATTGGGGGGTTATTGATCACGAGCGAGTGATGGGGGGTTATTGATCACGAGCGAGTGATTGGGGGGTATATTGATCACGAGCGAGTGATTGGGGGGGGTTATTGATCACGAGCGAGTGTTGGGGGGGTTATGATCACGAGGAGTGATTGGGGGGGTTATGATCACGAGGAGTGATTGGGGGGGTATTGATCACGAGCGAGTGATTGGGGGGTTATTGATCACGAGAGAGTGATTGGGGGGGTTATTGATCACGAGCGAGTGATTGGGGGGGTTATTGATCAACGAGCGAGTGATTGGGGGGGTATGATCACGAGCGATTGATGGGGGGGTTATGGATCACGAGCGAGTGATTTGGGGGGGTTATTGATCACGAGCGAGTGATTGGGGGGTTATGATCACGAGGAGAGTGATTGGGGGGTATATTGATAACGAGCGATTGATTGGGGGGGGGGTTATTGATCCACGAGCGGGATTGGGGGGGTTATTGATCACGAGGGAGGATTGGGGGGTTATTGATCACGAGCGAGGTGGATTGGGGGGGTTATGATCACGAGCGATGATTGGGGGGGTTATTGATTCACGGATGCAGTGATGGGGGGGTTATTGATCACGGGGAGTGATTGGGGGTTATGATCACGAGCGAGTGATTGGGGGGTTATTGCATCACGAGGGAGTGATTGGGGGGGGTTATTGATCACTGAGCGAGTGCTTGGGGGGTTATTGATCACGAGCGAGTGATTGGGAGGTTATTGATCACGAGTGATTGGGGGGTATCGATCACGAGTGATGGGGGGGGTTATTGATCACGAGTGATTGGGGGGGTTATTGATCATGAGTGAGTGATTGGGGGAGGTTATTGATCACGAGCGAGTGATTGGGGGGGATATTGATCACGAGCGAGTGATTGGGGGTTATTGATCACGAGCGAGTGATTGGGGGGTTATTGATCACGAGCGAGTGATTGGGGGGTTATTGATCACGAGCGAGTGATTGGGGGAGGTTATTGATCACGAGCGAGTGATTGGGGGGTATATTGATCACGAGCGAGTGATTTGGGGGGGTTATTGATCACGAGCGAGTGATTGGGGGGGTTATTGATCACGAGCGAGTGATTGGGGGGGTTATTGATCACGAGCGAGTGATTGGGGGGGTTATTGATCACGAGGGAGTGATTGGGGGGTTATTGATCACGAGTGAGTGATTGGGGGGTTATTGATCACGAGGGAGTGATTGGGGGGGTTATTGATCACGAGCGAGTGCTTGGGGGGTTATTGATCACGAGTGATTGGGGGTTATTGATCACGAGTGATTGGGGGGTTATTGATCACGAGTGATTGGGGGGGTATTGATCACGAGTGATTGGGGGGTTATCGATCACGAGTGATTGGGGGGTTATCGATCACGAGTGATTGGGGGGTTATTGATCACAAGTGATTGGGGGGTTATTGATTACGAGCGAGTGATTGGGGGGTTATTGATCACCGAGCGAGTGATTGGGGGGGTTATTGATCACGAGCGAGTGATTGGGGGGGTTATTGATCACGAGCGAGTGATTGGGGGGGTTATTGATCACGAGCGAGTGATTGGGGGGGTTATTGATCACGAGAGAGTGATTGGGGGGGTTATTGATCACGAGCGAGTGATTGGGGGGGTTATTGATCACGAGCGAGTGATTGGGGGGTTATTGATCACGAGCGAGTGATTGGGGGGGGGTTATTGATCACGAGCGAGTGATTGGGGGGGTTATTGATCCGAGCGATTGGGGGGTTATTGATCACGAGTGATTGGGGGGTTATCGATCACGAGTGATTGGGGGGGTTATTGATCACGAGTGATTGGGGGGGTTATTGATCACGAGCGAGTGATTGGGGGAGGTTATTGATCACGAGCGAGTGATTGGGGGGTTATACTGGTAGGAACGAAGTGGACCAGACCACCAATAGATTAATGTGTCCGTCCGTCCGTCCGTCCGTCCGTCCGTCCGACTGTCCGTCCGTCCGTCCGTCCGTCCGTCCGTCCTGGGAGGGTTTGGCATTTCTGTGATTGGGGGGGTTATGATCACGAGCGAGTGATTGGGGGGGTTATTGATCACGAGTGAGTGATTGGGGGGGGTTATTGATCACGAGGGAGTGATTGGGGGGGTTATTGATCACGAGCGAGTGATTGGGGGGGTTATTGATCACGAGCGAGTGATTGGGGGTTATTGATCACGAGCGAGTGATTGGGGGTATATTGATCACGAGCGAGTGATTGGGGGGGTTTGATCACGAGCGAGTGATTGGGGAGTTTTGATCACGAGGGAGTGATTGGGGGGGTTATTGATCACGAGCGAGTGATTGGGGGGGTTATTGATCACGAGCGAGTGATTGGGGGGGTTATTGATCACGAGCGAGTGATTGGGGGGTATATTGATCACGAGCGAGTGATTGGGGGGTATATTGATCACGAGCGAGTGATTGGGGGGTTATGATCACGGAGGAGTGATTGGGGAGGTATTGATCACGAGGGAGTGATTGGGGGGGTTATTGATCACGAGCGAGTGATTGGGGGGGTTATTGATCACGAGCGAGTGATTGGGGGGTATTGATCACGAGCGAGTGATTGGGGGGTTATTGATCACGAGCGAGTGATTGGGGGGGTATATTGATCACGAGCGAGTGATTGGGGGGGGTTATTGATCACGAGCGAGTGATTGGGGGGGTTATTGATCACGAGGGAGTGATGGGGGGGTTATTGATCACGAGCGAGTGATTGGGGGGGTTATTGATCACGAGCGAGTGATTGGGGGGGTTATTGATCACGAGTGATGATTGGGGGGGTTATTGATCACGAGCGAGTGATGGGGGGGGTTATTGATCACGAGCGAGTGATTGGGGGGGTTATTGATCACGAGCGAGTGATTGGGGGGGTTATTGATCACGAGCGATGTGATTGGGGGGTTATTGATCACGAGCGAGTGATTGGGGGGTATATTGATCACGATGCGAGTGATTGGGGGGGGGTTATTGATCACGAGCGAGTGATTGGGGGGGTTATTGATCACGAGCGAGTGATTGGGGGGGTTATTGATCACGAGAGAGTGATTGGGGGGTTATTGATCACGAGGGAGTGATTGGGGGGGTTATTGATCACGAGCGAGTGATTGGGGGGGTTATTGATCACGAGCGAGTGATTGGGGGGGTTATTGATCACGAGCGAGTGATTGGGGGGGGTTATTGATCACGAGGGAGTGATTGGGGGGTTATTGATCACGAGCGAGTGATTGGGGGGTTATTGATCACGAGGGAGTGATTGGGGGGGTTATTGATCACGAGCGAGTGCTTGGGGGGTTATTGATCACGAGCGAGTGATTGGGGAGGTTATTGATCACGAGTGATGGGGGGTTATCGATCACGAGTGATTGGGGGGGGTTATTGATCACGAGTGATTGGGGGGGTTATTGATCATGAGTGAGTGATTGGGGGAGGTTATTGATCACGAGCGAGTGATTGGGGGGGGTTATTGATCACGAGCGAGTGATTGGGGGGTTATTGATCACGAGCGAGTGATTGGGGGGTTATTGATCACGAGCGAGTGATTGGGGGGTTATTGATCACGAGCGAGTGATTGGGGGAGGTTATTGATCACGAGCGAGTGATTGGGGGGTATATTGATCACGAGCGAGTGATTGGGGGGGGGTTATTGATCACGAGCGAGTGATTGGGGGGGTTATTGATCACGAGCGAGTGATTGGGGGGGTTATTGATCACGAGCGAGTGATTGGGGGGGTTATTGATCACGAGGGAGTGATTGGGGGGTTATTGATCACGAGCAAGTGATTGGGGGGTTATTGATCACGAGGGAGTGATTGGGGGGGTTATTGATCACGAGCGAGTGCTTGGGGGGGTTATTGATCACGAGTGATTGGGGGGTTATTGATCACGAGTGATTGGGGGGTTATTGATCACGAGTGATTGGGGGGGTTATTGATCACGAGTGATTGGGGGGTTATCGATCACGAGTGATTGGGGGGTTATCGATCACGAGTGATTGGGGGGTTATTGATCACGAGTGATTGGGGGGTTATTGATTACGAGCGAGTGATTGGGGGGTTATTGATCACGAGCGAGTGATTGGGGGGGTTATTGATCACGAGCGAGTGATTGGGGGGGTTATTGATCACGAGCGAGTGATTGGGGGGGTTATTGATCACGAGCGAGTGATTGGGGGGGTTATTGATCACGAGAGAGTGATTGGGGGGGTTATTGATCACGAGCGAGTGATTGGGGGGTTATTGATCACGAGCGAGTGATTGGGGGGGTTATTGATCACGAGCGAGTGATTGGGGGGGGGTTATTGATCACGAGCGAGTGATTGGGGGGGTTATTGATCACGAGCGATTGGGGGGTTATTGATCACGAGTGATTGGGGGGTTATCGATCACGAGTGATTGGGGGGGTTATTGATCACGAGTGATTGGGGGGGTTATTGATCACGAGCGAGTGATTGGGGGAGGTTATTGATCACGAGCGAGTGATTGGGGGGTTATTGATCACGAGGGAGTGATTGGGGGGGTTATTGATCACGAGCGAGTGATTGGGGGGGGTTATTGATCACGAGCGAGTGATTGGGGGGGTTATTGATCACGAGCGAGTGATTGGGGAGGTTATTGATCACGAGCGAGTGATTGGGGGGGTTATTGATCACGAGCGAGTGATTTGGGGGGGTTATTGATCACGAGCGAGTGATTGGGGGGGGTTATTGATCACGAGTGATTGGGGGGGTATTGATCACGAGTGATTGGGGGGTTATTGATCACGAGTGATTGGGGGGTTATTGATCACGAGTGATTGGGGGGTTATCGATCACGAGTGATTGGGGGGGTTATTGATCACGAGTGAGTGATTGGGGGAGGTTATTGATCACGAGCGAGTGATTGGGGGGGTTATTGATTACGAGCGAGTGATTGGGGGATTATTGATCATGAGCGAGTGATTGGGGGAGGTTATTGATCACGAGCGAGTGATTGGGGGGGTTATTGATCACGAGCGAGTGATTGGGGGGTTATTGATCACGAGCGAGTGATTGGGGGGTATATTGATCACGAGCGAGTGATTGGGGGGGGTTATTGATCACGAGCGAGTGATTGGGGGGGTTATTGATCACGAGGGAGTGATTGGGGGGGTTATTGATCACGAGCGAGTGATTGGGGGGGTTATTGATCACGAGCGAGTGATTGGGGGGGTTATTGATCACGAGGGAGTGATTGGGGGGTTATTGATCACGAGCGAGTGATTGGGGGGTTATTGATCACGAGGGAGTGTTTGGGGGGGTTATTGATCACGAGCGAGTGCTTGGGGGGGTTATTGATCACGAGCGAGTGATTGGGGAGGTTATTGATCACGAGTGATTGGGGGGTTATCGATCACGAGTGATTGGGGGGGTTATTGATCACGAGTGATTGGGGGGTTATTGATCACGAGTGATTGGGGGGGTTATTGATCACGAGTGATTGGGGGGTTATCGATCACGAGTGATTGGGGGGTTATAGATCACGAGTGATTGGGGGGTTATCGATCACGAGTGATTGGGGGGTTATTGATCACGAGTGATTGGGGGGTTATTGATTACGAGCGAGTGATTGGGGGGTTATTGATCACGAGCGAGTGATTGGGGGTGTTATTGATCACGAGCGAGTGATTGGGGGGGTTATTGATCACGAGCGAGTGATTGGGGGGGTTATTGATCACGAGCGAGTGATTGGGGGGGTTATTGATCACGAGAGAGTGATTGGGGGGGTTATTGATCACGAGCGAGTGATTGGGGGGGTTATTGATCACGAGCGAGTGATTGGGGGGGTTATTGATCACGAGCGAGTGATTGGGGGGGGTTATTGATCACGAGCGAGTGATTGGGGGGGGTTATTGATCACGAGCGATTGGGGGGTTATTGATCACGAGTGATTGGGGGGGTTATTGATCACGAGTGATTGGGGGGGTTATTGATCACGAGCGAGTGATTGGGGGAGGTTATTGATCACGAGCGAGTGATTGGGGGGGTTATTGATCACGAGGGAGTGATTGGGGGGGTTATTGATCACGAGCGAGTGATTGGGGGGGGTTATTGATCACGAGCGAGTGATTGGGGGGGTTATTGATCACGAGGGAGTGATTGGGGGGGTTATTGATCACGAGCGAGTGATTGGGGGGGTTATTGATCACGAGCGAGTGATTGGGGGGGTTATTGATCACGAGAGAGTGATTGGGGGGGTTATACTGGTAGGAACGAAGTGGACCAGACCACCAATAGATTAATGTGTCCGTCCGTCCGTCCGTCCGTCCGTCCGTGGGAGGGGTGGTGTTGAGGGTGGTGTTGGAAATGAAAGACTACGAGCCTTTAAATCTCACAGCGTTTCTTGTCAAAACAAACACTTTTAATTAACGTTACACTAGAATACAGTAATTTTTTCTTTAACTCCTCTATACCCGGTCGATATCTCTGTACCGGTACTAAGTATTATTCCTACCAGCCCACCCCGCAGGGTCCTGTTTGATCACGAGGGAGTGATTGGGTGGGTTATTGATCACGAGCGAGTGATTGGGGGGGGTTATTGATCACGAGCGAGTGATTGGGGGGGTTATTGATCACGAGCGAGTGATTGGGGAGGTTATTGATCACGAGCGAGTGATTGGGGGGGTTATTGATCACGAGCGAGTGATTTGGGGGGGTTATTGATCACGAGCGAGTGATTGGGGGGGTTATTGATCACGAGTGATTGGGGGGTTATTGATCACGAGTGATTGGGGGGTTATTGATCACGAGTGATTGGGGGGTTATTGATCACGAGTGATTGGGGGGTTATTGATCACGAGTGATTGGGGGGTTATTGATCACGAGTGAGTGATTGGGGGAGGTTATTGATCACGAGCGAGTGATTGGGGGGGTTATTGATTACGAGCGAGTGATTGGGGGATTATTGATCATGAGCGAGTGATTGGGGGAGGTTATTGATCACGAGCGAGTGATTGGGGGGGTTATTGATCACGAGCGAGTGATTGGGGGGTTATTGATCACGAGCGAGTGATTGGGGGGTATATTGATCACGAGCGAGTGATTGGGGGGGGTTATTGATCACGAGCGAGTGATTGGGGGGGTTATTGATCACGAGGGAGTGATTGGGGGGGTTATTGATCACGAGCGAGTGATTGGGGGGGTTATTGATCACGAGCGAGTGATTGGGGGGGTTATTGATCACGAGGGAGTGATTGGGGGGTTATTGATCACGAGCGAGTGATTGGGGGGTTATTGATCACGAGGGAGTGTTTGGGGGGGTTATTGATCACGAGCGAGTGCTTGGGGGGGTTATTGATCACGAGCGAGTGATTGGGGAGGTTATTGATCACGAGTGATTGGGGGGTTATCGATCACGAGTGATTGGGGGGGTTATTGATCACGAGTGATTGGGGGGTTATTGATCACGAGTGATTGGGGGGGTTATTGATCACGAGTGATTGGGGGGTTATCGATCACGAGTGATTGGGGGGTTATAGATCACGAGTGATTGGGGGGTTATCGATCACGAGTGATTGGGGGGTTATTGATCACGAGTGATTGGGGGGTTATTGATTACGAGCGAGTGATTGGGGGGTTATTGATCACGAGCGAGTGATTGGGGGTGTTATTGATCACGAGCGAGTGATTGGGGGTGTTATTGATCACGAGCGAGTGATTGGGGGGGTTATTGATCACGAGCGAGTGATTGGGGGGGTTATTGATCACGAGAGAGTGATTGGGGGGGTTATTGATCACGAGCGAGTGATTGGGGGGGTTTTTGATCACGAGCGAGTGATTGGGGGGGTTATTGATCACGAGCGAGTGATTGGGGGGGGTTATTGATCACGAGCGAGTGATTGGGGGGGTTATTGATCACGAGCGATTGGGGGGTTATTGATCACGAGTGATTGGGGGGTTATCGATCACGAGTGATTGGGGGGGTTATTGATCACGAGTGATTGGGGGGGTTATTGATCACGAGCGAGTGATTGGGGGAGGTTATTGATCACGAGCGAGTGATTGGGGGGGTTATTGATCACGAGGGAGTGATTGGGGGGGTTATTGATCACGAGCGAGTGATTGGGGGGGGTTATTGATCACAAGCGAGTGATTGGGGGGGTTATTGATCACGAGGGAGTGATTGGGGGGGTTATTGATCACGAGCGAGTGATTGGGGGGGTTATTGATCACGAGCGAGTGATTGGGGGGGTTATTGATCACGAGAGAGTGATTGGGGGGGTTATACTGGTAGGAACGAAGTGGACCAGACCACCAATAGATTAATGTGTCCGTCCGTCCGTCCGTCCGTCCGTCCGTCCGTCCGTCCGTCCGTCCGTCCGTGGGAGGGGTGGTGTTGAGGGTGGTGTTGGAAATGAAAGACTACGAGCCTTTAAATCTCACAGCGTTTCTTGTCAAAACAAACACTTTTAATTAACGTTACACTAGAATACAGTAATTTTTTCTTTAACTCCTCTATACCCGGTCGATATCTCTGTACCGGTACTAAGTATTATTCCTACCAGCCCACCCCGCAGGGTCCTGTTACTGGTAGGAACGAAGTGGACCAGACCACCAATAGATTAATGTGTCCGTCCGTCCGTCCGTCCGACTGTCCGTCCATCCGTCCGTCCGTCCGTCCGTGGGAGGGTTTGGCATTTCTGTGATTGGGGGGGTTATTGATCACGAGCGAGTGATTGGGGGGGGTTATTGATCACGAGTGAGTGATTGGGGGGGGTTATTGATCACGAGGGAGTGATTGGGGGGGTTATTGATCACGAGCGAGTGATTGGGGGGGTTATTGATCACGAGCGAGTGATTGGGGGGTTATTGATCACGAGCGAGTGATTGGGGGGTATATGATCACGAGCGAGTGATTGGGGGGGTTATTGATCACGAGCGAGTGATTGGGGGGGTTATTGATCACGAGGGAGTGATTGGGGGGGTTATTGATCACGAGCGAGTGATTGGGGGGGTTATTGATCACGAGCGAGTGATTGGGGGGTTATTGATCACGAGCGAGTGATTGGGGGTATATTGATCACGAGCGAGTGATTGGGGGGGGTTATTGATCACGAGCGAGTGATTGGGGGGGTTATTGATCACGGGGGAGTGATTGGGGGGGTTATTGATCACGAGCGAATGATTGGGGGGGTTATTGATCATGAGCGAGTGATTGGGGGGGTTATTGATCACGAGAGAGTGATTGGGGGGTTATTGATCACGAGCGAGTGATTGGGGGGGTTATTGATCACGAGTGATTGGGGGGGTTATTGATCATGAGCGAGTGATTGGGGGAGGTTATTGATCACGAGCGAGTGATTGGGGGGGTTATTGATCACGAGCGAGTGATTGGGGGGTTATTGATCACGAGCGAGTGATTGGGGGGTTATTGATCACGAGCAAGTGATTGGGGGGTTATTGATCACGAGCGAGTGATTGGGGGGTTATTGATCACGAGCGAGTGATTGGGGGGTATATTGATCACGAGCGAGTGATTGGGGGGGGTTATTGATCACGAGCGAGTGATTGGGGGGTTATTGATCACGAGCGATTGGGGGGTTATTGATCACGAGTGATTGGGGGGGTTATTGATCACGAGTGATTGGGGGGTTATCGATCACGAGTGATTGGGGGGTTATAGATCACGAGTGATTGGGGGGTTATCGATCACGAGTGATTGGGGGGTTATTGATCACGAGTGATTGGGGGGTTATTGATTACGAGCGAGTGATTGGGGGGTTATTGATCACGAGCGAGTGATTGGGGGTGTTATTGATCACGAGCGAGTGATTGGGGGGGTTATTGATCACGAGCGAGTGATTGGGGGGGTTATTGATCACGAGCGAGTGATTGGGGGGGTTATTGATCACGAGAGAGTGATTGGGGGGGTTATTGATCACGAGCGAGTGATTGGGGGGGTTTTTGATCACGAGCGAGTGATTGGGGGGGTTATTGATCACGAGCGAGTGATTGGGGGGGGTTATTGATCACGAGCGAGTGATTGGGGGGGGTTATTGATCACGAGCGATTGGGGGGTTATTGATCACGAGTGATTGGGGGGTTATCGATCACGAGTGATTGGGGGGGTTATTGATCACGAGTGATTGGGGGGGTTATTGATCACGAGCGAGTGATTGGGGGAGGTTATTGATCACGAGCGAGTGATTGGGGGGGTTATTGATCACGAGGGAGTGATTGGGGGGGTTATTGATCACGAGCGAGTGATTGGGGGGGGTTATTGATCACGAGCGAGTGATTGGGGGGGTTATTGATCACGAGGGAGTGATTGGGGGGGTTATTGATCACGAGCGAGTGATTGGGGGGGTTATTGATCACGAGCGAGTGATTGGGGGGGTTATTGATCACGAGAGAGTGATTGGGGGGGTTATACTGGTAGGAACGAAGTGGACCAGACCACCAATAGATTAATGTGTCCGTCCGTCCGTCCGTCCGTCCGTCCGTCCGTCCGTCCGTCCGTCCGTGGGAGGGGTGGTGTTGAGGGTGGTGTTGGAAATGAAAGACTACGAGCCTTTAAATCTCACAGCGTTTCTTGTCAAAACAAACACTTTTAATTAACGTTACACTAGAATACAGTAATTTTTTCTTTAACTCCTCTATACCCGGTCGATATCTCTGTACCGGTACTAAGTATTATTCCTACCAGCCCACCCCGCAGGGTCCTGTTACTGGTAGGAACGAAGTGGACCAGACCACCAATAGATTAATGTGTCCGTCCGTCCGTCCGTCCGACTGTCCGTCCATCCGTCCGTCCGTCCGTCCGTGGGAGGGTTTGGCATTTCTGTGATTGGGGGGGTTATTGATCACGAGCGAGTGATTGGGGGGGGTTATTGATCACGAGTGAGTGATTGGGGGGGGTTATTGATCACGAGGGAGTGATTGGGGGGTTATTGATCACGAGCGAGTGATTGGGGGGTTATTGATCACGAGCGAGTGATTGGGGGGTTATTGATCACGAGCGAGTGATTGGGGGGTATATTGATCACGAGCGAGTGATTGGGGGGGTTATTGATCACGAGCGAGTGATTGGGGGGGTTATTGATCACGAGGGAGTGATTGGGGG
The DNA here is from genome assembly GCF_015708825.2 of Lethenteron reissneri. Classification (NCBI taxonomy): domain Eukaryota; kingdom Metazoa; phylum Chordata; class Hyperoartia; order Petromyzontiformes; family Petromyzontidae; genus Lethenteron; species Lethenteron reissneri. The sequence continues at coordinate 13,353,747 of NC_083843.1, read as the reverse complement.
GGTTATTGATCACGAGCGAGTGATTGGGGGGTTATTGATCACGAGCGAGTGATTGGGGGGTTATTGATCACGAGCGAGTGATTGGGGGGTATATTGATCACGAGCGAGTGATTGGGGGGGGTTATTGATCACGAGCGAGTGATTGGGGGGGTTATTGATCACGGGGGAGTGATTGGGGGGGTTATTGATCACGAGCGAATGATTGGGGGGGTTATTGATCATGAGCGAGTGATTGGGGGGGTTATTGATCACGAGAGAGTGATTGGGGGGGTTATTGATCACGAGCGAGTGATTGGGGGGGTTATTGATCACGAGTGATTGGGGGGGTTATTGATCATGAGCGAGTGATTGGGGGAGGTTATTGATCACGAGCGAGTGATTGGGGGGGTTATTGATCACGAGCGAGTGATTGGGGGGTTATTGATCACGAGCGAGTGATTGGGGGGTTATTGATCACGAGCAAGTGATTGGGGGGTTATTGATCACGAGCGAGTGATTGGGGGGTTATTGATCACGAGCGAGTGATTGGGGGGTATATTGATCACGAGCGAGTGATTGGGGGGGGTTATTGATCACGAGCGAGTGATTGGGGGGGTTATTGATCACGAGCGATTGGGGGGTTATTGATCACGAGTGATTGGGGGGTTATAGATCACGAGTGATTGGGGGGGTTATTGATCACGAGTGATTGGGGGGGTTATTGATCACGAGCGAGTGATTGGGGGAGGTTATTGATCACGAGCGAGTGATTGGGGGGTTATCGATCACGAGTGATTGGGGGGGTTATTGATCACGAGTGATTGGGGGGGGGGTTATTGATCACGAGCGAGTGATTGGGGGAGGTTATTGATCACGAGCGAGTGATTGGGGGGTTATACTGGTAGGAACGAAGTGGACCAGACCACCAATAGATTAATGTGTCCGTCCGTCCGTCCGTCCGTCCGTCCGACTGTCCGTCCGTCCGTCCGTCCGTCCGTCCGTCCGTGGGAGGGTTTGGCATTTCTGTGATTGGGGGGGTTATTGATCACGAGCGAGTGATTGGGGGGGGTTATTGATCACGAGTGAGTGATTGGGGGGGGTTATTGATCACGAGGGAGTGATTGGGGGGGTTATTGATCACGAGCGAGTGATTGGGGGGGTTATTGATCACGAGCGAGTGATTGGGGGGTTATTGATCACGAGCGAGTGATTGGGGGGTATATTGATCACGAGCGAGTGATTGGGGGGGTTATTGATCACGAGCGAGTGATTGGGGAGGTTATTGATCACGAGGGAGTGATTGGGGGGGTTATTGATCACGAGCGAGTGATTGGGGGGGTTATTGATCACGAGCGAGTGATTGGGGGGGTTATTGATCACGAGCGAGTGATTGGGGGGTTATTGATCACGAGCGAGTGATTGGGGGGTATATTGATCACGAGCGAGTGATTGGGGGGGTTATTGATCACGAGCGAGTGATTGGAAAGGTTATTGATCACGAGGGAGTGATTGGGGGGGTTATTGATCACGAGCGAGTGATTGGGGGGGTTATTGATCACGAGCGAGTGATTGGGGGGGTTATTGATCACGAGCGAGTGATTGGGGGGTTATTGATCACGAGCGAGTGATTGGGGGGTATATTGATCACGAGCGAGTGATTGGGGGGGGTTATTGATCACGAGCGAGTGATTGGGGGGGTTATTGATCACGAGGGAGTGATTGGGGGGGTTATTGATCACGAGCGAGTGATTGGGGGGGTTATTGATCACGAGCGAGTGATTGGGGGGGTTATTGATCACGAGAGAGTGATTGGGGGGGTTATTGATCACGAGCGAGTGATTGGGGGGGTTATTGATCACGAGCGAGTGATTGGGGGGGTTATTGATCACGAGCGAGTGATTGGGGGGGTTATTGATCACGAGCGAGTGATTGGGGGGTTATTGATCACGAGCGAGTGATTGGGGGTATATTGATCACGAGCGAGTGATTGGGGGGGGGTTATTGATCACGAGCGAGTGATTGGGGGGGTTATTGATCACGAGCGAGTGATTGGGGGGGTTATTGATCACGAGAGAGTGATTGGGGGGGTTATTGATCACGAGGGAGTGATTGGGGGGGTTATTGATCACGAGCGAGTGATTGGGGGGTTATTGATCACGAGCGAGTGATTGGGGGGGTTATTGATCACGAGCGAGTGATTGGGGGGGTTATTGATCACGAGGGAGTGATTGGGGGGTTATTGATCACGAGCGAGTGATTGGGGGGTTATTGATCACGAGGGAGTGATTGGGGGGTTATTGATCACGAGCGAGTGCTTGGGGGGGTTATTGATCACGAGCGAGTGATTGGGGAGGTTATTGATCACGAGTGATTGGGGGGTTATCGATCACGAGTGATTGGGGGGGGTTATTGATCACGAGTGATTGGGGGGGTTATTGATCATGAGTGAGTGATTGGGGGAGGTTATTGATCACGAGCGAGTGATTGGGGGGGTTATTGATCACGAGCGAGTGATTGGGGGGTTATTGATCACGAGCGAGTGATTGGGGGGTTATTGATCACGAGCGAGTGATTGGGGGGTTATTGATCACGAGCGAGTGATTGGGGGAGGTTATTGATCACGAGCGAGTGATTGGGGGGTATATTGATCACGAGCGAGTGATTGGGGGGGGTTATTGATCACGAGCGAGTGATTTGGGGGGTTATTGATCACGAGCGAGTGATTGGGGGGGTTATTGATCACGAGCGAGTGATTGGGGGGGTTATTGATCACGAGGGAGTGATTGGGGGGTTATTGATCACGAGCAAGTGATTGGGGGGTTATTGATCACGAGGGAGTGATTGGGGGGGTTATTGATCACGAGCGAGTGCTTGGGGGGGTTATTGATCACGAGTGATTGGGGGGTTATTGATCACGAGTGATTGGGGGGTTATTGATCACGAGTGATTGGGGGGGTTATTGATCACGAGTGATTGGGGGGTTATCGATCACGAGTGATTGGGGGGTTATCGATCACGAGTGATTGGGGGGTTATTGATCACGAGTGATTGGGGGGTTATTGATTACGAGCGAGTGATTGGGGGGTTATTGATCACGAGCGAGTGATTGGGGGGGTTATTGATCACGAGCGAGTGATTGGGGGGGTTATTGATCACGAGCGAGTGATTGGGGGGGTTATTGATCACGAGCGAGTGATTGGGGGGGTTATTGATCACGAGAGAGTGATTGGGGGGGTTATTGATCACGAGCGAGTGATTGGGGGGGTTATTGATCACGAGCGAGTGATTGGGGGGGTTCTTGATCACGAGCGAGTGATTGGGGGGGGGTTATTGATCACGAGCGAGTGATTGGGGGGGTTATTGATCACGAGCGATTGGGGGGTTATTGATCACGAGTGATTGGGGGGTTATCGATCACGAGTGATTGGGGGGGTTATTGATCACGAGTGATTGGGGGGGTTATTGATCACGAGCGAGTGATTTGGGGAGGTTATTGATCACGAGCGAGTGATTGGGGGGTTATTGATCACGAGGGAGTGATTGGGGGGGTTATTGATCACGAGCGAGTGATTGGGGGGGGTTATTGATCACGAGCGAGTGATTGGGGGGGTTATTGATCACGAGCGAGTGATTGGGGAGGTTATTGATCACGAGCGAGTGATTGGGGGGTTATTGATCACGAGCGAGTGATTTGGGGGGGTTATTGATCACGAGCGAGTGATTGGGGGGGGTTATTGATCACGAGTGATTGGGGGGTTATTGATCACGAGTGATTGGGGGGTTATTGATCACGAGTGATTGGGGGGTTATTGATCACGAGTGATTGGGGGGTTATCGATCACGAGTGATTGGGGGGGTTATTGATCACGAGTGAGTGATTGGGGGAGGTTATTGATCACGAGCGAGTGATTGGGGGGGTTATTGATTACGAGCGAGTGATTGGGGGATTATTGATCATGAGCGAGTGATTGGGGGAGGTTATTGATCACGAGCGAGTGATTGGGGGGGTTATTGATCACGAGCGAGTGATTGGGGGGTTATTGATCACGAGCGAGTGATTGGGGGGTATATTGATCACGAGCGAGTGATTGGGGGGGGTTATTGATCACGAGCGAGTGATTGGGGGGGTTATTGATCACGAGGGAGTGATTGGGGGGGTTATTGATCACGAGCGAGTGATTGGGGGGGGTTATTGATCACGAGCGAGTGATTGGGGGGGTTATTGATCACGAGGGAGTGATTGGGGGGTTATTGATCACGAGCGAGTGATTGGGGGGTTATTGATCACGAGGGAGTGTTTGGGGGGGTTATTGATCACGAGCGAGTGCTTGGGGGGGTTATTGATCACGAGCGAGTGATTGGGGAGGTTATTGATCACGAGTGATTGGGGGGTTATCGATCACGAGTGATTGGGGGGGTTATTGATCACGAGTGATTGGGGGGTTATTGATCACGAGTGATTGGGGGGGTTATTGATCACGAGTGATTGGGGGGTTATCGATCACGAGTGATTGGGGGGTTATAGATCACGAGTGATTGGGGGGTTATCGATCACGAGTGATTGGGGGGTTATTGATCACGAGTGATTGGGGGGTTATTGATTACGAGCGAGTGATTGGGGGGTTATTGATCACGAGCGAGTGATTGGGGGTGTTATTGATCACGAGCGAGTGATTGGGGGGGTTATTGATCACGAGCGAGTGATTGGGGGGGTTATTGATCACGAGCGAGTGATTGGGGGGGTTATTGATCACGAGAGAGTGATTGGGGGGGTTATTGATCACGAGCGAGTGATTGGGGGGGTTATTGATCACGAGCGAGTGATTGGGGGGGTTATTGATCACGAGCGAGTGATTGGGGGGGGTTATTGATCACGAGCGAGTGATTGGGGGGGGTTATTGATCACGAGCGATTGGGGGGTTATTGATCACGAGTGATTGGGGGGGTTATTGATCACGAGTGATTGGGGGGGTTATTGATCACGAGCGAGTGATTGGGGGAGGTTATTGATCACGAGCGAGTGATTGGGGGGGTTATTGATCACGAGGGAGTGATTGGGGGGGTTATTGATCACGAGCGAGTGATTGGGGGGGTTATTGATCACGAGCGAGTGATTGGGGGGGTTATTGATCACGAGGGAGTGATTGGGGGGGTTATTGATCACGAGCGAGTGATTGGGGGGGTTATTGATCACGAGCGAGTGATTGGGGGGGTTATTGATCACGAGAGAGTGATTGGGGGGGTTATACTGGTAGGAACGAAGTGGACCAGACCACCAATAGATTAATGTGTCCGTCCGTCCGTCCGTCCGTCCGTCCGTGGGAGGGGTGGTGTTGAGGGTGGTGTTGGAAATGAAAGACTACGAGCCTTTAAATCTCACAGCGTTTCTTGTCAAAACAAACACTTTTAATTAACGTTACACTAGAATACAGTAATTTTTTCTTTAACTCCTCTATACCCGGTCGATATCTCTGTACCGGTACTAAGTATTATTCCTACCAGCCCACCCCGCAGGGTCCTGTTTGATCACGAGGGAGTGATTGGGGGGGTTATTGATCACGAGCGAGTGATTGGGGGGGGTTATTGATCACGAGCGAGTGATTGGGGGGGTTATTGATCACGAGCGAGTGATTGGGGAGGTTATTGATCACGAGCGAGTGATTGGGGGGGTTATTGATCACGAGCGAGTGATTTGGGGGGGTTATTGATCACGAGCGAGTGATTGGGGGGGTTATTGATCACGAGTGATTGGGGGGTTATTGATCACGAGTGATTGGGGGGTTATTGATCACGAGTGATTGGGGGGTTATTGATCACGAGTGATTGGGGGGTTATCGATCACGAGTGATTGGGGGGGTTATTGATCACGAGTGAGTGATTGGGGGAGGTTATTGATCACGAGCGAGTGATTGGGGGGGTTATTGATTACGAGCGAGTGATTGGGGGATTATTGATCATGAGCGAGTGATTGGGGGAGGTTATTGATCACGAGCGAGTGATTGGGGGGGTTATTGATCACGAGCGAGTGATTGGGGGGTTATTGATCACGAGCGAGTGATTGGGGGGTATATTGATCACGAGCGAGTGATTGGGGGGGGTTATTGATCACGAGCGAGTGATTGGGGGGGTTATTGATCACGAGGGAGTGATTGGGGGGGTTATTGATCACGAGCGAGTGATTGGGGGGGTTATTGATCACTAGCGAGTGATTGGGGGGGTTATTGATCACGAGGGAGTGATTGGGGGGTTATTGATCACGAGCGAGTGATTGGGGGGTTATTGATCATGAGGGAGTGTTTGGGGGGGTTATTGATCACGAGCGAGTGCTTGGGGGGGTTATTGATCACGAGCGAGTGATTGGGGAGGTTATTGATCACGAGTGATTGGGGGGTTATCGATCACGAGTGATTGGGGGGGTTATTGATCACGAGTGATTGGGGGGTTATTGATCACGAGTGATTGGGGGGGTTATTGATCACGAGTGATTGGGGGGTTATCGATCACGAGTGATTGGGGGGTTATAGATCACGAGTGATTGGGGGGTTATCGATCACGAGTGATTGGGGGGTTATTGATCACGAGTGATTGGGGGGTTATTGATTACGAGCGAGTGATTGGGGGTTATTGATCACGAGCGAGTGATTGGGGGTGTTATTGATCACGAGCGAGTGATTGGGGGGGTTATTGATCACGAGCGAGTGATTGGGGGGGTTATTGATCACGAGCGAGTGATTGGGGGGGTTATTGATCACGAGAGAGTGATTGGGGGGGTTATTGATCACGAGCGAGTGATTGGGGGGGTTATTGATCACGAGCGAGTGATTGGGGGGGTTATTGATCAAGAGCGAGTGATTGGGGGGGGTTATTGATCACGAGCGAGTGATTGGGGGGGGTTATTGATCACGAGCGATTGGGGGGTTATTGATCACGAGTGATTGGGGGGTTATCGATCACGAGTGATTGGGGGGGTTATTGATCACGAGTGATTGGGGGGGTTATTGATCACGAGCGAGTGATTGGGGGAGGTTATTGATCACGAGCGAGTGATTGGGGGGGTTATTGATCACGAGGGAGTGATTGGGGGGGTTATTGATCACGAGCGAGTGATTGGGGGGGGTTATTGATCACGAGCGAGTGATTGGGGGGTTATTGATCACGAGGGAGTGATTGGGGGGGTTATTGATCACGAGCGAGTGATTGGGGGGGTTATTGATCACGAGCGAGTGATTGGGGGGGTTATTGATCACGAGAGAGTGATTGGGGGGGTTATACTGGTAGGAACGAAGTGGACCAGACCACCAATAGATTAATGTGTCCGTCCGTCCGTCCGTCCGTCCGTCCGTCCGTGGGAGGGGTGGTGTTGAGGGTGGTGTTGGAAATGAAAGACTACGAGCCTTTAAATCTCACAGCGTTTCTTGTCAAAACAAACACTTTTAATTAACGTTACACTAGAATACAGTAATTTTTTCTTTAACTCCTCTATACCCGGACGATATCTCTGTACCGGTACTAAGTATTATTCCTACCAGCCCACCCCGCAGGGTCCTGTTACTGGTAGGAACGAAGTGGACCAGACCACCAATAGATTAATGTGTCCGTCCGTCCGTCCGTCCGTCCGTCCGTCCGACTGTCCGTCCGTCCGTCCGTCCGTCCGTCCGTCCGTCCGTCCGTGGGAGGGTTTGGCATTTCTGTGATTGGGGGGGTTATTGATCACGAGCGAGTGATTGGGGGGGGGTTATTGATCACGAGTGAGTGATTGGGGGGGGTTATTGATCACGAGGGAGTGATTGGGGGGGTTATTGATCACGAGCGAGTGATTGGGGGGGTTATTGATCACAAGCGAGTGATTGGGGGGTTATTGATCACGAGCGAGTGATTGGGGGGTATATTGATCACGAGCGAGTGATTGGGGGGGTTATTGATCACGAGCGAGTGATTGGGGGGGTTATTGATCACGAGGGAGTGATTGGGGGGGTTATTGATCACGAGCGAGTGATTGGGGGGGTTATTGATCACGAGCGAGTGATTGGGGGGTTATTGATCACGAGCGAGTGATTGGGGGGTATATTGATCACGAGCGAGTGATTGGGGGGGGTTATTGATCACGAGCGAGTGATTGGGGGGGTTATTGATAACGGGGGAGTGATTGGGGGGGTTATTGATCACGAGCGAATGATTGGGGGGGTTATTGATCATGAGCGAGTGATTGGGGGGGTTATTGATCACGAGAGAGTGATTGGGGGGGTTATTGATCACGAGCGAGTGATTGGGGGGGTTATTGATCACGAGTGATTGGGGGGGTTATTGATCATGAGCGAGTGATTGGGGGAGGTTATTGATCACGAGCGAGTGATTGGGGGGGTTATTGATCACGAGCGAGTGATTGGGGGGTTATTGATCACGAGCGAGTGATTGGGGGGTTATTGATCACGAGCGAGTGATTGGGGGGTTATTGATCACGAGCGAGTGATTGGGGGGTTATTGATCACGAGCGAGTGATTGGGGGGTATATTGATCACGAGCGAGTGATTGGGGGGGTTATTGATCACGAGCGAGTGATTGGGGGGGTTATTGATCACGAGCGATTGGGGGGTTATTGATCACGAGTGATTGGGGGGTTATCGATCACGAGTGATTGGGGGGGTTATTGATCACGAGTGATTGGGGGGGTTATTGATCACGAGCGAGTGATTGGGGGAGGTTATTGATCACGAGCGAGTGATTGGGGGGGTTATTGATCACGAGGGAGTGATTGGGGGGGTTATTGATCATGAGCGAGTGATTGGGGGGGGGTTATTGATCACGAGCGAGTGATTGGGGGGGTTATTGATCACGAGCGAGTGATTGGGGAGGTTATTGATCACGAGCGAGTGATTGGGGGGGTTATTGATCACGAGCGAGTGATTTGGGGGGGTTATTGATCACGAGCGAGTGATTGGGGGGGTTATTGATCACGAGTGATTGGGGGGTTATTGATCACGAGTGATTGGGGGGTTATTGATCACGAGTGATTGGGGGGTTATTGATCACGAGTGATTGGGGGGTTATCGATCACGAGTGATTGGGGGGGTTATTGATCACGAGTGAGTGATTGGGGGAGGTTATTGATCACGAGCGAGTGATTGGGGGGGTTATTGATTACGAGCGAGTGATTGGGGGTTATTGATCATGAGCGAGTGATTGGGGGAGGTTATTGATCACGAGCGAGTGATTGGGGGGGTTATTGATCACGAGCGAGTGATTGGGGTGTTATTGATCACGAGCGAGTGATTGGGGGGTATATTGATCACGAGCGAGTGATTGGGGGGGGTTATTGATCACGAGCGAGTGATTGGGGGGGTTATTGATCACGAGGGAGTGATTGGGGGGGTTATTGATCACGAGCGAGTGATTGGGGGGGTTATTGATCACGAGCGAGTGATTGGGGGGGTTATTGATCACGAGGGAGTGATTGGGGGGTTATTGATCACGAGCGAGTGATTGGGGGTTATTGATCACGAGGGAGTGATTGGGGGGGTTATTGATCACGAGCGAGTGCTTGGGGGAGTTATTGATCACGAGCGAGTGATTGGGGAGGTTATTGATCACGAGTGATTGGGGGGTTATCGATCACGAGTGATTGGGGGGGGTTATTGATCACGAGTGATTGGGGGGTTATTGATCACGAGTGATTGGGGGGGTTATTGATCACGAGTGATTGGGGGGTTATCGATCACGAGTGATTGGGGGGTTATAGATCACGAGTGATTGGGGGGTTATCGATCACGAGTGATTGGGGGGTTATTGATCACGAGTGATTGGGGGGTTATTGATTACGAGCGAGTGATTGGGGGGTTATTGATCACGAGCGAGTGATTGTGGGGGTTATTGATCACGAGCGAGTGATTGGGGGGGTTATTGATCACGAGCGAGTGATTGGGGGGGTTATTGATCACGAGAGAGTGATTGGGGGGGTTATTGATCACGAGCGAGTGATTGGGGGGGTTATTGATCACGAGCGAGTGATTGGGGGGGTTATTGATCACGAGCGAGTGATTGGGGGGGTTATTGATCACGAGCGAGTGATTGGGGGGGTTATTGATCACGAGCGATTGGGGGGTTATTGATCACGAGTGATTGGGGGGTTATCGATCACGAGTGATTGGGGGGGTTATTGATCACGAGTGATTGGGGGGGTTATTGATCACGAGCGAGTGATTGGGGGAGGTTATTGATCACGAGCGAGTGATTGGGGGGGTTATTGATCACGAGGGAGTGATTGGGGGGGTTATTGATCACGAGCGAGTGATTGGGGGGGTTATTGATCACGAGCGAGTGATTGGGGGGTATATTGATCACGAGCGAGTGATTGGGGGGGGTTATACTGGTAGGAACGAAGTGGACCAGACCACCAATAGATTAATGTGTCCGTCCGTCCGTCCGTCCGTCCGTCCGTCCGTCCGTCCGTGGGAGGGGTGGTGTTGAGGGTGGTGTTGGAAATGAAAGACTACGAGTCTATAAATCTCACAGCGTTTCTTGTCAAAACAAACACTTTTAATTAACGTTACACTAGAATACAGTATTTTTTTCTTTAACTCCTCTATACCCGGTCGATATCTCTGTACCGGTACTAAGTATTATTCCTACCAGCCCACCCCGCAGGGTCCTGTTACTGGTAGGAACGAAGTGGACCAGACCACCAATAGATTAATGTGTCCGTCCGTCCGTCCGTCCGTCCGACTGTCCGTCCGTCCGTCCGTCCGTCCGGCCGTGGGAGGGTTTGGCATTTCGGTGATTGGGGGGGTTATTGATCACGAGCGAGTGATTGGGGGGGGTTATTGATCACGAGTGAGTGATTGGGGGGGGGTTATTGATCACGAGGGAGTGATTGGGGGGGTTATTGATCACGAGCGAGTGATTGGGGGGGTTATTGATCACGAGCGAGTGATTGGGGGGTTATTGATCACGAGCGAGTGATTGGGGGGTATATTGATCACGAGCGAGTGATTGGGGGGGTTATTGATCACGAGCGAGTGATTGGGGGGGTTATTGATCACGAGGGAGTGATTGGGGGGGTTATTGATCACGAGCGAGTGATTGGGGGGGTTATTGATCACGAGCGAGTGATTGGGGGGTTATTGATCACGAGCGAGTGATTGGGGGGTATATTGATCACAAGCGAGTGATTGGGGGGGGTTATTGATCACGAGCGAGTGATTGGGGGGGTTATTGATCACGAGGGAGTGATTGGGGGGGTTATTGATCACGAGCGAGTGATTGGGGGGGGTTATTGATCACCAGCGAGTGATTGGGGGGGTTATTGATCACGAGGGAGTGATTGGGGGGGTTATTGATCACGAGCGAGTGATTGGGGGGGTTATTGATCACGAGCGAGTGATTGGGGGGGTTATTGATCACGAGGGAGTGATTGGGGGGTTATTGATCACGAGCGAGTGATTGGGGGTTATTGATCACGAGGGAGTGATTGGGGGGGTTATTGATCACGAGCGAGTGCTTGGGGGGGTTATTGATCACGAGCGAGTGATTGGGGAGGTTATTGATCACGAGTGATTGGGGGGTTATCGATCACGAGTGATTGGGGGGGGTTATTGATCACGAGTGATTGGGGGGTTATTGATCACGAGTGATTGGGGGGGTTATTGATCACGAGTGATTGGGGGGTTATCGATCACGAGTGATTGGGGGGTTATAGATCACGAGTGATTGGGGGGTTATCGATCACGAGTGATGGGGGGTTATTGATCACGAGTGATTGGGGGGTTATGATTACGAGCGAGTGATTGGGGGTTATTGATCACGAGCGAGTGATTGGGGGGTTATTGATCACGAGCGAGTGATTGGGGGGGTTATTGATCACGAGCGAGTGATTGGGGGGGTTATTGATCACGAGAGAGTGATTGGGGGGGTTATTGATCACGAGCGAGTGATTGGGGGGTTATTGATCACGAGCGAGTGATTGGGGGGGTTATTGATCACGAGCGAGTGATTGGGGGGGTTATTGATCACGAGCGAGTGATTGGGGGGGTTATTGATCACGAGCGAGTGATTGGGGGGTTATTGATCACGAGCGATTGGGGGGTTATTGATCACGAGTGATTGGGGGGTTATCGATCACGAGTGATTGGGGGGGTTATTGATCACGAGTGATTGGGGGGGTTATTGATCACGAGCGAGTGATTGGGGGAGGTTATTGATCACGAGCGAGTGATTGGGGGGGTTATTGATCACGAGGGAGTGATTGGGGGGGTTATTGATCACGAGCGAGTGATTGGGGGGGTTATTGATCACGAGCGAGTGATTGGGGGGTATATTGATCACGAGCGAGTGATTGGGGGGGGTTATACTGGTAGGAACGAAGTGGACCAGACCACCAATAGATTAATGTGTCCGTCCGTCCGTCCGTCCGTCCGTCCGTCCGTCCGTGGGAGGGGTGGTGTTGAGGGTGGTGTTGGAAATGAAAGACTACGAGTCTATAAATCTCACAGCGTTTCTTGTCAAAACAAACACTTTTAATTAACGTTACACTAGAATACAGTATTTTTTTCTTTAACTCCTCTATACCCGGTCGATATCTCTGTACCGGTACTAAGTATTATTCCTACCAGCCGACCCCGCAGGGTCCTGTTACTGGTAGGAACGAACTGGACCAGACCACCAATAGATTAATGTGTCCGTCCGTCCGTCCGTCCGACTGTCCGTCCGTCCGTCCGTCCGTTCGTGGGAGGGTTTGGCATTTCTGTGATTGGGGGGGTTATTGATCACGAGCGAGTGATTGGGGGGGGTTATTGATCACGAGTGAGTGATTGGGGGGGGTTATTGATCACGAGGGAGTGATTGGGGGGGTTATTGATCACGAGCGAGTGATTGGGGGGGTTATTGATCACGAGCGAGTGATTGGGGGGTTATTGATCACGAGCGAGTGATTGGGGGGTATATTGATCACGAGCGAGTGATTGGGGGGGTTATTGATCACGAGCGAGTGATTGGGGGGGGTTATTGATCACGAGGGAGTGATTGGGGGGGTTATTGATCACGAGCGAGTGATTGGGGGGGTTATTGATCACGAGCGAGTGATTGGGGGGTTATTGATCACGAGCGAGTGATTGGGGGGTATATTGATCACGAGCGAGTGATTGGGGGGGTTATTGATCACGAGCGAGTGATTGGGGGGGTTATTGATCACGAGGGAGTGATTGGGGGGGTTATTGATCACGAGCGAGTGATTGGGGGGGTTATTGATCACGAGCGAGTGATTGGGGGGGTTATTGATCACGAGAGAGTGATTGGGGGGGTTATTGATCACGAGCGAGTGATTGGGGGGGTTATTGATCACGAGCGAGTGATTGGGGGGGGTTATTGATCACGAGCGAGTGATTGGGGGGGTTATTGATCACGAGCGAGTGATTGGGGGGTTATTGATCACGAGTGATTGGGGGGTTATTGATCACGAGTGATTGGGGGCGTTATTGATCACGAGTGAGTGATTGGGGGGGTTATTGATCACGAGTGATTGGGGGGTTATTGATCACGAGTGATTGGGGGGTTATCGATCACGAGTGATTGGGGGGGTTATTGATCACAAGTGAGTGATTGGGGGAGGTTATTGATCACGAGCGAGTGATTGGGGGGGTTATTGATTACGAGCGAGTGATTGGGGGGTTATTGATCATGAGCGAGTGATTGGGGGAGGTTATTGATCACGAGCGAGTGATTGGGAGGGTTATTGATCACGAGCGAGTGATTGGGGGGTTATTGATCACGAGCGAGTGATTGGGGGGTATATTGATCACGAGCGAGTGATTGGGGGGGGTTATTGATCACGAGCGAGTGATTGGGGGGGTTATTGATCACGAGGGAGTGATTGGGGGGGTTATTGATCACGAGCGAGTGATTGGGGGGGTTATTGATCACGAGCGAGTGATTGGGGGGGTTATTGATCACGAGGGAGTGATTGGGGGGTTATTGATCACGAGCGAGTGATTGGGGGGTTATTGATCACGAGGGAGTGATTGGGGGGGTTATTGATCACGAGCGAGTGCTTGGGGGGGTTATTAATCACGAGCGAGTGATTGGGGAGGTTATTGATCACGAGTGATTGGGGGGTTATCGATCACGAGTGATTGGGGGGGGTTATTGATCACGAGTGATTGGGGGGGTTATTGATCATGAGCGAGTGATTGGGGGAGGTTATTGATCACGAGCGAGTGATTGGGGGGGTTATTGATCACGAGCGAGTGATTGGGGGGTTATTGATCACGAGTGATTGGGGGGGTTATTGATCACGAGCGAGTGATTGGGGGAGGTTATTGATCACGAGCGAGTGATTGGGGGGGTTATTGATCACGAGGGAGTGATTGGGGGGGTTATTGATCACGAGCGAGTGATTGGGGGGGTTATTGATCACGAGCGAGTGATTGGGGGGTATATTGATCACGAGCGAGTGATTGGGGGGGGTTATACTGGTAGGAACGAAGTGGACCAGACCACCAATAGATTAATGTGTCCGTCAGTCCGTCCGTCCGTCCGTCCGTCCGTCCGTGGGAGGGGTGGTGTTGAGGGTGGTGTTGGAAATGAAAGACTACGAGTCTATAAATCTCACAGCGTTTCTTGTCAAAACAAACACTTTTAATTAACGTTACACTAGAATACAGTATTTTTTTCTTTAACTCCTCTATACCCGGTCGATATCTCTGTACCGGTACTAAGTATTATTCCTACCAGCCGACCCCGCAGGGTCCTGTTACTGGTAGGAACGAACTGGACCAGACCACCAATAGATTAATGTGTCCGTCCGTCCGTCCGTCCGTCCGACTGTCCGTCCGTCCGTCCGTCCGTTCGTGGGAGGGTTTGGCATTTCTGTGATTGGGGGGGTTATTGATCACGAGCGAGTGATTGGGGGGGGTTATTGATCACGAGTGAGTGATTGGGGGGGGGTTATTGATCACGAGGGAGTGATTGGGGGGTTATTGATCACGAGCGAGTGATTGGGGGGTTATTGATCACGAGCGAGTGATTGGGGGGTTATTGATCACGAGGCGTGATATGGGGGGTTATGATCACGAGCGAGTGATTGGGGGTATATTGATCACGAGCGAGTGATTGGGGGGGTTATTGATCATGAGCGAGTGATTGGGGGGGTTATTGATCACGAGGGAGTGATTGGGGGGGTTATTGATCACGAGCGAGGTGATTGGGGGGGTTATTGATCACGAGCGAGTGATTGGGGGGGTTATTGATCACGAGGGAGGGATTGGGGGGTTATTGATCACGAGCGAGTGATTGGGGGGGTTATTGATCACGAGCGAGTGATTGGGGGGGTTATTGATCACGAGGGAGTGATTGGGGGGGTTTATTGATCACGAGCGAGTGATTGGGGGGTTATTGATCACGAGCGAGTGATTGGGGGGGTTATTGATCACGAGAGAGTGATTGGGGGGGTTATTGATCACGAGCGAGTGATTGGGGGGGTTATTGATCACGAGCGAGTGATTGGGGGGGTTATTGATCACGAGCGAGTGATTGGGGGGGTTATTGATCACGAGCGAGTGATTGGGTTATTGATCACGAGTGATTGGGGGGTTATTGATCACGAGTGATTGGGGGCGTTATTGATCACGAGTGAGTGATTGGGGGGGTTATTGATCACGAGTGATTGGGGGGGTTATTGATCACGAGTGATTGGGGGGTTATCGATCACGAGTGATTGGGGGGGGTTATTGATCACAAGTGAGTGATTGGGGAGGTTATTGATTCACGAGCGAGTGATTGGGGGGGTTATTGATTACGAGGCGAGTGATTGGGGGGTTATTGATCATGAGCGAGTGATTGGGGGAGGGTATTGATCACGAGCGAGTGATTGGGAGGGTTATTGATCACGAGCGAGTGGAATTGGGGGGTTATTGATCACGAGCGAGTGGATTGGGGGGTATATTGATCACGAGCGAGTGATTGGGGGGGGTTATTGATCACGAGCGAGTGATTGGGGGGGTTATTGATCACGAGGGAGTGATTGGGGGGGTGATTGATCACGAGCGAGTGATTGGGGGGGTATTGATCACGAGCGAGTGATTGGGGGGGTTATTGATCACGAGGGAGTGATTGGGGGGTTATTGATCACGAGCGAGTGATTGGGGGTTATTGATCACGAGGGAGTGATTGGGGGGGTTATTGATCACGAGCGAGTGCTTGGGGGGTTATTAATCACGAGCGAGTGATTGGGGAGGTTATTGATCACGAGTGATTGGGGGGGTTATCGATCACGAGTGATTGGGGGGGGTTATTGATCACGAGTGATTGGGGGGGTTATTGATCATGAGCGAGTGATTGGGGGAGGTTATTGATCACGAGCGAGTGATTGGGGGGGTTATTGATCACGAGCGAGTGATTGGGGGGGTTATTGATCACGAGCGAGTGATTGGGGGGTTATTGATCACGAGCGAGTGATTGGGGGTTATTGATCACGAGCGAGTGATTGGGGGGTATATTGATCACGAGCGAGTGATTGGGGGGGGTTATTGATCACGAGCGAGTGATTGGGGGGGTTATTGATCACGAGCGAGTGATTGGGGGGTTATTGATCACGAGCGAGTGATTGGGGGGGTTATTGATCACGAGGGAGTGATTGGGGGGTTATTGATCACGAGCGAGTGATTGGGGGGTTATTGATCACGAGGGAGTGATTGGGGGGGTTATTGATCACGAGCGAGTGCTTGGGGGGGTTATTGATCACGAGTGATTGGGGGGTTATTGATCACGAGTGATTGGGGGGTTATTGATCACGAGTGATTGGGGGGGTTATTGATCACGAGTGATTGGGGGGTTATCGATCACGAGTGATTGGGGGGTTATCGATCACGAGTGATTGGGGGGTTATTGATCACGAGTGATTGGGGGGTTATTGATTACGAGCGAGTGATTGGGGGGTTATTGATCACGAGCGAGTGATTGGGGGGTTTATTGATCACGAGCGAGTGATTGGGGGGGTTATTGATCACGAGCGAGTGATTGGGGGGGTTATTGATCACGAGCGAGTGATTGGGGGGGTTATTGATCACGAGAGAGTGATTGGGGGGGTTATACTGGTAGGAACGAAGTGGACCAGACCACCAATAGATTAATGTGTCCGTCCGTCCGTCCGTCCGTCCGTCCGTCCGTCCGTGGGAGGGGTGGTGTTGAGGGTGGTGTTGGAAATGAAAGACTACGAGCCTTTAAATCTCACAGCGTTTCTTGTCAAAACAAACACTTTTAATTAACGTTACACTAGAATACAGTAATTTTTTCTTTAACTCCTCTATACCCGGTCGATATCTCTGTACCGGTACTAAGTATTATTCCTACCAGCCCACCCCGCAGGGTCCTGTTACTGGTAGGAACGAAGTGGACCAGACCACCAATAGATTAATGTGTCCGTCCGTCCGTCCGTCCGTCCGACTGTCCGTCCGTCCGTCCGTCCGTCCGTCCGTCCGTCCGTCCGTCCGTGGGAGGGTTTGGCATTTCTGTGATTGGGGGGGTTATTGATCACGAGCGAGTGATTGGGGGGGGTTATTGATCACGAGTGAGTGATTGGGGGGGGTTATTGATCACGAGGGAGTGATTGGGGGGGGTTATTGATCACGAGCGAGTGATTGGGGGGGTTATTGATCACGAGCGAGTGATTGGGGGGTTATTGATCACGAGCGAGTGATTGGGGGGTATATTGATCACGAGCGAGTGATTGGGAGGGTTATTGATCACGAGCGAGTGATGGGGGGGTTATTGATCACGAGGGAGTGATTGGGGGGGTTATTGATCACGAGCGAGTGATTGGGGGGGTTATTGATCACGAGCGAGTGATTGGGGGGTTATTGATCACGAGCGAGTGATTGGGGGGTATATTGATCACGAGCGAGTGATTGGGGGGGGTTATTGATCACGAGGGAGTGATTGGGGGGGTTATTGATCACGAGCGAGTGATTGGGGGGGTTATTGATCACGAGCGAGTGATTGGGGGGGTTATTGATCACGAGAGAGTGATTGGGGGGGGGTTATTGATCACGAGCGAGTGATTGGGGGGGTTATTGATCACGAGCGAGTGATTGGGGGGTTATTGATCACGAGCAAGTGATTGGGGGGGTTATTGATCACGAGCGAGTGATTGGGGGGGTTTATTGATCACGAGCGAGTGATTGGGGGGTTATTGATCACGAGCGAGTGATTGGGGGGTATATTGATCACGAGCGAGTGATTGGGGGGGGTTATTGATCACGAGCGAGTGATTGGGGGGGTTATTGATCACGAGGGAGTGATTGGGGGGGTTATTGATCACGAGCGAGTGATTGGGGGGTTATTGATCACGAGCGAGTGATTGGGGGGGTTATTGATCACGAGGGAGTGATTGGGGGGGTTATTGATCACGAGCGAGTGATTGGGGGTTATTGATCACGAGGGAGTGATTGGGGGGGTTATTGATCACGAGCGAGTGCTTGGGGGGGTTATTGATCACGAGCGAGTGATTGGGGAGGTTATTGATCACGAGTGATTGGGGGGTTATCGATCACGAGTGATTGGGGGGGGTTATTGATCACGAGTGATTGGGGGGGTTATTGATCATGAGCGAGTGATTGGGGGAGGTTATTGATCACGAGCGAGTGATTGGGGGGGTTATTGATCACGAGCGAGTGATTGGGGGGTTATAGATCACGAGCGAGTGATTGGGGGGTTATTGATCACGAGCGAGGTGATTGGGGGGTTATTGATCACGAGCGAGTGATTGGGGGGTTATTGATCACGAGCGAGTGATTGGGGGTATATTGATCACGAGCGAGTGATTGGGGGGGGTTATTGATCACGAGCGAGTGATTGGGGGGGTTATTGATCACGAGCGATTGGGGGGTTATTGATCACGAGTGATTGGGGGGTTATCGATCACGAGTGATTGGGGGGGTTATTGATCACGAGTGATTGGGGGGGTTATTGATCACGAGCGAGTGATTGGGGGAGGTTATTGATCACGAGCGAGTGATTGGGGGGGTTATTGATCACGAGGGAGTGATTGGGGGGGTTATTGATCATGAGCGAGTGATTGGGGGGGGTTATTGATCACGAGCGAGTGATTGGGGGGTTATTGATCACGAGCGAGTGATTGGGGAGGTTATTGATCACGAGCGAGTGATTGGGGGGGTTATTGATCACGAGCGAGTGATTTGGGGGGGTTATTGATCACGAGCGAGTGATTGGGGGGGTTATTGATCACGAGTGATTGGGGGGTTATTGATCACGAGTGATTGGGGGGTTATTGATCACAAGTGATTGGGGGGTTATTGATCACGAGTGATTGGGGGGTTATCGATCACGAGTGATTGGGGGGGTTATTGATCACGAGTGAGTGATTGGGGTGGTTATTGATCACGAGCGAGTGATTGGGGGGGTTATTGATCACGAGCGAGTGATTGGGGGGTTATTGATCACGAGCGAGTGATTGGGGGGTTATTGATCACGAGCGAGTGATTGGGGGGGTTATTGATCACGAGCGAGTGATTGGGGGGTATATTGATCACGAGCGAGTGATTGGGGGGGGTTATTGATCACGAGCGAGTGATTGGGGGGGTTATTGATCACGAGCGATTGGGGGGTTATTGATCACGAGTGATTGGGGGGTTATCGATCACGAGTGATTGGGGGGGGTTATTGATCACGAGTGATTGGGGGGGTTATTGATCACGAGCGAGTGATTGGGGGAGGTTATTGATCACGAGCGAGTGATTGGGGGGGTTATTGATCACGAGGGAGTGATTGGGGGGGTTATTGATCATGAGCGAGTGATTGGGGGGGGGTTATTGATCACGGAGCGAGTGAATTGGGGGGTTATTGATCACGAGCGAGTGATTGGGGAGGTTATTGATCACGAGCGAGTGATTGGGGGGGGTTATTGATCACGAGCGAGTGATTTGGGGGGGGTTATTGATCACGAGCGAGTGATTGGGGGGTTATTGATCACGAGTGATTGGGGGGTTATTGAGCACGAGTGATTGGGGGGTTATTGATCACGAGTGATTGGGGGGTTATTGATCACGAGTGATTGGGGGGTTATCGATCACGAGTGATTGGGGGGGGGTTATTGATCACGAGTGAGTGATTGGGGGAGGTTATTGATCACGAGCGAGTGATTGGGGGGGTTATTGATTACGAGCGAGTGATTGGGGGGTTATTGATCATGAGCGAGTGATTGGGGGAGGTTATTGATCACGAGCGAGTGATTGGGGGGGTTATTGATCACGAGCGAGTGATTGGGGGGTTATTGATCACGAGCGAGTGATTGGGGGGTATATTGATCACGAGCGAGTGATTGGGGGGGTGATTGATCACGAGCGAGTGATTGGGGGGGTTATTGATCACGAGGGAGTGATTGGGGGGGTTATTGATCACGAGCGAGTGATTGGGGGGGTTATTGATCACGAGCGAGTGATTGGGGGGGTTATTGATCACGAGGGAGTGATTGGGGGGTTATTGATCACGAGCGAGTGATTGGGGGTTATTGATCACGAGGGAGTGATTGGGGGGGTTATTGATCACGAGCGAGTGCTTGGGGGGTTATTGATCACGAGCGAGTGATTGGGGAGGTTATTGATCACGAGTGATTGGGGGGTTATCGATCACGAGTGATTGGGGGGGTTATTGATCACGAGTGATTGGGGGGTTATTGATCACGAGTGATTGGGGGGGTTATTGATCACGAGTGATTGGGGGGTTATCAATCACGAGTGATTGGGGGGTTATAGATCACGAGTGATTGGGGGGTTATCGATCACGAGTGATTGGGGGGGTTATTGATCACGAGTGATTGGGGGGTTATTGATTACGAGCGAGTGATTGGGGGGTTATTGATCACGAGCGAGGTGATTGGGGGGGTTATTGATCATGAGCGAGTGATTGGGGGGTTATTGATCACGAGCGAGTGATTGGGGGGTTATTGATCACGAGAGAGTGATTGGGGGGGGGTTATTGATCACGAGCGAGTGATTGGGGGGGGTTATTGATCACGAGCGAGTGATTGGGGGGGTTATTGATCACGAGCGAGTGATTGGGGGAGGTTATTGATCACGAGCGAGTGATTGGGGGGGTTATTGATCACGAGCGATTGGGGGGTTATTGATCACGAGTGATTGGGGGGTTTATCGATCACGAGTGATTGGGGGGGTTATTGATCACGAGTGATTGGGGGGGTTATTGATCACGAGCGAGTGATTGGGGGAGGTTATGTGATCACGAGCGAGTGATTGGGGGGGTTATTGATCACGAGGGAGTGATTGGGGGGGTTATTGATCACGAGCGAGTGATTGGGGGGGTTATTGATCACGAGCGAGTGATTGGGGGGTATATTGATCACGAGCGAGTGATTGGGGGGGGTATACTGGTAGGAACGAAGTGGACCAGACCACCAATAGATTAATGTGCGTCCGTCCGTCCGTCCGTCCGTCCGTCCGTCCGTCCGTGGGAGGGTGGTGTTGAGGGTGGTGTTGGAAATGAAAGACTACGAGTCTATAAATCTCACAGCGTTTCTTGTCAAAACAAACACTTTAATTAACGTTACACTAGAATACAGTATTTTTTCTAACTCCTCTATACCCGGTCGATATCTCGTACCGGTATAAGTATTATTCCTACAGCCCACCCCGCAGGGTCCTGTTACTGGTAGGAACGAAGTGGACCAGACCACCAATAGATTAATGTTCCGTCCGTCGTCCGTCCGTCCGACTGTCCGTCCGTCCGTCCGTCCGTCGTGGGAGGGTTTGGCATTTCTGTGATTGGGGGGGTTATTGATCACGAGCGAGTGATTGGGGGGGTAGTGATAACGAGTGAGGATGGGGGGGGTTATTGATCACGAGGAGTGATTGGGGGGTTATTGATCACGAGCGAGTGATTGGGGGGTTATTGATCACGAGCGAGTGATTGGGGGGTTATTGATCACGAGCGAGTGATTGGGGGGTATATTGATCACGAGCGAGTGATTGGGGGGTTATTGATCACGAGCGAGTGATTGGGGGGGTTATTGATCACGAGGAGTGATTGGGGGGGTTATTGATCACGAGGGAGTGATTGGGGGGGTTATGATCACGAGCGAGTGATTGGGGGGGTATTGATCACGAGCGAGTGATTGGGGGGTTATTGATCACGAGCGAGTGATTGGGGGGTATATTGATCACGAGCGAGTGATTGGGGGGGTTATTGATCACGAGCGAGTGATTGGGGGGGTTATTGATCACGAGGGAGTGATTGGGGGGGTTATTGATCACGAGCGAGTGATTGGGGGGGTTATTGATCACGAGCGAGTGATTGGGGGGGTTATTGATCACGAGACGAGTGATTGGGGGGGTTATTGATCACGAGCGAGTGATTGGGGGGTTATTGATCACGAGCGAGTGATTGGGGGGTTATGATCACGAGCGAGTGATTGGGGGGGTTATTGATCACGAGCGAGTGATTGGGGGGGTTATTGATCACGAGTGATTGGGGGGTTATTGATCACGAGTGATTGGGGGGGTTATTGATCACGAGTGAGTGATTGGGGGGGTTATTGATCACGAGTGATTGGGGGGTTATTGATCACGAGTGATTGGGGGGTTATCGACACGAGTGATTGGGGGGGTTATTGATCACGAGAGTGATTGGGGGGTTATTGATCACGAGCGAGTGATTGGGGGGGTTATTGATACGAGCGAGTGATTGGGGGGTTATTGATCATGAGCGAGTGATTGGGGGGGTTATTGATCACGAGCGAGTGATTGGGGGGGTTTTGATCAGAGCGAGTGATTGGGGGGGTTATTGATCACGAGCGAGTGATTGGGGGTTATTGATCACGAGCGAGTGATTGGGGGGGTTATTGATCACGAGCGAGGTGATTGGGGGGGTTATTGATCACGAGGGAGTGATTGGGGGGTATTGATCACGAGCGAGTGATTGGGGGGGTTATTGATCACGAGTGATTGGGGGGTTATCGAGCACGAGTGATTGGGGGGGTTATTGATCACGAGCGAGTGATTGGGGGGGTTATTGATCACGAGCGAGTGATTGGGGGGGTTATTGATACGAGCGAGTGATTGGGGGGTTATTGATCATGAGCGAGTGATTGGGGGGGTTATTGATCACGAGCGAGTGATTGGGGGGTTTTGATCATGAGCGAGTGATTGGGGGGTTATTGATCACGAGCGAGTGATTGGGGGGTATTGATCACGAGCGAGTGATTGGGGGGGTTATTGATCACGAGCGAGTGATTGGGGGGGTTATTGATCACGAGCGAGTGATTGGGGGGGTTATTGATCACGAGCGAGTGATTGGGGGGGTTATTGATCACGAGCGAGTGATTGGGGGGGTTATTGATCACGGCGAGTGATTGGGGGGGTATTGATCACGAGCGAGTGATTGGGGGGTTATTGATCACGAGCGAGTGATTGGGGGGTTATTGATCACGAGCGAGTGATTGGGGGGTTATTGATCACGAGCGAGTGATTGGGGGGGTTATTGATCACGAGCGAGTGATTGGGGGGTTATTGATCACGAGGAGTGATTGGGGGGTTATTGATCACGAGGGAGTGATTGGGGGGTTATTGATCACGAGCGAGTGATTGGGGGGGTTATTGATCACGAGCGAGTGATTGGGGGGTTATTGATCACGAGCGAGTGATTGGGGGGTTATTGATCACGAGCGAGTGATTGGGGGGGTTATTGATCACGAGCGAGTGATTGGGGGGGTTATTGATCACGAGGGAGTGATTGGGGGGTTATTGATCACGAGCGAGTGATTGGGGGGGTTATTGATCACGAGCGAGTGATTGGGGGGGTTATTGATCACGAGCGAGGGGGGGGGGGGGAGTGATTGGGGGGTTATTGATCACGAGCGAGTGATTGGGGGGTTATTGATCACGAGCGAGTGATTGGGGGGGTTATTGATCACGAGCGAGTGATTGGGGGGTTATTGATCACGAGCGAGTGATTGGGGGGTTATTGATCACGAGTGATTGGGGGGTTATGATCACGAGTGATTGGGGGGTTATTGATCACGAGCGAGTGATTGGGGGGGTTATTGATCACGAGTGATTGGGGGGTTATTGATCACGAGTGATTGGGGGGTTATTGATCACGAGTGATTGGGGGGGTATTGATCACGAGCGAGTGATTGGGGGGGTTATTGATCACGAGCGAGTGATTGGGGGGTTATTGATCACGAGCGAGTGATTGGGGGGTTATTGATCACGAGCGAGTGATTGGGGGGTTATTGATCACGAGCGAGTGATTGGGGGGTTATTGATCACGAGCGAGTGATTGGGGGGTTATTGATCACGAGCGAGTGAGGGGGGTATTGATCACGAGCGAGTGATTGGGGGGGTTATTGATCACGAGCGAGTGATTGGGGGGGTTATTGATCACGAGGAGTGATTGGGGGGTTATTGATCACGAGCGAGTGATTGGGGGGGTTATGATCACGAGTGATTGGGGGGTTAGATCACGAGTGATTGGGGGGTTATTGATCACGAGTGAGTGAGGGGGGGTTATGATCACGAGCGAGTGATTGGGGGGTTATTGATACGAGCGAGTGATTGGGGGGTTATTGATCATGAGCGAGTGATTGGGGGGTTATTGATCACGAGCGAGTGATTGGGGGGGTTTTGATCACGAGCGAGTGATTGGGGGGTTATTGATCACGAGCGAGTGATTGGGGGGTTATTGATCACGAGCGAGTGATTGGGGGGTTATTGATCACGAGCGAGTGATTGGGGGGGTTTGATCACGAGGAGTGATTGGGGGGTTATTGATCACGAGCGAGTGATTGGGGGGGTTATTGATCACGAGCGAGTGATTGGGGGGGTTATTGATCACGAGCGAGTGATTGGGGGGTTATTGATCACGAGCGAGTGATTGGGGGTTATTGATCACGAGGAGTGATTGGGGGGGTTATTGATCACGAGCGAGTGATTGGGGGGGTTATGATCACGAGCGAGTGATTGGGGGGTTATTGATCACGAGTGATTGGGGGGGTTATTGATCACGAGTGATTGGGGGGGTTATTGATCACGAGTGATTGGGGGGTTATTGATCACGAGCGAGTGATTGGGGGGGTTATTGATCACGAGCGAGTGATTGGGGGGGTTATTGATCACGAGCGAGTGATTGGGGGGGTATTGATCACGAGCGAGTGATTGGGGGGTTATTGATCACGAGCGAGTGATTGGGGGGGTTATTGATCACGAGCGAGTGATTGGGGGGTTATTGATCACGAGCGAGTGATTGGGGGGTTATTGATCACGAGCGAGTGATTGGGGGGTTATTGATCACGAGAGCGAGTGATTGGGGGGGTTATTGATCACGAGCGAGTGATTGGGGGGGTTATTGATCACGAGCGAGTGATTGGGGGGGTTATTGATCACGAGGAGTGTTGGGGGGTTATTGATCACGAGCGAGTGATTGGGGGGTTATGATCACGAGCGAGTGATTGGGGGGGTTATTGATCACGAGCGAGTGATTGGGGGGTTATTGATCACGAGTGATTGGGGGGGTTATTGATCACGAGTGATTGGGGGGGTTATTGAGACGAGTGATTGGGGGGGTTATGATCACGAGTGATTGGGGGGTTATTGATCACGAGTGATTGGGGGGTTATTGATCACGAGTGATTGGGGGGTTATTGATCACGAGTGATTGGGGGGGTTATTGATCACGAGCGAGTGATTGGGGGGGGTATTGATCACGAGCGAGTGATTGGGGGGGTTATTGATCACGAGCGAGTGATTGGGGGGGTTATTGATCACGAGCGAGTGATTGGGGGGGTTATTGATCACGAGCGAGTGATTGGGGGGGTTATTGATCACGAGCGAGTGATTGGGGGGGTTATTGATCACGAGCGAGTGATTGGGGGGGTTATTGATCACGAGCGAGTGATTGGGGGGGTTATTGATCACGAGCGAGTGATTGGGGGGGTTATTGATCACGAGCGAGTGATTGGGGGGGTTATTGATCACGAGCGATGGGGGGTTATTGATCACGAGTGATTGGGGGGTTATGATCACGAGTGATTGGGGGGTTATTGATCACGAGTGATTGGGGGGGTTATTGATCACGAGCGAGTGATTGGGGGGGTTATTGATCACGAGCGAGTGATTGGGGGGGTTATTGATCACGAGCGAGTGATTGGGGGGTTATTGATCACGAGCGAGTGATTGGGGGGGTTATTGATCACGAGCGAGTGATTGGGGGGGTTATTGATCACGAGCGAGTGATTGGGGGGGTTATTGATCACGAGCGAGTGATTGGGGGGTTATTGATCACGAGCGAGGGATTGGGGGGGTTATTGATCACGAGGAGTGATTGGGGGGTTATTGATCAGAGCGAGTGATTGGGGGTTATTGATCACGAGCGAGTGATTGGGGGTTATTGATCACGAGCGAGTGATGGGGGGGTTATTGATCACGAGCGAGTGATTGGGGGGTTATTGATCACGGCGAGTGATTGGGGGGGTTATTGATCACGAGCGAGTGATTGGGGGGGTTATTGATCACGAGCGAGTGATTGGGGGGGTTATTGATCACGAGCGAGTGATTGGGGGGTTATTGATCACGAGCGTGATTGGGGGGTTATTGATCACGAGCGAGTGATTGGGGGGGTTATTGATCACGAGCGAGTGATTGGGGGGGTTATTGATCACGAGCGAGTGATTGGGGGGTTATTGATCACGAGTGATTGGGGGGTTATTGATCACGAGTGATTGGGGGGTTATTGATCACGAGTGATTGGGGGGGTATTGATCACGAGCGAGTGATTGGGGGGTTATTGATCACGAGCGAGTGATTGGGGGGGTTATTGATCACGAGCGAGTGATTGGGGGGTTATTGATCACGAGCGAGTGATTGGGGGGTTATTGATCACGAGCGAGTGATTGGGGGGGTTATTGATCACGAGCGAGTGATTGGGGGGTTATTGATCACGAGCGAGTGATTGGGGGGTTATTGATCACGAGCGAGTGATTGGGGGGGTTATTGATCACGAGCGAGTGATTGGGGGGGTTATTGATCACGAGGGAGTGATTGGGGGGTTATTGATCACGAGCGAGTGATTGGGGGGTTATGATCACGAGCGAGTGATTGGGGGGGTTATGATCACGAGCGAGTGATTGGGGGGGTTATGATCACGAGCGAGTGATTGGGGGGTTATTGATCACGAGCGAGTGATTGGGGGGGTTATTGATCACGAGCGAGTGATTGGGGGGGTTTGATCACGAGCGAGTGTGGGGGGTTATTGATCACGAGTGATTGGGGGGTTATGATCACGAGTGATTGGGGGGGTTATTGATCACGAGTGATTGGGGGGGTTATTGATCACGAGCGAGTGATTGGGGGGGGTTATTGATCACGAGCGAGTGATTGGGGGGGTTATTGATCACGAGCGAGTGATTGGGGGGGTTATTGATCATGAGCGAGTGATTGGGGGGTTATTGATCACAGCGAGTGATTGGGGGGTTATTGATCACGAGCGAGTGATTGGGGGGGTTATTGATCACGAGCGAGTGATTGGGGGGTTATTGATCACGAGCGAGTGATTGGGGGGTTATTGATCACGAGCGAGTGATTGGGGGGGTTATTGATCACGAGCGAGTGATTGGGGGGGTTATTGATCACGAGGAGTGATTGGGGGGTTATTGATCACGAGCGAGTGATTGGGGGGTTTTGATCACGAGGGAGTGATTGGGGGGGTTATTGATCACGAGCGAGTGATTGGGGGGGTTATTGCACGAGCGAGTGATTGGGGGGTTATTGATCACGAGTGATTGGGGGGTTATGATCACGAGTGATTGGGGGGGTTATTGATCACGAGTGATTGGGGGGGTTATTGATCACGAGCGAGTGATTGGGGGGGTTATGATCACGAGCGAGTGATTGGGGGGGTTATTGATCACGATGCGAGTGATTGGGGGGTTATTGATCGACGAGTGATTGGGGGGGTTATTGATCACGAGCGAGTGATTGGGGGGTTATTGATCACGAGCGAGTGATTGGGGGGGTTATTGATCACGAGCGAGTGATTGGGGGGGTTGATCACGAGCGAGTGATTGGGGGGTTATGATCACGAGCGAGTGATTGGGGGGGTTATTGATCACGAGCGAGTGATTGGGGGGTTATTGATCACGAGGAGTGATTGGGGGGTTATTGATCACGAGCGAGTGATTGGGGGGGTTATTGATCACGAGCGAGTGATTGGGGGGGTTATTGATCACGAGCGAGTGTTGGGGGGTTATTGATCACGAGTGATTGGGGGGTTATTGATCACGAGTGATTGGGGGGGTTATTGATCACGAGTGATTGGGGGGGTTATTGATCACGAGTGATTGGGGGTTATTGATCACGAGTGATTGGGGGGTTATTGATCACGAGTGATTGGGGGGTTATTGATCACGAGTGATTGGGGGGTATTGATCACGAGCGAGTGATTGGGGGGGTTATTGATCACGAGCGAGTGATTGGGGGGTTATTGATCACGAGCGAGTGATTGGGGGGGTTGATCACGAGGAGTGATTGGGGGGTTATTGATCACGAGCGAGTGATTGGGGGGGTTATTGATCACGAGCGAGTGATTGGGGGGGTTATGATCACGAGCGAGTGATTGGGGGGGTTATTGATCACGAGCGAGTGATTGGGGGGTTATTGATCACGGCGAGTGATTGGGGGGGTTATTGATCACGAGCGAGTGATTGGGGGGGTTATGATCACGAGTGATTGGGGGGTTATTGATCACGAGTGATTGGGGGGTTATGATCACGAGTGATTGGGGGGGGTTATTGATCACGAGTGATTGGGGGGTTATTGATCACGAGCGAGTGATTGGGGGGGTTATTGATCACGAGGAGTGATTGGGGGGGTTATTGATCACGAGGGAGTGATTGGGGGGGTTATTGATCACGAGCGAGTGATTGGGGGGTTATTGATCACGAGCGAGTGATTGGGGGTTATTGATCGAGCGAGTGATTGGGGGGTTATTGATCACGAGCGAGTGATTGGGGGGGTTATGATCACGAGCGAGTGATGGGGGGGTTATTGATCACGAGAGAGTGATGGGGGGGTTATGATCACGAGCGAGTGATTGGGGGGGTTATTGATCACGAGCGAGTGATTGGGGGGGTTATTGATCAGAGCGAGTGATTGGGGGGTTATTGATCACGAGCGTGATTGGGGGGGTTATTGATCACGAGCGAGTGATTGGGGGGGTTATTGATCACGAGCGAGTGATTGGGGGGTTATTGATCACGGGAGTGATTGGGGGGGTTATTGATCACGAGCGAGTGATTGGGGGGGTTATTGATCACGAGCGAGAGTGATTGGGGGGTTATGATCACGAGAGAGTGATTGGGGGGGTTATTGATCACGAGCGAGTGATTGGGGGGGTATTGATCACGAGCGAGTGATTGGGGGGGTTATTGATCACGAGCGAGTGATTGGGGGGGTTATTGATCACGAGCGAGTGATTGGGGGGGGTTATTGATCACGAGTGATTGGGGGGATTGATCGACGAGTGATTGGGGGGTTATCGATCACGAGTGATTGGGGGGGTTATTGATCACGAGTGAGTGATTGGGGGGTATTGATCACGCGAGCGAGTGATTGGGGGAGGTTATTGAT